>NW_027507784.1:16801894-17149394 GCF_037356315.1 Lithobates pipiens | reverse complement strand
TACTATAACTGTGGTTGTCCACACCTGAGTTCAATTTCTCTAGCCACACCCAGGCCTGATTATTGCCACACCTGTTCACAATCAAGGCATCACTTAAATAGGAGCTGCTTGACACAGTAAGGTCCACCAGAAGATCCTTAAAAGCTACACATCATGCCGAGACCCAAAGAAATTCAGGAACAATTGAGAAAGAAAGTAATTGAGATCTATCAGTCTGGAAAGGGTTATAAAGCCATTTCCAAAGCTTTGGGAATCCAGCGAACCACAGTGAGAGCCATTATCCACAAATGGCGAAGACATGGAACAGTGGTGAACCTTCCCAGGAGTGGCCGGCCGCCCAAAATTACCCCAAGAGCGCAGCGACGACTCATCCAAGAGGTCACAAAAGACCCCACAACAACGTCCAAGGAACTGCAGGCCTCACTTGCCTCAGTTAAGGTCAGCGTTCATGCCTCCACCATCAGGAAAAGACTGGGCAAAAATGGCCTGCATGGCAGAGTTCCAAGGAGAAAACCACTGCTGAGTAAAAAGAACATCAAAGCTTGTCTCAATTTCTCAACAACACATCTTGATGATCCCCAAGACTTTTGGGACAACATTCTGTGGACCAATGAGACAAAAGTGGAACTCTTTGGAAGGTGTGTGTCCAAGTATATCTGGCGTAGAAGGAACACTGCATTTCATAAAAAGAACATTATACCAACAGTAAAATATGGTGGTGGTAGTGTGATGGTCTGGGGCTGTTTTGCTGCTTCAGGACCTGGAAGACTTGCCGTGATAAAAGGAACTATGAATTCTGCTGTCTACCAAGAGATCCTGAAGGAGAATGTCCGACCATCTGTTCGTGTACTCAAGCTGAAACGAACTTGGGTTCTGCAGCAGGACAATGATCCTAAACACACCAGCAAGTCCACCACCGAATGGCTGAAGAAAAACAAAATGAAGACTTTGGAGTGGCCTAGCCAAAGTCCTGACCTGAATCCTATTGAGATGTTGTGGTATGACCTTAAAAAGGCCGTTCATGCTCGAAAAACCCTCTAATGTAACTGAATTAGGACAATTCTGCAAAGATGAGTGGGCCAAAATTCCTCCAGGACGCTGTAAAAGCCTCATTGCACATTATCGCAAACGCTTGGTTGCAGTTGTTGCTGCTAAGGGTGGCCCAACCAGTTATTAGGTTTAGGGGGCAATCACTTTTTCACACAGGGCCATGATGGTTTGGATTTTTTTTCACCTTTAATAATAAACACCTTCATTTACAAATTGCATTTTGTATTTACTTGTGTTGTCCTTGACTATTGTTTAAATTGGTTTGATGTTCCGAAACACTTAAGTGTGACAAACATGCAAAGGAACAGGAAATGAGGAAGGGGGCAAACACTTTTTCACACCACTGTATATATATATATATATATATATATATATATATATATATATATATATATTCTGTGTGAGTTTGCAAAAAAGTGAGTTCCAGTTTGCACGTAAGCTAGTGTCGTCTAGTTCTTGGGTGCAATGCAGAGTGATAATACCTGGTTCCTGGTTCCAGACAGGAGGAAGCTGTGTCTTGTTGTAGGCACCTAAGCTGGGTCCTGGGTGGTCTGCCAAACTTACCATGGCCACTCTATAATTGGGGTCATGGAGTTCCAGTATAAGTTTTCTCTTAAAAAAGAAGAATGGCTGCACATCCAAACGTGACTGAATTCTGGTGTCCCTGGTGTCATCGTGGTGATTTTCAATAAAGGCATTTTGGAACCTTCGGATGTTCAGCCATTCTTCTTTTTCAAGTATGCTACGGAGACAGGCCCGGGGCTAGCACTCCTATTAGGTTACATTTGGGTCATCACCTACACCTGGAGCAGCAGATCCTTTCATTCAAGAGTCTTCTCTTAAAAGCACAGGCCATTCACATATAGAGATATCAGTACTAGCATTTGAGCACATAGGCTTAAAGCAGTTTTGTAATTACTTCCAGATCAAGCTATAGTTACTTGCTAAACAGGTTGTTTATCATGTCCTTCCTAACTCTAGAGATCATCATCGTTATTCTGTCCAGCACAGACTTGGCATTGCTGCCAATAGTAACCAGTAAAAAAAAATTGTGTACATTTTATATAAAAAAAAAAAAAACATTGTTTGCTGCTGGTAACAATTTTAGATTTGGTCTAATTTTTGTTTCACCGTTTCTATTAATAAATCCACTCTAAAATTGCAACAACAGATGGCAAAACCTCTATTGAATGTAGACTTGACCTACTGCTCACCAAAATATATCCACCACTGCAGTTTTATTTTTATTTTTTTTTCTCAATAGATTTTTATTGAATATTTTCATGTTAAACAGAGTTGAACATAACTTGCATAACAGGTTGTACATACAGCATAGTCAGGTCAAATAAACAGATACACCATTAATGCATGTGAAAGCTCCGTCCTATTTGGACTGTTGGTTGGTGACCACTTAGTAACTCGAATACCACATGACATATTCGTTATTTGTATGAGTACTCAATAGGCTTGTGCAATTAGTTTCGTAACAAATTGAAATTCGGCCGAATAAAAAAATAACGAATTACAACGAATACGAAAGAAATATAACGAATAAATTCAAATTAATTCGACATGATTTGGTAATTCTTTAAATATCTAGTGAAACAAAAGGTCAGCTCAAAGTAAATCTTATAGTCCAATCAGCTAATTAATTTTGTGCCGGAGGATGGATTACTGGCAAAGTGCATTCCTGAGAACTGAGTTAGAAGGGTGTTGTATTGTATTTGAGCCGAGTAGAAGAGACGTTGTCATTGTGTGTGTTAAAAGATTCAATAAACAAACAACTTTCCAAACTACGAATCATTATCACGAATGTCTATACATACATAAATAGCGAATTTCAACGAATACGAACGAATGAATTCGACACTCTACGAATAATAACGAATAATCCGAAAACGTATTAACATAACATAACGAATACAACAGAACGAAATGATGTATTTTACGAATGACAATGAACCGAAACTCAACAAAATTTTCCGTTGTGCACAAGTCTAGTACTCAATGCGGTCAGTGTCCTGGCTTGGAACAGATACACCATATTAGATTAAATTTTTATCTCCAATGTGAGGCTGAATATAGGGAAGTGGGCTGAGAGGGCCTCCCCACCCCGGACACCCCTCATGGGGATCACTTCTGTGTCCTAGTGGAGCGAATCCCCCCCCCCCCACATCAACAAAAAAAAACCGTAGGTAACAGGAACTTACAACATTAACATTAACCAAAGATCTTTATTATATTTGGGGATTTGGTCCACTCTATCCATTGTTTCCACAGGAGGATAGCCTGTGGGGTATTCCTGTGAGTTAGCGCCAGAATCGACTCATGGGTAAAGTGTACCTGCGTGGTGTGAACTACGTCTTTCAATGTGGGAGGAAGTGGGTCTTTTCCATTTTCTGGTTATGCTGAGTCTTGCTGCTAACAAAATATGTGAGATTATATTTCTCGTTGGGTTGGGGAATCTATCCAAGGACAAAGATAGAATGGCAAGAGATGGTTTCTTTTGGGCGGCTGTGAGCGTCACTTCTACTATTAATTGGAACACTGAGTTCCAAAATTCTAGGCGTTTTGGGCAACTCCAAAGCGTGTGTAGCAGGCTACCTTTCATTCCACATTTCCTCAAACAGGTGTCTGATAGTGAGGAATCAAATTTTGAGATCCTCATTGGGGTCAGGTACCAACGGTAGGTTATCTTATATGCCAGTTCCCACGAAGTGGAACAGCTAGTGGTCTTGTATGTGGATCTACATGCTTTTTCCCCACTCTTCAGTGGAGAAGGAATGTCCTAGCTCCCTTTCCCATTGGAGTAACGGGGCCGATTTGACAAATGACGTTTTTTGGTTGAATACTTTATAGAATAAGGAGATGCCTTTGCTGTGTTTTGGGGAAGAGGTAAGGAATATCCATGCAAACTGGGGAATTGTTATTGACCATGTCTTTAGGGAGGCGATACAGTGTTTGACACGTAGATATAGAAAAATGTCAGAACTAGGGAGGTGGTATGTTTGTAAAAATAAAATTTGATGACAGGATTGTTTTCAGTGTCACCTGGAGGATGTGTTCATGGTTGGCCAGGTAGGATCCATTACCTACTTTTACTTTGTTGTTTTAGTCAACTAAGCCCAAAACAGCTGACTGGACATGACTTTGCATCTATTCAAACTGTAACCAGGACAAATATGACCAACAGTCAGTTTTCTATCTTAGAACTTGTCTATTCTCCATCTGTTTAAAACAAGAAAACGACCATAAGCAGCACTAACATTTAAAAGGATGTTCAGGTATCACCACCATGGATACGGTAAATGTTTTCTCATCTGTCCCATTAACAGCGACTGTTCTAACAATAGTAGCTGTAGAGCTCATTGCTTCATTTCTCGAGAATGGCTTCATAGTTGCGGTGAACTTCTTTGACTGGCTAAAGAAAAAGCATCTGAACCCCGTTGACCACCTCCTGGTAGTTCTGGCTCTCTCCAATGCTGGATTTTCATACATTTTTGGAAACGTTGTCTTCTTTTTCCTCACATGGCCAGAGCTTTTTCTGGAAGTTTATGCAGTATCAGTAGTCATGGCCCTCCTGTTCTTGATGACTTTTTCCAGTTCATGGCTCACGGCGTGGCTCTGTCTGTACTTCTGTTTTAAGATTATACAGTTTAAATCCTCCTTCCTCACTAAGGTAAAGATGTCCATAGATTCTGCCGTGGTTTGGCTCATTCTGATCTCGGAGGCGATAGCTTTCTCCTGTAGTATCCCGATGATATGGTCCTACCATAGACCTCTTCCACAAACTGTCACAGTTGGCCAAAATGCCAGTCAAATTGAATCATTTACGACTGATACCTTATATATTATTTTGGTTATTGGCGCCAATATCTCCTCTGCTTCACTCATCATCATAACCTCCTTAGTGTACGTAATCTGGTCACTGTGTAGACACACATATCGAATGAAGAAAAGGATTTCCCCGGAAGATGATTCAATGCTAAAGAAGCATCGAAGCGCTGTCAAAACAATCCTGTCTCTTCTCCTGATCTATGTTCTGTTTTTTACTTTTCTGATTATGAACACAACTTCCCAACCCTCTGATGGTTTTTTCCTGTATTACTGGTGTCTTATTGCTTGGATGTTGCTTTCTTTTCCCCCTGCTTTTTCTGCTGTTCTTATCTTTGGTAATTCCAAACTACGGCTAGCACTTCAAAAGATATGTTCTCTTATAATAAGCTCAATTTGCAAAGATTTAACACAAGGATGAGGATCTCTTTATTTAATGATGTGACTTGTTTTTCAAATTAGACTTTGAGTTTTTCTGAAAATAACTGTCATTTTTTTAACAATAAGCATGCTTATCCTGGTGTGTTAGCTCTGTGAATTAAGCCTAATGTCTTAACAAGATCATGTTATCAAATATCTGTAAGCCCTTGTACACACGGTCGGACATCCCGATGGAAAAAATGTCCGATCGGACCGTGTTGTCGGATAATCCGGCCGTGTGTGGGCTCCATCGGACTGTTTCCGTCGGAATGTCCGACGGACAAAGTTTGAAAGCTGGGCTATAAAACTTTCCGACAACATGATCAGATCGGACTTTGTCCGATCGTTTGTGGAGAATTACGATCGGACCAAGTGCCACGCATGCTCAGATCAAACTACGAGACCAAAGCTATTGGCTACAAGGCTGAACGTAGACCCGCCGTAACGAACAAACGTCATCACCTTCTGAACGATCGGATTATCCGACAACTTTGTCCGACCGTGTGTATGCAACACCAGTTTCGGACAAAATTTTGTTGTCGGAATGTCCGACCGTGTGTACAAGGGCTAATACAAACAGGGGAAAATTAAAAAGGATGTTGAGAAGGATATTCAAACTTAAGAATTGTAACATAAAAGGGTTTAATGTTTTACATTTCTCATGTAAAAATTTCTCTTTCATCCAGGATACAATGTCTCTAGCAGTTAGAAAGTTTGTAAAACTATTGTATTCTATTTCGGCAATCCAAATGTTCATGATACCTTACTGAACGTGTAAACTGTTGTCAAATCCTTGCAGAAAAGATGCTAAAATGGGATTGCATATTTTTGATGGAGGTTCTTCGCATTGAATTGTAACATCCATATCTTAAAGAGGAAGTAAACCCTGATTGGTTTACTTTCTCTTTGATTCCCTGCAAAGGCAAAGCATAATGGACTACTATGCATCGCATCGCATAGTAGCCCATTATGTGTCACTTACCTGACACAGGAGCCAGCGAAGTCACCGCTGTCCCCTGTAGTTCTGAGCGTCCATGTTCTTGGTGGGTCTCCGTGGGCAGCGATGGCGTCACTCCCGCACATGCGCACGGGAGCCGACACTTAGCTGCGATCTGTGGCATATCGCCCCGATCTGCGGCTTACGAAGTGCGCCTGCGCGCCGCTGTCTACGGCACATGCGCCGTAGACAACGGTGGCTGTCATCAGGTAAATATCACCTAAATCGTATTTCTTGGACCTACAGGTAAGCCTTAATCTAGGCTTACCTGTAGGTCAACGTGGTTTGTAAGGGTTTACAACCACTTTAAGTTGGCCATAGATAGATCAAAGTTCAGCCTGTTCAGTAGGAACCATCTGAGTTTGTATCCACCAATGGGCAGGCTGGTTGTGCTAAAGTGGATCTATCAATCCACTTCAGTACCATCAGCATGTCTGGTTTTTTTTTGTGCAATCAATGCCACCGGCTAAAGCTGGCAGCAGCGATCATTGTATTCTAATATAAACAATATACAAAAAAATTGTAACTTTTTAAAGAAGTCCACTGACGTGAGATTACGTTGTGATCTATAGCCAAGTATGATTCGTATATGGCTATATTTTAATTAGCTGTTTATATAAAGTCTTCAAACGTTAACTCAGGAATCTGTAATTAGACAATATAAACGGTCGTATCGGCCGATCAGATCTAACGTATGTGTTCATGTGCATATACGATCGTTTTTTATACTCTTTTTAACTAATACCTTTGGATTGGTGGAGAACCATGGATCTTTACATATGGACTACTGTTAAAATTTGCGCATACTGTTTATAAATGCATAATTTTCCCAAACATCTCTACATTGGATGTGGGTCTGCACTAGTCACAGTTGCTTCAGACATAAAATTAGCGATTGGTGCAGAATCCCGCACATCATGCGGTGATGGATGTTGATTGGTTTGTTCTGTAGATAAAAGGACACTTCCGGTATTACAAGTTGCGCCCTCAGATGAAGTCGGATATGACGAAACGCGTCAGGGCGTAACTATACCGGAAGTGACGAGTGCGCCTCAATCCCTGCGTTTCAGCGAGCGGTAGTAAGGCACGAGACAGCGAAAACGTTCGTTCCTCCTCGATCATAGCTGAACCAACGGGATAAGGCACAGTACTTTTTCAATGCTTAAATACTTTGTTTATTTGGTACGCATATATATGTTGGGTTCGTTTTATCTAAATAAATAGTGTTAAACAATATCACACTATGTTTGGGCATCTTTGCTTGTTTATATGAGAAAACTGGATTCCAACAAGAGAGACATCTAGTGGCCATAAGAAGCATTGTTGATTGGCAGTTTAAAGGCGTTTTTGATCTTGCTGTTCGGTGAGTGCATCCCCAAAGGGGGATCGTGTGTGCCCCACAAGTGGTGAATTTTATGGTGGAAGCTACAGTTTAATCACAACAGTGAACAGATAAAATAAACACCTTCTATCCTGGACACGGATCAAAATTTCAATGAACTCACTTTATATATAAAAAATCTTTTAAGAGTGTATATGCGCTGCTATATATGAAAAAGTGGACTTCTTTAAAAAGTTACAATTTTTTTGTATATTGTTTATATTTCTGTGTTTTAAAGCAGCAGCTAAAGAAAGGAGATTTTACGCCAATAGAGTATATTTTTAAAGGAGTATTTTTTAAAGTATTTTTTTAAAAATTACAATCTGTATATCATTTTATTCTTTTATCTTGCATATTGGTTTCCTAAAGCGCAGTGTGGTGTACTAATTAGGCAGGCATTTATAGGAATTTTTTAGTACACTCTTGTATATTGATCATTGTATTCTGATGGCGGGGAAACCTTCTGTGGTCAGAATACAATAGCGCAGTGGGAAGGATTACCCCATCAACACAGACAGTGTTGAAGGAAAATTGCATACTGTATAGCCGGCCTAAAAACTGAACTTTCGACGCCAGTTATCTTTTAGAATATTTGCTCATATGATCTGACACCTGTTCACATCTATAAATGCTTATCTAAAACAATTAACTTTCCCGACTTTATGACATCATGGTGACTGGATAATGGAAACAGAAAGGGACAGGGGATGGGAATTAATAACTTTTCACACTTCTTGTAATTTTCTTGGGCAGACAACATCTGCCTTGACACATTGCATGGTGAGTGGATGAGGGTAACTGACTTTCCCATGTAGATATAAATGCTTGTGAATGTTCCTGATTCCTATTAGGACTAAGGAAGGTCATTGGTTAAGTGATAAAATAGCTGCAACAATATGGAGTTAATACAGTTTACTATTGCCCCGTAGACACGATCGAACTTTCTGACAACAACACCGTGGATTTTTGTTCGATGGGTGTTGGCTCCAACTTGTCTTGCATACACACGGTCACATACATGTTGGCCAACAATTACGAACGTAGTGATGTACAAGATGTATGTGATATCTCCATTACGAACACTAGTTATCTCTCTGGCTCGTACTTGATTCTGAGCATGCGTGGAGTTTTGTCCTTGTGTACGCACGATCGAAAAGTCCGACAACAAACAGTTGTTGGTGGTGGAAAATTTGAGAACCTGCTAGCCAACATTTGTTGGCAGAAAGTCCGACAACAAATGTCCGATGGTTCATAGAAACAGTTGGACTTTTCGCCAACAAGCTCGAATCCAATATTTGTTGGCGGAAAATCCGATAGTGTGTACGGGGCATATGACTTATTACTACTATTTTTTTCCCTCTACTATGTTATTTTATTTTAATTTTTTTTAATGCCATCTATAAGACCAGGGGTCTCCAAACTCTGTAATCAAAGGGCCTGTAGGCATTGGGAATTGAAAAAGGTCTTGACGTCAGTGGAAATAAACAATGTTCCATCTTTGGTGACAGTGGGAGAAAAAGCGCCACATTGTTGGTGTCAATGGGTCCCATCGTTGGTGTAATTGGGAGGAAATGTGCTCCATCTTTGGTGTAATTGGGAGAAATTCTGCCCCTTCATAGGTGTCTGTGTGGGGGGGGGGGGGAGGATTATGCCCTATTGTTGGTATTAGTGTATGAAACTAGTGCCACAAGGGCCTGATAAAAGCAACCAAAGGGCCACATCTGCAGTCTGTTTTGTATTCCCTTATTATAACCAATTAAAGTAAAATCAGCATTTGAAAATAAAAGTTTGAGAAGTAAAACTTTGAATATTATTATTGTTGTGTTATTTTACGGTCGATTCTTACATAATAATTTTTTCCGTGCTGCAGAATGAAGAGTCATCACTTTGAAATGGCCCACCAAGAGAAAGGGGCTGCCATAGAATAATTTGACATACAATGACCATTGTCATAGACACACATATATACAGAGCAGTGTATGAGGTTTTTTTTTATTTTTTATTATTGAATTTATGACTAAAGCCCTATAAAAACTCTTCCACGAGAAAGTGTATCTTGTTGTGTGAAATCAAAATAACTATACAGTATAATAAAGTATTACTAAACCTGGGAGTCTGCTTTCACTATATAATATGTAGAAGAATACATATCGGCCTAAACTGAGGGAAAAAAAAAGTTTTTTTTATATATTTTTGAGGGATATTTATTATAGCAAAACGTAAAATATATTGTGTTTTTTTTTTTTAATTGACGCTGTTTTTTTGTTTATAGCACAAAAAATAAAAACCGCAGAGGCGATCAAATACCACCAAAAGAAAGCTCTATTTGTGGGAAAAAAAGGACGTCAATTTTGTTTGGGAGCAATGCCGCGCGAGCGCGCAATTGTCAAGTAAGGTGACTCAGTGCCCAATCTCAAAAAGTGCTCTGGTCTTTGGCCAGCCAAATGGTCCGGGTCTGAAATGGTTAACGTTACAACTCTATTCTTCTGAATTAAATGTTCTAATCTTCATCAAGAGCAGAGGTTGCTGCTGTCCTTTTTTTTTTGTATAAATTTTGTTGTTGGTGTTGCCTTAGAATAGGGGTCTCCAAACTGCGGCCCGAGGGCCAGATGTGTCCCTTTGCTAGCCTTTAGCTGGCCCTTGGGGCACAATTTCTCCCACTGATATGAGGCACTATTCCTCCCACTGATACCAACAACGGTGCACTATATCTTCCACCGATACCAATGATGGGATACTATTCCCCCTACTAATAGGGGGAATACTTCTCCTCCTGTTGACCACCAACCCCCGAGGCCATGATTATTCTCACTGATGCCAGGCCTGGGACATTTTCTGCCCCTGCTGGCCACAATCCAGCTCTCCTAAAGTCTGAAGGACAATAAAGTGGCCCTTTGTTTGAAAAGTTTGGAGACCCCTGCCTTAGAATGAATAAAGTGGTACTAAACTGAGCACCACAAAACTAAAAACACTATTTCATTCATTACTATCCATTAATATTCCAAGTAAACTCTCCTACCCATCCACGCCTTCATGCTTTATTTTGTTAAGAAACCACTCCTTAGCATTTTTGGCCATGGCCATCTTGCGAAAGGGAAGAAGATCCACGTAGCATTTACTTCCTGGAATCCTTCTGCCCTTAGCGCAGGCTTGCAGGCATAAGGAGGATGTGCTTAACGGAGAAAGCCCCTCCTCTCATGAAGACTTCTGGGATGTGTGATATAATTTTGGTCTATATGGTAAATATAATACACCTTCCAATCAGTTTACTAATGATAGCAGCATAAGGATTAAAAATAGTTAACGTTGATGAAGAGAGGTTAGTTACACTTTAAGAATATACACTCTGATTGGCTGTGTTTACATTTAAGTTGGCATAGATCTCTCTTCTACACTGACTCCGCCTCTTACTCTATCATATCAGCATAGAACCTAGTGTTCCAAGAGCAATGGGTACCCCTCTAATGCCCCGTACACACGATCGAATTTCCCCAACAACAAATGTTGGATGTGAGCTGAAAGTTCGGCCGCGTGTAGGCTCCATAGGACATTTATTGTCGGAATTTCCACCAGCAAATATTTGAGAGCAGGTTCTCAAATTTTCCGACAACAAAACTTGTTGTTGGAAATTCCGATCGTGTGTACACAATTCCGACGCACAAAAGTTCACGCATGCTTGGAATCAAGCAGAAGAGCCGCACTGGCTATTGAACTTCATTTTTCTCGGCTCGTCGTACGTCCTGTACGTCCTGTATGCCGCCGCGTTCGATAACATTTGTGTGACCGTGTGTATGCAAGACAAGTTTGAGCTGACATCCTTCATAAAAAAATCCACGGTTTTGTTTTCGGAATGTCCGATTGTGTGTACGCGGCATAAGAGTGTTGGAGTTCATTTTTAAACGCTTGCGGACCGCCCACTGTACATTTACTGTGCCAGGGCAGTACACTTTGCACCAGATCATGTAGGTATGTGATTGACACTTACGGGTCTGGGGCACCCACCGCCAGTGACCCACTCCCGCTGTGATTCTACACAGCAGGAGCCCAGCAGTGTGCCCCTTCGATTACACAGGACACAGGCGGGACAACAATCTGCCTATGCAAACAAGGCAGATTGTTGTTCTGTCAGAAGGGAAGACACTGATCCTGTGTTTCTACTAAGCAGGAACACGGATCTTTGCTTTGCCCTAGTCAAAGCACCTCCCCCCAGCAGTGAATAAGCACATCTTAGGCACACAGTTAACCCTTTGATCGCCCCCATGTTAACCCCTACCCTGCAAGTGTCATTAGTACAGTGATAGTACATATTTTTTTAGCACTGATCAATATATTGGTGTCACTGGTTCCAAAAAAGTGTCAGTTAGGTGTGTGATTTGTCTGCCACAATATTGCAGTCCTGCTATAAGTCGCTGATTGCCGCCATTACTAATAAAAAATAATAATAATAAAAAAATCTTTTGGAATATCCCATAGTTTGTAGACACTATTGAGTTGATTTACCAAAACGGGAGAGTGCAAAATCTGGTGTAGCTGTGCAGGCCCAGGCATTTTAGATTGAGCAGCCAACCTTTCCAGGGACCAGGGGGGGGGGGGGGGGTTCGGTAGACATTAGCGGGGGTGGCTGGTGTTGGTCCTCCACACTGTAATGTGCAGGGACACTGTGATATAAAGGGAACTGCACTAAAAAGGGGCACTGCAATGATTACAGTGCCCTTTTACGGGGCAGTCCCCTTTATATTATAGTGTCCCAGTCCTATTGTGGCCATGCCAGTACTGTCTGTCTCCTATTGTGTCCATGGCCCAGTGACACTGACCTGCTCTCTGGCGCTGCAGGTACAATGTGGCTCCCTCTGGTGCTGCGGGTACAGGGTGGCTCCCTCTGGCACTGCGGGTACAGGGTGGCTCCCTCTGGCGCTGTGGGTACAGGGTGGCTCCCTCTGGCGCTGTGGGTACAGGGTGGCTCCCTCTGGCGCTGTGGATACAAGGTGGCTCTCTCTGGTGCTGCGGGTACAGGGTGGCTCTCTCTGGTGCTGCGGGTACAGGGTGGCTCTCTCTGGTGGTGCGGTGCAGCGTCTCTCTCTCTGGTGGTGCGGTGCAGCGTCGCTCTCTCTGGTGGTGCGGTGCAGCGTCGCTCTCTCTGGGGGTGCGGTGCAGCGTCGCTCTCTCTGGGGGTGCGGTGCAGCGTCGCTCTCTCTGGTGGTGCGGTGCAGCGTCGCTCTCTCTGGTGGTGTGGTGCAGCGTCGCTCTCTCTGGTGGTGCAGTGCTGCGTCGCTCTCTCTGGTGGTGCGGTGCAGCGTCGCTCTCTCTCTCTCTGGTTGTGCTGGGGCTATTAGTTCCCCCAGCACAGTCCTCTGTTTTATTTGCCATGTCTCCTGTAGTAGCTGCTACAAGCACTCCTCAGCTTGTTTCTGGGTTATCTTTCACCCCAGCAGAGTGCATGCTGAGGACTGTAGTCTGCTCCCTGCTGAGACCAATGGTGCCATGTAGCTCTGGGACTACATTTCCCATGATGCCCCTCTGTGTTGGCCAATGAGGAGGGAAAACGACCATACAGGAATGCCTTCTCTTCCCCTGCTGCAGACGTGAGAAGGGGAGGGGGAGCGAGGGGGGGGGGGGAATAGTGACAGCAGCCTAAAGCTTTCCCCCCCGTGCGGACACCCATGGCTGGAGGAGGAGAGCGGAACTGTCAGCGTGGCGCTGAGCTGTGTGTGAGAAAGACACACAGCTCAGCCCATGCAGCCGCCTGTTTTGCATGACACAGGCACGGCCGTATGGCGGTAGGCGACCGGCGGCCGTGGCCTGTGTTACCCACGATCAGGCCGCGGCCGCCGCTTACCTCCCTCTGTGCGGCCTGATCATCAACAGGCCACGGGCGGCCCCGGCCCACCGGGCACATCGGGCAAATGCCCGGTCTGCCCTATGGCCAGTGCGGGACTGCAGCTGTGCATGATAGCCAATCAGCATCTAACTTCAGCTTGTTCAATTAAGCTTTAACTATAAAACCTGGAATCTGATTTTGCACTCTGCAGTTTTAGCAAGTCAACCCTTATAACTTTTATGCAAACCAATCAATAGACGCTTATTGGGATTTTTTCACCAAAAACACTTGCCTCAACTTTTAGCTTGCCTGGTTTTGACTTATTTAGATATCTTCAGCTTTATCATGCATTTCATGCCCAGTTTCCACAAGATAGTTTAACCTCCCTGGCGGTAATCCCGAGTCTGGCTCGGGTTGAGAATTTACTGATAGGATGGGTAACCCCGAGCCAGACTCGGGATGGCTTCGCCGGATGCAGGGGAGGACACAGGGAGACTTACTTACCTTGTCCCCTGGATCCAGCGATGTCCGCCGCGATGTGTGATCGAGCTGTCCTCCGCTCGATTCACAGTGCTGAATGCCGCCGTGCTCCGTTCTCTGCGACGTTACGGCGCACGGCAGTGGAGAATGGCGGCAAATTCAAAAAAGTAAAAACACACAAAACACACACAGCAGTGTAATCTTACAGATTACCGTGCTGTTTTACAAAATGACACACCCCCTTTGTCCCTAGTGGTCTGTGCAGTGCCCTGCATGCACTTTTATATTATAAATACTGTTTTTTTCTGCCTGGAATTTGGAGATTGCCCATAGCAACCAAAAAGTGTCCCTTTTTCAGTGTTTTAGGATTTGATTACATTATTGAATATTTTTATTATTATTTATTATATTATAAACTTTATCATACCCAGGATGTCTGCTAGACTCTGGTTTGAAGAGATTTAAGAGCGTTATTCCTAAGAATTACAGGACTACAAAATAAAAGCCAGATTTCCATGCAAAATAATTGTACCGCTTTCAGCACCTAATTCCAGACTGAATCATACCGCCAGGGAAGTTAATGGTTATACAATCCACTCTAGAATGAATGCTTAGCTCTGAATGCATGGAGAAGTCCACCTCAAGGTTGTCTTCCCAGTTTAATCTAATTTCCCTATTGGAGGGTCTTAGGGGTAAGTGGGTGCGAGACATACCAGATCTGGACATGGAAGATTGGAGGAGTGTGTAGGATTTTCCCTTGCAATCTTTGATGTCTTTGAGAGACCATATAAGACAATTTAAATTGGTACATAGAGCTTATCTTACACCATCCAGACTACGGAAGATAAATCCTGAGTGCTCTTCTGAGTGTTGGCGATGTGGTGCGGTACATACTACTTATAGTTATTTTTTTAGGAAGAAGTGGTAGATTTGTTAAATTATATTACCTCTGCTCCCTTGCCGGTTTCAATGTCTGTACTGTATGTCTATAAGGTCTGGTGGAGGCTATACTTCCTACAGTGTCAGAGTGAGTGTTTGCTAATGTTACATTATTTTATGCGAGAAAAGCTATTGTTGCTTTTTATTGGAAGAAACCTTCTTCTCCTACGCTTTTATACTGGAAACAATTGGCAAATAATAATTTTCCATTGTATAGAGATACCTACGTGAATAGGAGGTTGCCCTAGTAAGTTGGGAATGTCTGGGCAAAGTGTCTGGATAAGCCATATATGGCATCTAATGCTAATGGGGGGGGACTTAAGTTTATTATTGAATGGTTCATTTGATAACTAGTATGGTTTAGATATGTATATATATATATATCTGTAGCGGATGACAGTTTGGATAAAATGTCGCATGCATGTACATTTAGTTTTTGCCTCAGAACAATAGGGGTTCTGAGGGTTAATTGTGTAGGTTGGGCCTTAACACCAGTCTGGCAAAGCTGTGTTTGGAAGTTCTGCCTGGTCATGTGAGCGGTGAGGTGCACATGACAGGCCAGAACCAGGTCTGGTTGGATGTTTAGGTATCAGCCGTCTCAGAGCCAATCAGTGGGAGTGCCGGGGCCCGCTGAGGAGTCTGGGAAGGGGTACTTAAGGGGTGTGGGTCACGTGTTCAGGGGGGTGTTCACGAGACCCGTGGGGTTTGGTCTGGTTCCAGGACCGGGGTTGCCCCGTGAGGGGTCCCGGTCACAGGGTGTTCAACATCCCCCAACATGTTTCTGTTAGTGGCCCCTGATAGACCTGTCTGGTCTGGGGTGGGGATCCGTCTGTTCTCGAGTCTCGGAACCTGCTGGTCCAAGGCGCAGTAACTGAAGGAGGATTCAAAGTGTCCGGGTTTGCTCTCGGCATGGAGGGACACCACAACTCGTGGAAGTGACCGGAGGAGGACTCTTCAGAGAAGGACCGGCAAGTGGCATCCTGGGAAGTGCCTAGTTACTGAGTTGGGAAGGACATTGATGAATTCACACTTTTCCAGTACCATTGAGGAGACGAGAAACGTTCCAGGTATGGCGGGAAAAGGTTCCTGTTCACCCTTAGTTGATTGTTCAAGTTTTGAGTCAATGTGCTGACTGCCATGAGCTAGAGATCTGTTCAGCCTTGAAGTACCCAGCTGCGAGTGGCTACTCTCTGGGTAGAAATAGAGACTTTGCTAGACCTGCAGTTCAAGGTGCCTGAGTACTTCACCCGTGCCCTCTGTTCCATAAGAGACTGTGTTATTGAAGTTGTTGCTGCAAAATAAAACCTTTTAAAGAGGACTTCATCTGTGTCATGTTCAAGTCATTGGGTATCAACCCTGGGAACCCCTAGACATGGAAGAGCAGGCCAAGAGAAGGTAACTGGTAAGCCCAATAAGTCAAGGCTGCACAGCAAAGGTTGTGGCCGCTACATATCCATATATATCTATATCTATATATAGATATATATAGATATAGATATACAGTATATATATATATATATATATATATATATATATATATATATATATATATATATATATATATATATAGATATAGATATAGATATATTTATGTAGCACTGACCCCCGAAGGTGCTGCTGGTTTGATTTAGGCCTGCACTCTGCTAGTAAACCCGACGAACTTGACTCAGTCCCCTTGACACAGCTGTGGTGCAATACAATACAGTACAATATAATATAACACAATATAACTGTATCGTCGCCTCAGGATCCACTGGCTCCACCTGCTGGGAGAAAACAATACTCCACACAACGGGGTACTTAACCAAAGTGTATTTTACTGTATATATTGGCAAACAGGTGGTTACAATAATTGTGCTGTCATCCCAACATAGAATGACAGAACAATGAATTTTGATAAAACAATTATAAACAATATACATATAAGGGAGCTCCCCCTACTTTTATAGCTATATGTGAAATGTCATCAAATGTACCCAGTCTTTAGTCTTCTTTTCTTCTACTAGCTATAATAGTTTCTTATAATTTTTTATCCAAGGAGTAAGGTAATTAAAGTTGAGTTAAAGATGATCCTAATGTTGTTTCCATGACTATGATACAAGGCTTGAGATGCAATAACAGAGAGGCCTTATGCTTGCCTAGTGTCAGTTGCTATACTCCTCCTCCGTAGGACTACGAGGCCTGTATATAAGTCTGACTAGGTGCAAGAGTTAATAAACCGTGGGCCGCAACCCGCTCACCAACTGGATTGGAAGCTCTGTATGGTAGCTCTGGTCTTGTGTTTGGAGCTTGCTTCTATGTCAGCTGGCTCCGTCACTATGTTCCATTCCGATAGGTGGACCCGGTCTTCCGATGCTCAAGCAAGTGTCTCTGGATCTTCCCAATCCGGTCACTGTGTTTCTGTCACCGTCAAGTCACTCACACAATTGAGCGGGGTTGCATTCTGCAGTGGCTATAGGCCGCTTCCTCCGGGAGGCCTCCTCAGATGTCCTCACAGGCAGGCCATACGTTCCCAAGAGACCTAAGATGGCCGCTCTGACTCCTTTTATCTCCTACCCAGCATGCACTGTGAGAGAGGGTGTCCACGGGTAGGTCACCCGGCATCCTGGGTAAAAAGGTAAACTCTTCAGTGTAAATAATAGTCACTTCCTGTAAATCTAGATAGATTGATGGCTATCATACCATGTATGTAATATGAGTGGATTTTGAAGCTAATTCAAAGAGGCCAAGATGGCAGCTTCCTTGGCTGAAGACGATAGGAGAGTTTACTTACACTTTAAGTGTGATCAGCATTGAAGCCATCTTACAAATCACATTCTGGTCTTTGCTTTTCAACAGAGATTTAGCCCTCTTCCTTTAGTATCAAAAGAAGGAAACACTGTTCCAGGCAGGCGCAAGAACCAACAGCAGGTTCCAGCTCAATGCACAATCGCTGCAATAGGAAAACAAAAAAAAGCCTTGACTGGTTAAAGAAAAAGAGTCTCAACCCCATTGACCACCTCCTTGTTTCTCTGGCTCTCTCCAATGCTGGATTTTCATATGTTTTTGGAAATTTTGTCTTCTTTTTTTCACATGCCCCCATTTTATCCTGGAAGAATATGCATTTCCAGTAACCGCCATCATTGTGTTCTTGATGACTGTTTCCAGTTTTTGGCTCATGGCGGGGCTCTGTCTGTACTTCTGTTTTAAGATTATACCATATTATTTAATTATGAGTCTAGATGCTCAGAAAGCATTCGGCTGCCTAAAATGGTCATTTATGTTTGCCATACTATCCAGATATGGATTCTTAGGCCCTTTTATGCAGGCTCTTAGAGCATTGTATTCTACACCTACATCCCAGGTACAGCTTGCTTCTCACATATCTCCATCGTTCTCTCTGAGTAATGGCACCAGACGGGGCTGCCCCCTTTCCCCCTTGCTTTTTATTCTCAGCTTGGAACCTCTAGCTGCAGCCATTAGATCTCATTATGATGTAAGGGTGGGTGATGTTAAGACATCAGGAGTACAAGCTGTCATTATTTGCTGATGATATCCCACTTACAATAACACAACCCCACACTTCACTCCCATCATTCCATGACATTAAACAATTATTTTGTAGCCTTTGCCGATTTAAAGTTAACCCGACTAAAACTGAAGCCCTTCCCATAAACATTCCGACTGACACACTCACATCTCTACAGGGGAACTTTAAATATAGATGGTGCTCCCATACACTTAAATACCTAGGAGTCCACCTGACCCCCTCATACTCCATACTCTTTCAAGCCAATCCCCCCCCCCATTTAAAGAAATAAACAAACTACTGAAAACATGGACAGACCTCCCCTTGTCTCTTATTGGGAGGATAAATGTACTCAAAATGGCAATACTCCCTAAATTACTATACCTCTTTGAAACCTTACCAGTACAAATTCCAATCTCCCAATTGAAAGCACTTCAGAGGAACCTTTTACACTTTATATGGAACAATACCTCCCATAGTATAGCAATCTCAGTAGTCCAAACTCTACGGACCAGGGGTGGGCTGAGGGCACCCGATATACTAAAAAACTACTATGCCACTCATCTAAGAGCTATTACCTCCTGGACGTCCAGATGTGCCCCAAATAGGTGGTCAGAGATTGAAATGGGAATCACAATCCCTGCCCAACCATGCTACATGTAATGGCCATCATCTGACAAACTCATGTCTCAACTGCGTAGCGTTTGCCTGAACCCAATGTTATTTACAATTTTAATTTAGAAACGCTTCTCCAGTAAATACTCCCTCTCCTCTCCATGTTCACCACTAGTAAATGTCCTTTTCAACCTGGTAATCCCTGACAGCCTGTCTTATAATTTTATGCTGCCTTGGACCGAAGCTGGTATATTTCAGCTACGCCATTTCGTACACCCCAGCCATTTTGTTTCACGCACGCTATTCTCCTTCTCCGACTTACAAACCAAACATAAAATTCCAAAATCCCTCTTCTATTCCTAGCTACAAATTAAACATTTTTTTTGCCACCAAGACTCCACATGTGACGCTAGACATGCTAACCAAATTTGAATTGCTATGTTCTAAAGGCCCCTATGATCCCCACCTGATCTCATATATCTATAAAATCCTACATGCAACTCCCCCCTTGACTAAAAATTGTCATTCTTACATAAGGTAATGGTTCCTAGGTGAATGGGGGAACATATGGGAATCTACATCCAAAGTCTGCTTACAAAATACTTATGTTTTGGTATAGGACCCCAGACTTCCTATTGGCCCACAAATTTACATCAGCTGGACATTTCTGGAGATGTGGTTTAAACTTAGGTACCCGTTATCATATATCCTGGGACTGCCCTACCCTCATACCTTTCTGGACACAGGCCCACAACCTCTTGGAAAAGGTCCTTGCCATATCCATATTCCTTTCAACCCCACACGCTTCTTCTAGGTTTGCCTCTTCCGAATACCCCCAAACCTGCCAGAAGATTGATGCCATTAATTTTACTAGCGGCCAAACGGGCAATACCCCAATGCTGGTTGTCCACTGCCCCTCCCACTTTTATGCAGTTTCTCTTAGCCATAGCTCACATACGCAGAATGGAACATCCAACAGCCATTATAGACAATTCCCTACCGAGGTTTGATGGTAAATGGGACAACTCCGAATATCACAATGAGACGCAACTTTCAACGCCTTAATAATATAACCTTAGAGCTAACTTTTCTAGGTTTATATAAATCAAAAGCTATCCAGATTCATCTTGAGTATGCTTTCACAGTCAAACCAATTATACCATGATGTATTATTATTATTACTGCTTTTCCTTATTATATTACCCTGTATCTGTTGTCTCTACGATTGATGAAACTTTCTTTGCTTATATGGATAATGTTTTTATTGTTCTTTGAAATGTGCAACCACCACTTTATGTTTTGAAACATTGATAAACAAACAATTTAATAAAAAAAAAAAAAAAAAAAAAGATAACAAAGGAGTGGCTATGGGACAACTCTTGTGGATGTCCTTTAGTGGCCCAGCCAGAGCCCAGACTTGAACCCAATCGAACATTTCTGGAGAGATCTGAAGATGGCTGTGCACCGACGCTCCCCATCCAACCCGATGGAGCTTGAGAGGTCCTGCAAAGAAGAATGGGAGAAACTGCCCAAAAAATAGGTGTGCCAAGCTTGCAGCATAATACTCAAAATGACTTGAGGCTGTAATTGGTGCCACAGGTGCTTCAAAAAAGTATTGAGCAATTATGTACATGGGATTTGTTTTTTTGTTTTTAATAAATTTGCAAAGATTTCAAACACAATTTGTTCATGTTGTCCCTATGGGGTGCTGTTTGTAGAATTTTGAGGAACATAATGTATTTAATTCATTTTGGAATAAGGCTGTAACATAACAAAACGTGGAAAAAGCGAAGCGCTGTGCATACTTTCCAGATGCACTGTACATGAAGTCTGCACTGCTCCATCATTGCCCCGCTTTACAGTGAGGTCCTAACTATAGTTCATGAGAGGCTACATGTTGGGAAATATTTAACAATGGTAAATGTGGGTGGGTATGCCTGGAGGGAGCCCCTTCATCCTTGGAGGTGCTGGGACACACCAGAAGACCAGCAGAGCACAATGGCAGCAGACAGTTCCCATTGTTCCAGCAAGCTAAACAAAAATGTCAACCACTTTAATTCATAATTAAGCTATTAGAGAAAGGCCCCTTTCATACTGGGGCGGTAAAGCGCCGCCATTTTTAGTGGCGCTTAACCGTCATTTTAGCAGCAGTATTCAGTGGTATTTGGCCGCAAGTGGGGCTGTTTTACCCCCCGCTAATGGCTGAAAAATGGTTAAAACCGATCGGTATAGCCGCGCTGTCCCATTGATTTCAATGGGTAGGAGCGGTTTAGGAGCGGTGAATACACCGCTCCTTCACCGCTCCAAAGATGCGGCTAGCAGGACTTTTTTTACTGTCCTGCCAGCGCACCGCTCCAGTGTGAAAGCCCTCCGGCTTTCACACAGGAGTGAAAGGAGCCACTTTTTTCAGGCGCTATACAGGCGCTATTTTTAGCGCTGTAGCGCCTGAAAAACGCCTCAGTGCGAAAGGGGACTAAGGTGCACAGGGAAGGGCTTTGCAGAGGCCCAACAATTTAAACGATATTTCCAATCACACTTTCCCACTAGACAGCAAAAAAGTAAATCACGCTGTCTAATAACATGCATTAAAAACAGATTTTTTACAACATTTGCAAACTTATCTGTACAATGCAGTCCTAACTCTAGTCTGTGAAAGCCCTCATGTTGAAGCATATATAGCAGAAGATACATTAATACAACCCATTCCTCCTTCTCCTCCTTTTAGAAAGTATTATTTTACTGAAAGAGTAGTTGATGCTTGGAATAAACTTCCAGCAGAGTTGGTGAGCCAGTCAACAGTAAACGGCTTCAAACATGCTTGGGACAAACAGAGATCTAAACTCAGAAAAAAATGTTAAGGGAAAAAAAAAAAACGAAAAAAAAAAAAAAACAGACAGACACGATGGACCAATTGGTCTTTTTTCTGCTCCCACATCTGCTCCCATGTCTGCTCCCATGTCTGCTCCCACATCTGCTCCCATGTCTGCTCCCATGTCTGCTCCCACATCTGCTCCCATGTCTGCTCCCATGTCTACTCCCACATCTGCTCCCATGTCTGCTCCCATGTCTGCTCCCACATCTGCTCCTATGTCTGCTCCCACATCTGCTCCCATGTCTGCTCCCACATCTGCTCCCATGTCTGCTCCCACATCTGCTCCCATATCTGCTCCCACATCTGCTCCCACGTCTGCTCCCATGTCTGCTCCCACATCTGCTCCCATGTCTGCTCCCATGTCTGCTCCCATGTCTGCTCCCATGTCTGCTCCCACATCTGCTCCCATGTCTGCTCCCATGTCTGCTCCCACATCTGCTCTGATACTTCTCTCCTACAAATCCTAAAAATCACAATGTTTTTTTCTAGAAAACTACTTAGAACCCCCAAACATTAAATATATATATTTAAAGCAGAGGTCCTAGAGAAAAAAATGATGGATGTTTTTCAAACACATTTATTTTTTTTTAAATACAATTTTATGAGTTTTTTTATGAGCAAAAACAAAATATATAACCCAATTGTTTAGTAAGATATAAAATATAATGTTACACTAAGTGAATACATACAGGTCACACTTTAAAATTGCGTATGCCCGTGGAATGGCGTCAAACTATGGTAACTAAAAACCCCCATAGGCAAAGCTTGAAAAGCCTTTACACATTATCAAATTAGAGTAACACAGGAGGTCTGGTGCTAGAATTATTGCTCTCCCTATAATGTTTGTGGGGATACTTCACATGTGTGGTGCGAACTATGGTAACATATGCCTGTGGGACCTTGGTATGCCTTCACCTTTGCACATGCACCCGCGGGGGGACTCCTTTTTTTATTTTTATTTATTTATTATTTATTTTATTAAACGGGTTTTACACTGTCACTTTCATTTTTAAAATCAACTTTATTACAATTACAAGGGATGAACAACATCCATTGTGAGAGCATGGGCCATGACAGGTCCTCTTGATGGAGAGATCTGGAAACTATTAGACCCCTGATCTCTCATCAGGCCTCCAAAGCAGCCGATCAGACACAGATCGCTCTGATTGGCTGCTTTACTGGTCAGTAACTGGGCAGTAAACAAAACCTAAACTGGAAGTGACAAAACTTCTTAGCCCTTGTACACACGGTCGGAGATTCCGACAGAATGTGTCCTATCGGACCGTTTTGTCGGATAATCCGACTGTGTGTGGTCTCCATTGGACTGTTTCCGTTGGAGTATCCGACGGACCAAGTTTTCCAACTTTTCCATAAAATTTTCCGACAAAATGCTCCGATCGGACATACTCCGATCATGTGTAGCATACTCCGACGGACAAAGTGCCACGCATGCTCACAATCAAATTCCTACACCAAAGCTATTGGCTACTAGCCTGAATGTAGTCCCGTCGTAACGAAATTAAGTCATCACATTATGTACAATCAGATTTTCCGACAACTTTGTCCGACCGTGTGTATGCAACAGTTTCAGACAAAATCTGTCAGACAAAATCGGATTTGGTTGTCAGAATGTCCGGCCGTGTGTACAAAAAAAAAAATACCTGGAATGATGCCTATAGCTTCAGGCATCATCCTGGTACAACCACTGCAACTCAAAGCCCTTGTACACACGGTCGGAGATTCCGTCGGAATATGTCCCATCGGACCGTGTTGTCGGATATTCCGACTGTGTGTGGTCTGCATCGGACTGTTTCCGTCGGAATATCCGTCGGACCAAATTTTCCAACTTGCTGGAAATATTTTCCGACAAACTGGTCCGATAGGACATACTCCGATCATGTGTAGAGAATTCCGATCGGACAAAGGGCCGCGCATGCTCAGATCAAATTCCTACATCAAAGCTATTGGCTACTAGCCTGAACGTAGTCCCATCGTAACAAAATTACGTCATCACGTTCTGAAAGATCAGATTTTTCGACAACTTTGTCCGACCGTGTGTATGCAACAGTTTCGGACAAGATCCGACAGACAAAATCCGACGGATTTGGTTGCCGGAATCTCCGACCGTGTGTACAAGGGCAAAGACATACTGGGACATCCTTGGGGGGCAAGTGTTTAAAGGTACAGGGACACACCAGAAACCCAGCAAAGCACAATGGCAACTGATTACATCCAAAGCGTCCATGTGCCGATTCCCGCAAGCTACAAAATGGCAACTGCCCCAATTGAAAACATGTATAGTGCACATGGAAGGACTTTGCACAGAGAAGCCAAAATGGAAGCCAATTCCTTCTTAGCCCCTGTACACACGGTCGGACATTCTGCCAAGCAAATCCGTCGGATTTTGTCCGTCGGATTTTGCCCGTCGGATCTTGTCGGAAACTCTTGCATACACACGGTCGGACTAAGTTGTCGAAAAATCCGATCATTCAGAACGTGATGACGTAATTTCGTTACGATGGGACTACGTTCAGGCTAGTAGCCAATAGCTTTGATGTAGGAATTTGATCTGAGCATGCGTGGCACTTGGTCCGATCAAAATTCTCTACACATGATCGGAGTATGTCCGATCGAACCACTTGGTCGGAAAATATTTCCAACAAGTTGGAAAATTGGGTCCAACGGATATTCAGACGGAATCAGTCCGATGCATACCACACACACAGTCGGAATATCCGACAACACGGTCCGATAGGACACATTCCGTTGGATTCTCCGACCGTGTGTACAAGGGCTAAAAAGGCATGGGGAGCACATTGAACACCTTCAGTTAGCATTGTGCTGTGCTGGTACCTGAATAATGATGCATGCCATTGTGATTCCTATAAAAAAAAGTAACAATTTTTTTTTTTTTTTTAATTCTTAAAGGCTTAAATGTATATAAACCAAAACAAATAGTGTTCAGGAGAAAACACAATGGAACATAATTTTCCAAGTGTTTCTGAGCTTATTGTTCTCAAAAATAAGAAAAAGAGAGTGTGCTAGAGAGTAAAAAGGCATACTTATATACACAAACCAGAACCCAGGACCTTGCTGGCTGAGGCCTGAAAAAATATTAAAAAACCAAACACCACAGAAAAGCGTGTGCAGAAAAAAGACACGCATTATTTTATAGATAGTACTTGTGTATCTACTAACATCTGAAGATGTCTTCATCTTCCTAATTTTACGACTGTGAAGGTAGAGGAACCCAGCTGCTGAGAGGGAGGTCACCAACATGAAGAGATATGGCACCAGAAACAAAGTCATTGTAGCAAAAAAAACATTTGCTGTTGAGCCCGAACTTTTCTTCAAAGTAGCGTTTTCAATTGTGAGAACAGAGATGTTTGTCAAAGGTTCCTGATAGACAGTATAGATCACAATATTTAGACAGCTTACAGAGAATGAAAAGATCTCCACTGCCATTATTAACCAGAAAATCTGAGAATTGACCTTCCTCTTCATCCAACCCAGGATACCAGAGTTAAACTGAACAATCTTTATGAACCAGAAGAAGCAGAGGACGCTGGTGAGACACAAGTATGAGATAAAGCCATACAATGTGAGTAAATTACTGACAAGAGTCAAAATTGCATTCGCTTCTTGAAAAAAGATGAAATAGAACACGTTGAAGCTCGTTACAATAATGAGGACCATGTTGGATAGGTTGATAGCGACCTGGATTTTATTTCCAGAATTTATTATCTTCTCTTTATATAAGTCAGACAAGAACACAAACAAGATGAACAGATTGGCGAAAATTCCAGCAAGGAGTTCACATACAATCACAAAAAGACAAGCCACGGTGACGGGGCTACTCCGGTTGATACACATGAAGATGGCCGCAGTATTAGTACTTCTGATCTTTAGTTCTCTTTAGTTCCGTTCTCTGACACGCTTCACTTGGTTGACAGCAGAATTATCTGATGTAAGAATTAGAGTTCTCTGAGCAATGCCTTCTAAAAGACAGATTCTCTGTACTTGGTCAGACTGTCATATACGTATGAGACTATAGATAGCTTTGCTCATATGTAAAGTGGAGGCCTATTGAATTACTCGTTCTGCAGGTGTTTGAATACATTTAAAATAAGTGAATGCAAAATGCACTTTTTTCTTAAACATATTTTGCAAAGGTAAAACATTTATGTCTCTGTATGCAGCTGCATGGGTTACTACAGCCCAAAACTGTGTTTAACATAACTTTAGTAACATTTAGTAACATTGAGCTGGACTTGTTCTATAACATAATAAATTTAATTTGTTGCATAACTCATTTATCATCTTCTTAAAGAGGAAGTAAACCCTGATGGGTTTACTTCCTCTTACATTCCCTGCAAAGGTAAAGCATAATGGACTACTATGCATCGCATCGCATTGCATCGCATAGTAGTCCATTATGTGTCACTTACCTGACATAGGAGCCAGCAATGTCACCACTGTCCCCTGTAGTCCGGCGCATCCATCTTCTCGCTGTCATTCGGCGAAGCAGCAATGACGTCACTCCCGCGCATGCGCACGGGAGCCGCTACTCGCGGCATATCGCCGTTGCCCGCGGCGCTCAGTGTGCCTGCACGCCGCTGTCTACGGTGCATGCGCCATAGACAGCGGTGCCTGTCTTTTGGCAAATATCTCCTAAACCGTGTAGGTTTAGGATATATTTCTTGGACCTACAGGTAAGCCTTAATCTAGGCTTACCTGTAGGTCAAAGTTGGTTGTAAGGGTTTACAACCACTTTAAGTTCTAATGAGTGTTAGGAACATGTCCTAGTATTGATAGCCCTACAGCAGGGGTGCCCAACCAGTGGCCCGGGGGGCCACATGTGGCCCGCGGAGCCCTCTGATGTGGCCCGCGACCTCCTGCTCTGGGATGGCTGGTTGGCAATCTCAGAGCATCAGTATTGTGAATGAAGGTGACGGTACGAGACGAAAGGCGAAGCAGAGAGGCATAAGGTGCTGATTCCTGTGAAGTGCCGCCTCCTGTCGCAGGCGAAGTGATACCAAATGCACTCTGCCTGGGACAGCAACAGTCCATACCTGACTGGAAGACTGTTATTATAGGTAAGTTTATTACTAAAATCACAATGTATATCTGGGCATATCTGTTCTTCAGTGGTTACTGAGCTGCTTTCAAACTGATTTACATGTGCAGCGCAGTGCAACTGTAGGTTACCTGCATTGAGCCATAGACTTCTGTTATTACCTGCCAGTTTGGGGTGCTTTCAGAAAGTGAACTTCACCTGCAGGATATAATAGATGTCTATGGCAAAGTGCAGTTAACCTACAGGAAAGCCACCAGTGCACTTCTCTGTGGTAAACCCCAGCGCATCAGCTTGAAAGCAGCCTTAGACCCCCTTCACACAATCAATCCGACCCAATTAGACCCTCTATTCACCTCTATGGAGCGGCAGATGTAAACGAACTACTGTCCATTTATACCCGCCTTCCTCCAATCTGATCTGCAAAAAAAATAAAAATAAGGGGATCAGTTCCCTTCCATCTGAGCAGATCAGATTGGAGGGCCCATAGAGTAGAGTAGGCCGTGTCTTTATCCACTCTTCGTAAGCAGAGTCCACTCATTGTGGCCCATGACCAGTTATCAAGTCGCTTAAGTGGCTCTCGCTCTTCAAAGGGTTGGGTAACTTAGTCACTTTAATCCAATCACAGTGATGTCATGTAATGAGAATAAATGAAGTTGAGGGAGATGCCCATAAGGCTATAAATTCTGGGGGTATGTTTTTTTGCTACCTCTGCATCTCACAAGCAGTCATCGGCTTTCATAGGAAACTTAGGTACAACCGCAGAGCTTACACATCTCCAATAGAATGTATTAAAAGCGCTGAGGAGGGGGTGGGGGGGGGGGCAGTTACCTGTGGAACGCATTGGCTCTATCTGTACATGAACAAAATATTTATCTGTACATACTTTACTTCCAATAAACAATTATATTCTTCATCAAGAGCTTCCTCATTCTGGACACTGGATGATTCTCTCTCATTGCTGGAATGAATGAATGAATGAATGACTGTATAGCGCTACAACTGGGAACTGAATTGCAAGGCACTTGATCTGTCCTGTGCTGTCCTGCTTCTTAGAAGAGGTGGGTCTTGAGTTTTTTTCTGAAGGCCCGATGGTTTTCTTCCATGCAGATGTTAGTGGGTAGAGCGTTCCATAGCCGGGGTCCTTGGGCTGCGATTCTTCGTTCTCCCTTTGGATTTGTGGTTGAGGAGGAGGTTTTGGTTAGTTGATCGGAGGCTGTGATTGTGTGTGTAGTGTTTTATTTTCTAACATAGGTATTGAGGAGTGTTTCCTTGTGTGCATTGGTGGGTGAGGCAGAGGGTCTTGAAAGTGATCTGATCCTTTACGGTTAGCCAATGCAGGTTCCTCATGGATGGGGAGATGGAGTCCCAGGTTTTTTTTTCCTGTGATGGAAACCTGGCTCTGTTACATCAGAGGGCTGCGGGGTCACCCATACATCACGGGGAACCCCGGGTTTCCCCTTGCATCAGAGGGGGACGGGGTCAGGTGATGGGTGGCCCCGCCCTCCACATATAACAAACGTCAGGCCGCCGGAATCCCCGCAGTGTCTCCTCCGTGGAGACAGAAGATGGATGGATTCGCTGCGCTGATTCAGATGAGCCATCGCTGGACCCTGGAGAGATGATCGTCCGTCGCTGGATAGCAAGAGTAGATTACCACCGTTGGAATCTTTTTTTTATTTTTATTTTTAATAAAGGAATTTTTCAAAAGTGTGTTTGTCTTATTTAACTATTTTTTACACTTTCTTTGTGAAATGGTAGGGGTACTTTTGTACCCCCTTACCATTTCAAACAGGGGGGGGGGACGGGATCTGGGGGTCCCCTTGTTAAAGGGGGCTTCCAGATTCTGATAAGCCCCCCGCCCGCAGACCCCCACAACCACCGGCCAGGGTTGTAGGGATGAGGCCCTTGTCCCCATCAACATGGGGACATGGTGCTTTGAGGGGTAACAGACCCCCAAAGCATCCTCCCAATATTGAGGGCATGTGGCCTGGTACGGTTCAGGAGGGAAGGAGGGCCGCTCTCTTGTCCCCCCCACTCTTTTCCTGCGGCCTGCCAGGTTGCGTGCTCGGATAAAGGGTCTGGTAAGGATTTTTAGGGGGACCCCCACGTCAATTTTTTTTTATTTGACGCCAGGTTCCCCTTAATATCCATACCAGACCTGAAGGGTCTGGTATGGATGTTTAGGGGGGAACCCCACATCATTTTTTTTAAAAAATTTGACGCAGGGTTCCCCTTAATATCCATAACAGACCTGAAGGGCCTGGTAATTGAATTTAGGGCTTTTAATTTTTTTTTTTTTTTTTTTTTTATCAATGACTTTCAATGAGTGTTCTCTGTATTATGGAGCCGACAATTCATTATAGCAGCGAGTGATTTTAAAGGACTTTTTTTTCTGCATAAATGACACTTTGTGCAGGGACAGTTCTAAGCACCAGAAACATGCGCCCCTTCACAGGCATACTGACACCCCCCCCCCCCCCTACGAAATTTAAAGGAATATTACACTTTTATTGTTTCACTTTAATCATTATTAAAATCACTGCTCCCGAAAAAACGGGCATTTTTAAAACTTTTTTTTGCATTGATACATGTCCCCTGGGGCAGGACCCGGGTCCCCAAACACTTTTTAGGACAGTAACTTGCAGAATCTTTTCTCTCTGTCAAATCTTTTTTCTCTGTCGAATATTTTCTCTATATAATCTTGGACTAATAGAGGTAAGGTTAGGCACATTCGACCACAGGTTCTATAGACACAGATTGTTATTGTCAGCGTCACGTCAAATCTCCTATTCTATATCGAACTGTTGTAACAACGAAAATGAAAATAAAGCATTTATTTATGTTGGATCTTTTGTTTTTCGGATTCTGTGCTTTCATTATCGTTTGTCAAAACAAAAACGAAAATAGCTGAAATTCAGACAAAAATGCATTCGGACGAAAACGAATGCACATGTCTAATATGCTCAGGGGCATGGCTGGAAGCCGACCGAGATGGCTGCCTGCTAATCTGCTCTGAGGGACATCGCACGAAGCGATGAATAATCACCCTCAGTACACAAACCAAATGGGTCACCTGTCCTGCTACGTCCCTGTGATAATGTCCAAGTGTAGAAATGAGCGTTCCACTCCATGAAAACTCACAAAGTTCCATCCGCTCCCTGACAGATAGGACCACTAAAATGGCACCGGCGGATATGTGGCTGAGTCCCATGGTGGCCCGTCTTTCTCACAGACACAGCTGGATGCTGCTGCAGACTCTCTGCCTTCTCCTCACCTACCCAGGACCGGATACCTGGCCTCCACTCCTTCCACGAGTCCTGCCAAATCCAAGCATTGACTGCCACAGGACACAGCACAGGAAGATGAGGTGAGCCATGTTACACTAACACCCCCTGTGTACCCAGCCATAAACAACTCCATAGCTGCATATCCCACTACAAACCAGCCGGTATCTAACACAATAACAGATATGCTCCTTACATTGCAAACCTCCATCCATTGTGATTTCAACATAAGGATGTACCACTTTACCTCAGAAATATCACACATAGAAGAGAGAGTCACAACATTGAAGCTAAAATGGGAGAAGTGACTATCTCCTTCAATGATTTAGTGGATGCACAGAGCGATGAAGCTGAAGATATAGAGTAGATGAAAGCCAAAATCACAGACTTAGAAGACCACTCAAGATGGAATAATTGAGAAATTAGAGGCATACCCAAGTCTGTCCAACAATCTGCACTGAAAGAATACTTCATACAATTGATGTCTGCTTTTTTACCACCCCAGGAGAATTAATCATTGACCGCATACATTGGCTGCCAAAACCACCACACTTGCCTGATACAGTCCCAAGAGACACTATTGTCAGGATACACTTTTTCCATGTTAAGGAAAATCTAAACATACCATGCTGCAGCGCAAGAATCTTGTAACTATTACTAAACCCCTATATAACCATCACTTACAATACAAATGGGGACATCCAGTTAAGTTGATCATCACTAACGATAACAATTCAGTTTCCATCCTCATCTTGGATGAAGGCCTTGCCCTGCTGTTACAATGGCATATCTTGGAACCACTGGAACAAAGACATTCTGACTACAAAATCCGTTGGAAAAAATCCAACGGATTTTGTCCGAAACTTGTGTTGCATACACACGGTCGCACAAAGTTGACGGAAAATCCGATCGTTCTGAAGGAGGTGACATCAAACATGTACGTTGGGACTATAAACCGGCCAGTAGCCAATAGCTTTTATCTCTTAGTTTATTCTGAGCACACGTGGCACTTTGTCTGTCGGAATTGTCTACACATGTAACTTTCCCGATCGGATTTTGTTGTCGGAAAATTTTAGATCCAGCTCTCAAACTTTGTGCGTCGGAAAATCCGACAGAAAAAATCCGATAGAGCCTATACACGATCAGATTTTCCGACAACATAATTCGATCTGACTTTTTCCATCGGAATTTCCGACCGTGCCTACAGGGCTTTAACACCCTCTCATCATCAGCCAAGTTACTTCCTGCATCTTCAGACAAACTCCTGAATCTGCGAAGAATCCTTAAAAATATTTCTACAAAAGTAAGTCCAGTATATACCTCAGCACCTTCACATCCACTCAGCACAAAGGACATTACATCCAACTCACCTACACACTAACAGATCTACCTAAACCCAACTCTATATTTCCACCTTTATTATTGAGGACCCAACGCCGACAGCATGCCTATCAAAAAGTCGCTCAATGTAAAGATCCTCAATCACCCGGGGAAGAGGTACTCCCTCTGGTCCGAGGCCCAGAAACTCCAAAGCAACATATTGTGTCTGATGGCGAGTCCCGGGAAGACCACAGGCGAAGACGTGATGATGAAACGTGTATGGGCGTGACCGTGCAGCTGTTCATTGTCGTAGTTGGAATGCAGGTCTTCCCGGGACTCGCCATCAATGCCGGAGCTATTTACAATGTGATCCGGATAGTGGTGAGATCAGACCGTGCGCCACTGATGACATTTTATGTGACATTTTATCAGCTACATTGTACGTAGTATTTTAAAGAGTGTGGTTTTTGGTTGTTTATTAAAATGGTTTGCACTATGGATGGTATTTCTTGATTCTTTTTCATATGAGAAACATCAATGAATTTTACTGGGATAAGAGCGTTTGCTTGGAAGCTTGGGCTTGGAATACCAGTAATGACCAATTTTCAGAGTTACCTTTGAGGTGCCGTTATATAACCCTTTTTGAGGTAAGTGCATTACTATCGGGAGTGACACAGAGCATGAAGGTCCTTTTTAAGATAGCGGTGTGGTGAACTGTTCTGAAGGGATCTCTCTCCTTGCTTGGGAACTGTGTGGAGCACTCTACTCACACTCAAAGAATCTGCATTTTTATTGAGACTTATGAACTTTCTTTTCTCATTTTCTGATACTTACATTCAGTATGATTATATATTTTTTTAGCGCTGTCAATATGGTGGCTCTTTTTATTAGTGCGTTCAGAATAAGTGTTACTATATGTTTGCTTTAATGTTTTGATTTATTATGACAGCAGCTTAAATTTTGATTATTGTCCATTGTGCGCTTGGATCAGTGATATAGATCTGTAGATTTTTTATCAGTGATATGTGTATCCAATATGGATTCCCACAGTTGTAAGTCCCCTCATATGTATGATGCATGCATGTTCTTAGCCCCTAAGTGCATAACTTTACATTTGTCAACATTAAAACCTCATTTGCCACTTAGTTGCCCAGTGCATTGAGGTCGGCTTGTATATTGGAGACATCCTGTAAGGACATTATTCCACTCCATAGCTTGGTTTCATCTGCAAAGATAGAAATAGTAATTTTATTCCCAGACCCAATATCATTTATAAAGATATTAAAAAGTAAGGGTCCCAGCACTGAACCTTGGGGTACACCACTGATAACCTTAGACCATTCAGAGTAAGAATCATTAACCACGGCTCTCTGAATTCTGCCGTTTAGCCAGTTTTCTATCCATTTACAAACTGATATTTGCAAGCCTGTAGACTTTACCTTACACATGAGCCGTGTGTAGGGAACTGTGTCAAACGCTTTTGCAAAATCCAGTTATACGACATCCACAGCCACCCCTCTGTCCAAGGTTTTCTTACCTCCTCATAAAAAAGAAATCAGGTTTGTCTGACAACTTCTGTTTTTCATGAATCCATGCTGTTTGTTGCTTAAAATATATTTTTTTTCCAGCAAGAACTCGTCTATGTGGTCTTTTATTAAACTCTCCAGTATCATCCCAACAATAGAAGTTAAACTAACGGGTCTATAGTTACTTGGTAAAGACTTTGATCCCTTTTTAAATATGGGCATTACGTTGGCCCTGCGCCAATCCAGTGGTACCATTCCAGTCATTAACGAGTCCCTAAAAATTAGATACAATGGCTTTGGAATTACAGAGCTCAATTCTTTTAGGATCCGTGGGTGGATGCCATCGGGTCCAGGTGCTTTATCCACCTTTATTGTGTTTAAATATTTCTGGACCAGATCACTTTTGAGCCATTGTGGATCATTTGGAGCTGTGTCAGTACCACCCCCATTATGGACATGAGCTCCTTTGCATACACAGAGCTGAAGTATTTCATAAATTAGCCTTCTCTTTGTCCCGAGTCACCCTCTGTTACCTATTTACAATAGATGTTGTCACATTGATGCATTTAATTGCCTAATGGACTCATAACAGCACAGCAAATATACAAGATGGTTGGAGGTACTGGATGGGATACATATGACTGAGGAAATATAGTAAATGTATCATTTATTATACTATTATTAAATTGATACCAATAACAATGTTGGTTGTCTTTTTTTTTCCCTTTCTTTATCGTGATTATGTTTCCCTTTCTTATCTTCATTTCCTCAATATCGTTCACTCTGTGGTTTTATTCTCACTGGGCATTCCTATGTATGGTCCCTATCACAGTTTACGAATATCTTCCACAATCATTCAATCGTGATAATATACCTGTATCTCACACAGGGTCACTACTTGTGAAAGGTTTCGGCTTTATAATCTTTAAAATGGTGAGTTTAATACCAATGTCTCCATATATTTAGATATTGGCTTGTGTCAGGGTCAATACCCCTCCCAGTCGCCGGGGGAGGCTCCCCCCGGTATGTCTGAGCTACCCTGGGGCTAAGGCGTCTGGGTAAGACTCTGTTAAAATTTTGATATGTATTGTACAATCGTTCTTTTGTCCATTTTTTCTGTGTCGTTACTGAAGGCTACTTTATACAGTTTTCATTGATCTAATTGTGATTTATGTATATATCTCTAGATGCATGTATTTCCTGAAGAAGCTGAAAAGCGAAACTAGTCGAAATACTACACCTTCCTCATGAGTTATTGATATGTTGCATTGCAAAATGTTTTTATTTTTAATAAACGATAAACTCTTTTTTATACATTTCTTCTCTTTTGTTTTCTCAATTTATAAAAATGTTTAATGTGCACCGCAATAGTCTCCCTGCTCGCATTTTCTCCTGATGTTTCTGGCCGGAGACCAGAATTTCCAAACATTTATTCCATATATAATTGGGATGATGGTGCATGATGTAAATTTAATTTCTAATTTATTACTTTATGAGGCCATTCTTAATTTTCATAATGTTGGTTGTCTGTCTGAGTACCTCATAATTCTACTATACTCGAAAAATGTCACAGGTCCTCTTCCTCAGGGACTAGCTCTGAGGAAGAGGACATGTCTCTCGAAATTTGTCATCTGCTTCTAACTAACTGACATACATCTGGTGTGGATTGTAATACATGCCCATGACACTTTTTGTCTTGTGAGTATGATGGACTATTTTTCTGTTATTTATTAAAAACATTTTATGGTATTGCTCTAGGTCGGGGCACCTTCTTTTTATTTCCACTTCTTTATGTAAGTCAAAACCTGTAAATGCAAACCTCCATGACCTACATCTACTGACAAAATCCAAGTGCACAAAAAGGTTTCCAGTCCTCAAGAAAGGAAAAACTTTTTTAACATAATCTTTTTATTCATGTACTGAAGTTATAAACAAAGTAATTCCATATCTTCAGAGTTTGCATACATGGAAATGGGTTAAAGCTGCAGAGGTACAATGTTTTTTTTAGCTTTAAGCACCAGGGTGTGATGTCATTCCTACCATCTCTTCTCTAAGTCGCCATCCACTTTTCCATTAGAAGTATTAACATTTTTATCCAGTTTCCGATGTAAGAAATTAGAGTTTACTGAGCAATTCCTTCTAAAAGACAGATTATCTGTCCTTAGTCAGATTGAAAAATAGATATGAGACTGTAGATAGATTTGCTCATATGTAAACTGCAGACCTATTAAATTGCTCTGTCGTGCTAGCGTTTGAATACATTTAAATTACACGAATGCAAAATAACTTTTTTCAATATATTTTGCAAAGGTAAATTAACCACTTGCTTACTGGGTACTTACTGTATACCCTCCTCCTGCTCAGGCCAATTTTCAGCCTTCAGCACTCTCACACATTGAATGAAAATTGCGCGGTCGTGGAATATGGTACACATATGACATTTTTATAAAAAAAAATTTTCAGGCAAATAGAGCTTTCTTTTGGTAGTATTTAATCACCACTGTTTTTTTTTTTTTTTTTTACGCTAAACAAAAAATAAATAAAAAAATGATAGGAACTGGTAGGCACTGGTAGGCAGCACTGATGATGATGATGCACCGATTGGCAGCAATGATTATGAGACACTGATTGACAGCACTAATGGGCACTGATAGGTGGTACTGTTGGGCACTGATTAGCACTAATATGTGGCACTGGTGGGCACTGATAGGTGACACTGGTGGGCGCTGTTAGATGGCACTGATTTGCAGCACCTTCCGGTGCCAATTGACCCATGTCCCTCTAATCAAAATCACAGCTTTTTTTCCCTTACACTGACAATGTGAAGGATAATAACTGGCATCTGTTTATTTCTGTGATCAGCTGTGATTGGCTGACAGCTGATCACATGATAAACAGCCCGCTGTGATTGGCCCTTTACCGATCTATGATTAGCCGAGTCTCACTGTCTGGGGGTGGCACAGTGGTGTAGTGTTTAGCACTCTCGCCTAGCAGTAAGAAGGGTCGCTGGTTCAAATCCCAACCATGACACTACCTGTCTGGAGTTTGCATGTTCTCCCTGTGCCTGCGTGGGTTTCCTCCTGGTACTCTGGTTTCCTCCCACAATCCAAAGACATGCAGGTAGGTTAATTGACTTCTGTCCAAAATTGGCCCTAGTTTATGATTGGGGAATGAACCTTGGATTGTGGGTTCCTTGAGAGTAGGGGCCGATGTGAGTGTGCAATGTACAGGGACAATTGTAAACACTCACTCAGGTTGAACTGGATGGACTGGTGTCTTTATTCAACCTTACTAACTATGAAACTATGACTCTGTGATCACAGAGCATGCCTCCTGTGCGCCCCAGGAGGTGTGGGAAGCGCAAGAACAGTAGGACATCTATGGACACCCTCCCGGTTATTTAAGCCCACGCTGTAGCTGTCTGTTGGCTATAGCGCAGGCAGCATGTGGTTAATACATGTCTTTTACTGAGCAACTGCATAGGTTACTTCAGCCCAAAACTGTGTTTTAGAAACCACGATTTGCAGATAATAGTAAGTAGTGACATTCAGCTGGAGTTGTTCTGTAATATATTATATTGAAGACGTCTCACCACTCATTTATCATCTTCTTCAGTTCTAAGCCCTTGTACACACGGTCAGACATTCCGACAACAAAATCTGACGGATTTTGTGCGAAACTGGTGTTGCATACACACGGTCGGACAAATTTGTCGGAAAATCCGATCGTTCGTAACGTGATGACGTTATTTCGTTATGACGGGACTACGTTGAGGCTAGTAGCCAATAGCTTTGGTCTAGGAATTTGATTTGAGCATGCGTGGCACTTTGTCAGATCGGAATTCTCTACAAACAATCGGACAGAGTCCGATCGGATCATGTTGTCTGAAAATTTTATAGCCCAGCTAAAAGTTTGTCGGTCGGATATTCCGACGGAAAAGTCCGATGTAGCCCACACACAGTCGGATTATCCGACAACACGGTTCGATCGGACATTTTCCATCGGAATGTCCGATCGTGTGTACAAGAGCAAATGAATGTTAGGAGCATACCTTAGTATTGATAGCCCTACAGGTAACTTAGTCACTTTATTCCAATGACGGTGATATCATTTAATGTGACTGTATGAAATTGGTGGATTTGCCCATAATGGTATAATGGTGTGGCACAATGGTAAGAGGAACTAACTGTGGGACGTCTCCTTCAGGTGAGGTCGGTTCTCCTGATATTGACCTTCAGTCACCTATAAAATTTTAGTCGGTGAATTAAAGAAGATCATAGACAGGAGACCTGAACCGTTTTAGACAAAGCTAAATTAATCGCAAACCTGTAGCTAGTTGCTATTGACTGGCTATCATGGCACTCTGAATGTCAAGAGGGGGTTTATAGTGGAGTGCCTAGGTAGTCAAACCCAGCTTCATCAGTAAGAATAATAGTGAAGTCAAACTAGTGATGCTTTAACCGCTGACCTTAGAAACCATGGGGGAAGAAAAGAGGTTTAGAGAGAGAGAGCAATAACTCGAGAGAGAGAAAAGAAAAGGAAGGGAAATGGAGGTTTCTAAGAAGTAGTAGAACGAGAGAAGAATAAAATAGGGGTTGAGGGTTAGGGAGATCTGAGAGGGAGATAAGGGGAAAGGGGAGGAGGGAAGTAGATTAGGCCAATCAGGTAGACCAGATCATGAGGATAAAGAACCGGGGTAAAGGGGGGGGGGACCTTCATATAAAGTGCCCGGGTTCTCAGGTCATCTCAAACCTCTTCTTGAAGGGTAGCTAGAAGTTTCTCTTAACCCTCAACTCAAAACCCAACTATCCCCTCACTCACTCCCATGGACGGAGAGAGAGATGGTAACCCCCCCCCCCCCCCGTACTCCTTGCCCATCCCTTACCCCCACCCACTCTCCTCCCTAATCTGGCTACCCCCCCCTTTTTTCTTTTTTTTTCTTCTTTTACCTCCCCTCCCTTTCTATCCACCCATCCCCCTCTTCTCTCCATTCCACTCCTGAACCCCACTCACACCACAGACAAACAGAAGCTATATCTCTTATCTAGACACATATCTAACGTAAAAATCACATCCTACTCTCAACATACCAGTCTAGCAGGAAGACACGATAGTCTACACTATATCCTCCTTACCTCATTCACTCAACAAATATTCACTCTCAATACATACATTCCTACGATACAGTTAATAACCTTCAGATCGTCTGCCAAACACTACGCACTTGCCTGATAAAGAGCGGAAATAGCTCCTAAGTCAACCACTTTGGGCCTTTTGGTCCCCCTTAAACACGCCTCCTTTTGGCAGCCACAGCAATTTGCTGAAATTGTTTTAAATCAACCAGCTCTTACTAGACTTGATACAAACATTCTTCTGTTTTTAACGCTAAACCTCCACTATGCTCAATTTTCCCGCAATGTGATCTGTATGGGAAATTTGTTATGCTCCATTAATTTGATGCTACCTGTTTCTGTAACATAATCCATTATACTGGATTTCATTATTTTCAATAAAAATCTTTATGGGAAAACAAAAGAAGTTTCTCTTTGGTCATGATTCAGAAGATTTTCCGTTTTGCTTCTGAAAGAGATACCTTTGTTTTTCTCCAGGCTCCGGCAAGTGTGATCTTAGCTCCCAAGAGCATGTAAAAGATAAGAGCCTGCCTATGTTTAGTTTTTTTTTTTTTTTTTTTCAATTCTGCTGTTCAGAAGGGCTATTGTTGGTCCCTAAGGAAAAGGGAGTCCCGTGACCTTGAATAACAGGTGAAAGAAATTATTCTAGTAGTCTCTTATACGGGGACAGGTCCACCATGTATAGAACATGGAACCCAGTACATCGCACCCTCTGAAGCACAAAGGATACATTTTGGCCAACCTAGTAGGAACAACTATTTGGTGAAGATTTTAACATTTGCTTCTATGAAAGAAATATTCATGATGCCCTTGTAAGAGTGTGTGAAGGATTGAAACCAATCATCGGGGTCCCATTGTATCTCTAGGTCTGATTCCCAACTCTGGGCATAGAATGGTTTGTCCCAGTGGCAGCTGATGCTCCAATTTTTTTTGGGGGGGTGCAAACAAACAGAAAAATTCTGAAAAAAAAGTTAAATGCAGCCTTACTGTGCTCATCAAATGCAGCCACTGTGCCCATCAAATGCCACCTTTGCCACTATGCCCATCAATAGCTGCAAATGTTCCCATCAAATAATGCCACTGTGCCCCATCAAATGCTGCCACTGTGCCCATCAAGTAGTGCCACTGTGCCCAAGCAAATGCTGCCAATGTGACCCCCCCGCCCGCTCGCCATCAGCCCAGCACTTACCCTGTCTAAGTGATGGGTCAGGCATGCAGGTGACAGAGGCGAGCGGTGGGATTTGTAGTGAGTCTGACAGTGGCTCCTGTGTCCTCCATGCAATGCCTGAATCTACCAGGAGCTAGAATCCCCAAAGTCACTGTAGACACAGGATGAGTTTCATAGCCGGCTCGGCTTTTTCCTCAGCCTCAGCCATACATTTGACAGCTTCTTGGCTGACTGCTGAATGTCAACAAACTGGCCTAGGTTACAACATTGACATCATCGGTCATATAGTCATGAGCATAATAAGCATATTTTATCAATGATGTCTACCTGCATCATGCAATAATATAGGATGCATGTTAGCAGCACTACTCTTCCCTTTCTTATCTATAACACTCCAATAGATAGTAGACAGTGACGACCATAACATATAACCACCAATCAATAAAGTTCGACTGAGGGGAGTAAAATAGGTACCCTTTGTCCCGAAAATACCTTACAGATAAAGGAAGTCTGATAACTCAAATGTAAGCAAAGGGCTTCCCTCAGCCGGCTGATTATCAGAAACTTTCTGATTGTATAAAGCTCCTTGTTTTGGATTCTCAGGGTCACCTGTAAATCACCTCCTGGCTGGCTTACCAACTGTTCTGGAAATGTTGTAGACAGGCAACTCCTATCATTATATAGATTAGTGGTTCCAAATTAATAACTACTGCCGTAGTGAACAGACACAAAGACACACTTTCTAAATATTGTGTTTATTCGTGGCAATTTAAGTTTTTTAGTTTTTTTCTTCAAATATAGTTTTTACGGTTCTTGAAAACATATATGCAGTCATGTTGCATCTAAAAAACATATCATAAACAAGAATTGGGCATCATAAGTGCATTGAGTAGAGTTAAGTACAGTAAGTAAGTAAAGTAATACATGGATTATTATAAGCATCCAAGTTTACAGTAATACAGGTACAGTTAACGTAGATTTATTTTATCAAAAAGAAAATATGGGCCAAACGTCCCATATGTCATGACATTTCTTAAGTTTATCAGATTGAGCAGCAAGACATTCTTCATATTTCATAATCAAGGACAGTTGGTTTTTGACATCTGAGGGACTTGGCGCTAGGTTATGTCTCCATTTGCGTGCAATCATTAGCCTAGGAGCGAACAGGAGATTCATTACTAAGCATCTGAGGTTGTTGGGAAAGTTTCTATACCTATCCTGAGAATAGCTAGGGATAGTGATTGGGTTTGTGATCAAGGTAAATATTTTGTTCTAACAGCTTCTTAGATTGGGGCAAGCCCATAAAATATTGAAAAGAGATCCTGTGCATGAGCGGCCTTGGCAGAATCTGTTGCCATCTACATTTGAGAACTTGGTTAATTGAATGGGGGGGGGGGGGCAGACACCATCTATGGTGAAATTTTTGGGATAGTTCCCAGTAATAAACACATTTAATGGAAATATAGTTGTGGTAGATAGCTTTTTGGCATTGGGCATCAGTAAGTGACATGTTTAACTCTGTCTCCCATTTTTAAAGCTTACGTTTTAACGAAGGTGAGTTCAGATTGAATGGTGTTGTAAAAAAAAGCATGATACACTTCACTTTTGGTCCTGAGGATGTCCCAAAGGAATACTCTTTTGAAGGGAGGTGCATGGATGGGTGGACCACTGTTTGAGAACAATTTAAGTTTGTTATACTCATAATTACGTAGATATAACATTAATATTACAACTGTATTTGTATAGTAACAAGGAGCGTAACATAGGCAGGCTCCCATCAGAGTCTCCCCCATACATTGGGCCCTATCAGAATGCCCTGTTACAACAAGTTCCCCATCAGCGTCCCCACTTACATCAGGGTCCTTATCAGGGCCCCGCTTTACATCAGAAGTGAAGAACATAGATAGACTCTGCTGACCCTAATACTTAATCAGTGTGGATATGTCACTTACAATGGCTAAGGGCTGGATAATATCTTATAGAAGGCAGGGTGTGGCCCATGGGGTGTAGTCTGGAGACCCTTGAACTAGATCATTCAACGTTGATATTTAATGTAATGTCAACAAGCTAGGTACATGATCTACCACAGGACAGCCACCGTATAATGGAGTTATGTGGTCAGAAAGTGGTTTTACTTTTCATATTCCCAACATTTTTTATTCCTGATATGTGCCTAATGGACCATGTACTTTTATGAAAAAGTCTCCTGTTCTCTTTGTATTGTCCCTGTCATGCCGCGTACTACACATGACCAGACTTTCTGGCAGACTAGGTCCGATGGAATCTGTCCGTTGGGCAATCCCATCTTGTGGGGGCTAATCCGATCATTTTTCGTAAAAAAATATCAGACCGACCTAGAATTAGAACATGTTTCAAATCTGTCCGATGGACTCAATTCATATCAGGAAAACCGTTTGTTTGTATGCTGGTCCGACGGTCTTCCCGACGGACCTTCTGCGGAGTTCCGACGGACTTTCTGAACAAACAAACAGACTTGGACACACACGAACGCACTAAGTCCGTTCGAAAGTCCATTCGATTTGAATATGAGGACGTAAGATGGGGCTAAAAAAGGAAGTTCAATAGCCAGTAGCCAATAGCTTCCCTTGCGTCGTATTTGGTACATCGTCCAACTCCGCAGAAGGTCCGTCGGGAAGACTGTCGGACCTAGTCTGCCGGAAACTCCGGTCGTGTGTACGCGGCATCAGTCTCTCTGCTTTCCTATTAAAAACTATGCAGGAGAGTAAAGCATGGTCAGCTCTCTAGCTGTTCTGGGAACTTAGTGCACTCTCCTCCAGATATCAGACTTATACTGACCCGAACCCCCCGAAACAGACATTCACTGGGGAGATCAGTGTGCTGCTGTTGCCCCTCCTCAACTCTTATGCAACTGAGAACAGAGGGTATGTGATCACTTAAAAAAAAAGAAAAAAGTGTTTAGAATATTTTTTTTTTTTATATATACACCTATACTTTAACTACACTCAACTAACTATAAAACATACCTGACCCATTTGTTGATATCACATCACATGTGATATCAGCATACCACAATTCATAGAGGTGTATATACCGCTATGCATTGTTGTATGTTGAAGGCTCAGGTGCATTGTTTACTCCAAAAGAAATTGTGTTAAAAATTGTGTCTGCTAAACTACACATACAATACAAATCAACACACATTAAAATGCACAACCATAGGTTCAAACATTATCTACATTAAGATTGTTTGTTACTTTCTATTTATCTATCTAGCTATAGTATCCACCCCCATCTATCTGTCTGCATTTTATCTAATCTATCTAACCTATGTTGGTGTTCCTTCAGCTTTCATCAAGAATTTTCCAAACAAAAACTTTTTCAGCTTGGCACTGGCCTGGATAATAATGATGGATTCAGCTAGTGGGAAGGACATTAAAATAATCCAAACAACAATAGCCAGTGGGCCTTTGAAGTTGAGGTCTATCAAATAGAACAAGTTCACATCAATATAAAAGACTACGAAGAGTGCGAGAAACAAGATCATTGTTTTTATAGCGTTGATGTGAGCCCCGAACTTTGATCCACCAAAACCAGAGTCATTCTTCTTCATCTTCCACATGTGCTTTAAAAGAGAGGACACGGTCACCACTACGGAAATCAAGATCAAAAGAAATGGAATGCAGCAACCCAAAAAGCTGGCTGTCTGCATGTAAGCAGGACTAAAGGAAAACGATGCGCTGATATTTTCTGAATCACAGGAGTCGTTTCCAGGAGACTGTTTTATTATTTTTAATTCAACATTCCAGAAAGATGGAATAGTTATGACGAAGGATGCCACCATTGAGAGGAACAAGAGATGAGGAAGGGAAGCCAAGAAAGCCTTCTTCAACCAAACGAAGACTCGGTGAGGGAGGTTAGTGATGCTAATACAATAGTGCACACAGAGCCCGGCAGAAAGCCAATAGCTATAGTATGTTAAAGTCATGTTAAGAATCACATTAAATGAATAGATGTCTTTATGAAGGAGGGCAGGGAGGCAAAACAAATACATAATACCCTGTCCAGTCAGTGAGCATTGCATAATAATATTTACCACTCCCATGATTAGATGGATGAGATCAGAACGGTTAAACTTCTTTCCTTGTCTCCAGGTCGTACTATCCGCCAGGACAATACCGATGTTTAAAATAAAAGACATCAAACTTCCCAAAAGAGCGAGAACTACGATAGCAATCCACTCAGGTGACAACATTTTCTTGCCTCCAGATTGTCTGTTCCGCCAGGTTTTAGTGACCGCTGGAAGGTGAACCTTGACAAACTGATGGCCAGAATTTGAAACAATGCAAATAACTTACAAATTTTAGCTACCAGGATTTGCTTTCACATATGCTAAAATTGTTGTGCAGGATTGATGTTTATACATTTATAACACGTGACGGATGTAAAAGAAATCAGCTAGAAGAACATTATTTACTGGTTTTGGGTGGCTAAAATCAACATGGAAATCTAAGATTGGGATCCAGCCCTAAGGGGAAAATCCTCAATATTTTTCTGTGTTGATGAGATATATATATATATATATATATATATATATATATATATATATATTTTTTTTTTTTTTTTTTTACCAATAATTTTTAATGATTTTTCAATAGATTACAAGAAGGTAGTACACTGTAGGCAGTGTACAATGTGTTACAAAGAAGTGTGTATATTTCAATACAAAGAAACATGGTATATGAGTCGAGTCAACGTATATCCGAAACAAACGTTTATGGAAGCTCTATGCTATTGTGGATTGGGATGTGCCCAAGATAGTGTGTCTGTGACCCTGGGATTGGGACGGTATTCTCTGGCGGTGCAGCATGGAGAGAGGTAGTTGGCACCACTGGAGTTTGATTTAGAGTTTGACAGGTCTCTCCATGCTGCACCGCCAGAGAATCCCCATCCATCATAGCATAGAGCAGCAGCCCTGAAGCTAAATCAAAACGATAATTTACCTTTTGTTTACTCCTGATTGGATACTGGGCACTCCTTTTTACCCATCCTCACAAGTATTTATGTATTAGTGATACCAGTCCAATTTTTCAGTTTTTTTTTTTTTTATTAATCACGGACATTTAAGATTGCGTTGATTTATTATATATTTTTTTTTGTGTATTTTTCATTTATCACATTTCTAATATAGTGTTAGTATTATACTCTATCCTAAAGTGATTGCGTTAATGTTCTTTGGGTTTCATGTTCGCTATATATGCCACTTCATACATTTTTTAATAAGCTTGATAAAGAGCATGGGCTGCTGAAAACTTTCACATTGCTACAATGCATGCTGAATCCATTTACATAAAACTTTCGAAGTGTGCTTTTTGTTTGGACTTGACCCTGTGCTGAAACTCAGCTGTGACCTTAATTACTTCAGTAAATTAAAATAAGGATCTGACATAGCTTAAGTCATCGACATCGAGCCCCACCCGCCTAATCCAGTGATTACCACCGATTATGCTAGGCACATACTACACTCTTCAGTATTCCTTGATGTGAGGCTGCTGAATATTTGAGAGATGTCCAAACGTATACCTTGCAGGAAGTAGGTTTGGCTTACACTTTTGGGCAACACCTGTGCATCATGCATGGGCACACTTGGAATTGGCGCATGTGAACATTGCCTAAAATGGCTTTTAGATATCATGTAAGCTCCTTTGAACTATCCTGTGTTTGTTTGTTTTTTAACAGCATTAAAAAAAAAACTGTTTTTGTTCATATTGCAGGTGTCAGGGGTGTGTGATGCTCCTGTTCAATGACAGCTGCTGGTCTCAGCCCAGCATCCCGGTTTTGGTTGAGTTGTAACTTAGTCACTTTATTCCAATGACGGTAATATAATTTAATGTGACTGTATGAAATTGGTGTATTTGCCCATAATGGTATAATGGTGTGGCATAATGGTAAGAGGAACTAACTGTGGGACGTCTCCTTCAAGGGAGGTCGGTTCTCCTGATATTGACCTTCAGTCACCTATAAACTTTTAGTCGGTGAATTAAAGAAGATCATAGACAGGAGACCTGAACCGTTTTAGACAAAGCTAAATTAATCGCAAACCTGTATCTAGTTCCTATTGACTGGCTATCATGGCACTCTGAATGTCAAGAGGGGATTAAAAGTGGAGTGCCTAGGTAGTCAGACCCAGCTTGATCAGTAAGAATAATAGCGAAAGGATTATGCTAGTGAAGTCAAACTAGTGATGCTATAACCGCTGATCTTAGAAACCATGGGGGAAGAAAAGAGGTTTAGAGAGAGAGCAATAGCCCGAGAGAGAAAAGAAAAGGAAGGGAAACAGAGGTTTCTAAGCCCTTGTACACACGGTCGGAGATTCCGACGGAATGTGTCCTATCGGACCGTTTTGTCGGATAATCCGACTGTGTGTGGTCTGCATCGGACTGTTTCCGTCAGAATATCCGTCGGACCCAATTTTCCAACTTGTTGGAAATATTTTCCGACAAACTGGTCCGATTGGACATACTCCGATCATGTGTAGAGAATTCCGATCGGACAAAGTGCCACGCATGCTCAGATCAAATTCCTACACCAAAGCTTTTGGCTACTAGCGTGAACGTAGTCCCCGTCGTAACAAAATAACGTCATCACGTTCTGAACGATCGGATTTTCCGACAACTTCCAACGGATTTGGTTGGCAGAATGTCCGACCATGTGTACAAGGGCTTAGAAGTAGTAGAACGAGAGAAGAATAAAATAGGGGTTGAGGGTTAGGGAGATCTGAGAGGGAGAGAAGGGGAAAGAGGAGGAGGGAAGTAGATTAGGCCAATCAGGTAGACCAGATCATGAGGATAAAGAACTGGGGTAGAGGGGGACCTTCACATAAAGTGCCCGGGGTTCTCAGATCATCTCAAACCTCTTCTTGAAGGGTAGCTAAAAGTTTCTTTTAACCCTCAACTCAAAACCCAACTATCCCCTCACCCACTCCCATGGAGGGAGAGAGAGATGGTAACCAACCCAACCCCCCCCCATACTCCTTGCCCATCCCCTACCCCCACCCACTCTCCTCCCTAATCTTTCTACCCCCCCTTTTTTTTCTTCTTTTACCTCCCCTCCCTTTCTATCCACCCATCCCCCTCTTCTCTCCATTCCACCCCTGAACCCCACTCACACCACAGACAAACAGAAGCTATATCTCTTATCCAGACACATATCTAACGTAAAAATCACATCCTACTCTCCACATACCAGTCTAGCAGGAAGACACGATAGTCTATACTATATCCTCCTTACCTCATTCACTCAGCAAACATTCACTCTCAATACATACATTCCTACGATACAGTTAATAACCTTCAGATCGTCTGCCAAACACTACGCACATGCCTGATAAAGAGCGGAAAAAGCTCCTAAGTCAACCACTTTGGGCCTTTTGGTCGCCTTCTTTTGGCAGCCACAGCGATTCGCTGAAATTGTTTTAAATCAACCAGCTCTTACTAGACTTGATACAAACATTCTTCTGTTTATAGCGCTAAACCTCTACTATGCTCAATTTTCCCACAATGTGATCTGTATAGGAAATTTGTTATGTGCCATTCATTTCATGCTACCTGTTTCTGTAACATAATCCATTATACTGGATTTCATTATTTTCAATAAAAATCTTTATGGGAAAACAAAAAAAATTTCTCTTGGGTCATGATTCAGAAGATTTTCCGTTTTGCTTCTGAAAGAGATACCTTTGTTTTTCTCCAGGCTCTGGCAAGTGTGATGCTCCAAAGAGCATGTAAAAGATAAAAGCCTGCCTATGTTAAGTTTTTAGTTTTTTTCGATACTGCTGTTCAGAAGGGCTATTGTTGGTCCCTAAAGGAAAGGGAGCCCGGTGACCTTGAATAACAGGTGGAAGAAATTATTCAGGTAGTCTCTTATACGGGGACAGGCCCACCATGTATAGAACATAGAACCCAGTAGATTGCCCCCTCTGAAGCACAAAGGGGTAGCGTCCAGATACATTTTGGCCAACCTAGTAGGAACAACTATTTGGTGAAGATTTTAACATTTGCTTCTATGAGATAAATATTCTTGATGCCCTTGTAAGAGTGTGTGAAGGATTGAAACCAATCATCGGGGTCCCATTGTATCTCTAGGTCTTATTCCAAACTCCGGGCATAGGGTGGTTTTTCCCAGTGGTGGCCGATGCTCCAATTTTTTTTTGGGGTGGGGGGAGCGCAAACAAACTTAAAAATTAAAAAACAAAAAACAAACATGAAATGCAGCCTCACTGTGCTCATCAAATGCAGCCACTGTGCCCATCAAACGTAGCCACTGTGCCCAAATGCTGCCACTGTGGCCATCAAATGCCGCCACTGTGCCCCATTAAATGCTGCCACTGTACTCAACAAATGCTGCCACTGTGCCCCATCAAATGCTGCCACTATGCCCATCAATAGCTGCAACTGTCCCCATCAAATAATGCCACTGTGCCCCATAAAATGATGCCACTGTGACCCCCCGCCCGCTTGCCATCTGCCCGGCACTTACCTTGTATAAGTGGCGGGCCAGACATGCAGGTGACATCAGTGAGTGGTGGGACTTGCAGTGAGTCTGACAGTAGCTCCTGTGCCCTCCATGCATCTCCTCCCCTCTTCCCGATAGACGTCCATTAATGGCACCTGTCCTTTCAGCCAATCAGGTGATGGGTAACAGACCCACACATCTGATTGGCAGAGGTGGTTCAATGTTAGGAAAGCAAATATTAGTTCACTGTTCTAACACACCTGGGTGAACTGCAAGCGCAATGCTCTGCGCTCGCCGTTGACCTTTTTTGAAGCCTATTAGAGCCTATGGCTCTAATCAGGTCCTTTAAAGTGGAGCTCCACCCGATTTTTACAAGATTAGCACAAGCCGATTACTTCAGTGTTATAAAATAAAAACAGAACATTTTTTTTCCTATTGTACCTTTGATTTACACATCTTGATCTGTATTTCCTGTATGTGGAGTGTGCGGATATGGGTGGGGATAGTGCGGCTATTTCGTAATTTCCTTTTCGCCGCACTGGCTCCTGGAAGGTTGTGTCAGTGTTCCCAGGAGTCAGTGTGGCGGCCCGGCGCAAGTTATTGTGGCATCACAAGGGGGTGAGAACTACACCCGTTATGATGGCAACTATGACGCTCCACGAATGTAAATATTGAGCATGCGCAGGAACGAGGCATGCTGGTAGCTAAACATGAAGGGAACAAGGAAGTAAATGCTTGTGGGCTTCACATGCCCACAAGCAAGATGAAAATGGCCGTCCCAATTTTTTTTAATAAGTTGTTATTTTCAATGAAAGCAGACATCGGGCAGGCTAAATCTACAAACATGTGAGTTTGCAAGTGTTTATATGCGATTGTGTTAATGGGTAGAAAAAAAACAAAATAGCGTGTGGAGCTCCGCTTTAAAAACACCCCCCCACTGTAATTCAGGTGCCCAGCATCCTAAAAGGGTCCGGACGCCTGAATAGGGGGTGGCGGCAGTGACCATGGATAGATTCAGGCAATGCATTAATCTATCCATTAGTCATAGAGGGGGTGGCTGGAGAGAGGGGGGTGCCTGTGCACCCTTAATGGACGCATTGCCACTGTTTTATCCAGATTTACAGTTAGGGTGGAGTAAATTATGGAGATGTCTCCCCTCTGATCCATGATTCTAGAACTCCATTGCTCATAGGCTAAGGACATTTTTTTAAATTGCAGTCACATCGCCAACTTGCTGATATTTTTTCAGTACACCACCAACCCAGGGGACATTTTCCCTTTGCCACATATTTTTGCAACTATCTCAAACTTTTCACCGGTATTACTTAATTGCATTCCTCAAACATAACAAACATTTTTGTGCTCGCCACTATTGGACCCGTGCCCTCCAAAGCATCTGATCCAACCAAGATTGGTTTGATCAGATGCTTTATCAAGCCAGTAAAGGCTTGAAAAAAACAAACGAATGGTGCATTGATTAATGAATATGCCCTCATGTGTGGGTTTCTTTTTTAAATGGTTTAATGGTTTTTCTTTGTTTCTTTTTTGCTGTTGTTGATGGTAAAAAATAAATAAAAACTTGTTCTGCCAATGAAGTTCTTTTGTCTCCCAATACAAGTCTTTATTGTAAGGTCTAGCATAAGAGACAAAGAAACAAACAAAGTCACTTTAACCACTTGGGATCCGCGCTATTGCAAAATGACGGCAATAGCGCGGACCCACATTTTCGGGACTACGTCTATTGACGTAGTCCCGGTTACGAGCGGCCTGCGCGCCCCCTGAGGGGCGCGCGCGGCGCGCTCTGTGATCGGCGAGTCCGTGAGACTCGCCTGATCACCGATCCGTGTAAGGGGTCGATCCCGACCCCTTATCACGTGATCAGCTGTCAGCCAATGACAGCTGATCATGTGATAAAACGGAGCCGGTAATCGGCTAGTATTCCTCCTCGCGCTGACAGCGCGAGGAGAAAAAAAAAAAGCCGATCGCCGGCGGCCGTGTTCGGGACATCAGTCCCGATCACGGCCAGCAATTTAAACGGACACCTGCCCCCTGCCAGTGCCCACCTGCCACCCGCAGTGCCATCCTGAAATAAAGTAAGTGCCCCCCTGTCAGTGCCACCCAGCAGTGCCCATAGTGCCCACAGTGCCACCCAGCAGTGCCCACAGTGCCACCCAGCAGTGCCCATAGTGCCACCCAGCAGTGCCACCCACAGTGCCACCCAAAATCTGCCTCAAAGGTGCTGCACCCCAGTGCCGCCCATCAGTGCCCAGCAGTGCCGCCCATCAGTGCCCAGCAGTGCCACCTATCAGAGCCACCTATCAGTGCCACCTATCAGTGCCCATCAGTCCCATCTATCTGTGGTACCTATCAGTGCCCATCCGTGCCACCCATCCGTGCCACTTATCCGTGCCACCCATCCGTGCCATCTTATCTGTGCCCATCTTTGCCCATCAGTGCCGCCTTATCTGTGCCCATCGGTGCCGCCTTATCTGTGCCTATTAGTGCCGCCTTAACTATGCCTATCAGTGCCCACCAGTGCAGCCTATCAGTGCCCACCAATGCAGCCCATCAGTGCCCACCAATGCAGCCCATCAGTGCCCACCAATGCAGCCTATCAGTGCCGCCTAATCAGCGCACTTCAATGAAGGAGAAAAATGACCCGTTTGCAAAATTTTATAACAAACTATTAAAACATGATTTTTTTTTTTTTTTTTTTTGCATCTTTTTTTGTTTGTTTAGCAAAAAATAAAACTCCGAGCTGTAACTAAATACCACCAAAAGAAAGCTCTATTTGTGGGAAAAAAATGATAAAAATTTCATTTGGGTACAGTGTTGTATGACCGCGTAATTGTCACTCAAAGTGCATCAGCGCTGAAAGCTGAAAATTGGTCTGGGACTGAGGGGGGTTTAAGTGCCCAGTAAGCAAGTGGTTAAACATGCAGTTCACAAATTTGATATGTTAATTAAGTGAGCTTAGAAAGCCGAGGCAAACCATAGTGATCAAGGATGATGATAAACCTGACACAGCTTGAATGGTGGGTACGATAAGTCAACCAGATGGATAGATCATAGAAAAAAGGTAAAGAAATAAAAAAATAAAAAAATTAATTATGATAATGTGTAAGAATGTGTAACAAGAATAATAAAGAGCTTGCGTAGACTAGACCAGAGTGCTGACCACTGCTAGAACTAAGGAGATGCAGCTTGAAATCCAGAGAGGATGCTCACTTTACAAACACTGGAAAAAAATAAAAGACATAAAAGCACAACCCCATAGTGTAACACTAAATAATAAATAACAATTTACTGAAAAATGTAAATGCACTCACAAAAGAACACATGTGTAGGGCATAGCATCTTGGATGATTTGGGACCCCAGCCGGCTGATTATCAGAAACTTTCTCATCGTCTCAAGCTCCTTGCTTTGGATTCTCAGGGTCACCTGTAAATCACCTCTAGGCTGGCTTACCAACTGTTCTGGAAATTTTGTAGATAGGCAACTCCTACCATCATATAGATTAGTGGTTCCAAATTAATAACTACTGCCGTAATGAACAGACACAGAGACACCTTATAAATATTGTGTTTATTCGAGGCAATTTCAGTTTTTTTTTTTTTTTTTCTTCAAATATAGTTTTTACGGTTCTTGAAAACATATATGCAGTCATGTTGCATCTAAAAAACATATTACAAACAATGATTGGGCATCATAAGTGCATTGAGTAGAGTACAGTAAGTAAGTAAAGTAATACATGGATGATTATAAGCTTCCAGGTTTACAGTAATACAGGTACAGTTAACGTAGACTTATTTTATTAAAAAGAAAATATGGGCCAAGCGTCCCATATGTCACAACATTTCTTAAGTTAATCAGATCGAACAGCAAGACATTCTTCATATTTCAGAATCAAGGACAGTTGGTTTTTGACATCTGAGACACTTGGCACCAGGTTATGTCTCCATTTGCGTGCAATCATTAGCCTAGGAGCGAACAGGAGATTCATAACTAAGCGTCTGAGGTTGTTGGGAAAGTTTCTATACCTATTAGACATGTGCAAAAGGAGAAAAAATAGTTTAGTTTCCTTTAGTTTTAATTCGTTAATTAATTAATTTCTTTTAGTTATATTCGTTAAATTCGTTAAATTTGTTTTCTTATTTAGTTTCGTTTTCTACCGAATTCGAAAAACCGGTCGCATTTGCAAATATTTCAACCAAATTCGAAAACATTTCTACCGGATTCGAAATGATTTCAACATGATTCGAAACTATTTCAACCGGATTTGAAAATATTTTGCGACCCTAATTTAGGGCAATGTATCTCGGGGTCACTTTGTGCTATAAACCTCAGATTTTTAGATGTTATAGAGCTAGTACTATTGTGTTTTCATACCAAATTTGGTGTTTCTAGCTATAAGTGACCCCGAGATATGTGGCCCCAAATTTGGGTCGCAAAATTTAATTCTCTGCTACAGAAAAGTGCTTGACATTTTGTGACCCGACTTTGGGGCCACGTATCTCGGGGTCACTTAGTGCTAGAAACCCCAAATTTGGAGATGTTGTCATGCTGGGTCTACTGGGTTTTCATACTTAATTTGGGGTTTCTAGCTATAAGTGGCCCCGAGATACGGGGCCCCAAAATCAGGTCACAAAATGTCATTCTCTGCTGCAGAAAAGTACTTGGCATATTGCCCATATCTGGGGTCACTTGGTGGCAGGTGACGTGGCAAGTGGAAAATCCACAACTTGGTCATGTGGCACTCATGGCCTGTCACATGGCACTCGTGTCAGGTCACGTGGCACTCATGGCCGGTCACGTGGCAGGTCACGTGGCACTCGGGGCAGGTGTCATGGCAAGTGGACAATACACAACTTGTGGCAGGTGACGTGATGTTAGAACAGAATAGAAAAAAATATAATTTAATAGAATAAAATAGAAAGAATATACAACCATCTTCTGAAATTCAAATTTGAATAGAATAAATTTGAATTTCAAATAGTATGAATTCAAATTTTTTAATTAATTAATTTTAAATTTGGATAGAAAAGATTATAATAAAATAGAAAATAGACTAGAAAAACGATAGAATAGAACAGAATAGTATATATTATATTTTATTCTGTTCTGTTCTATTGTTTTTCTAGTCTTTTCTTTTATATTCTATTAAAATCTTTTCTATTAAAATCAAAATCATTATATACTAAATTCGAATTTCGGTAGATGGTTTTATATATATATTCTTTCCGTCATTCAAATTTCGTATATAATGAATTCGAATTTGAATAAAAAAGATAGAAATAGAGAATAGACTAGAACAATAGAACAGACCCAAATTTGGGGCCACGTATCTCAGGGCCACTTGTAACTAGGAACCTGAAATTTGGTATGCAAACACAGTAGAACTAGCACTACAAAATCCCCAAATTTGGGGTTTTCTATCAACAAGTTACCCCGAGATACGTGGTCCCCAAATTTGGGTCCCAAAATGTCATTCTCTGCTGCAGAAAAGTACTTGACATTTTGCGACCCGACTTTGGGGCCCCGTAACTCAAGGTCACTTGGAGCTAGAAACCACAAATTTGGAGATGTCGTAGTGCTAGTTCTACTGTGTTTGCATATCATGGGGTTTCTAGCTACAAGTGGCCCCGAGATACGTGGCCCCAAATTCGGGTTGCAAAATGTAATTTTTCAAATTTGATTCGAATTTCGTCCGAATTCGGTTGAATTCGTTAGCATGTAATTCGGTAAATTGGATGCATCCAAATGTCCGAATAATGAAAATTCGTCCAAATTTCGATTCGGAATGAAACGAAATGCATATGTCTAATACCTATCCTGAGAAAATCAACACACATTAAAATGCACAACCATAGGTTCAAACATTATCTACATTAAGATTGGTTTTTACTTTCTATTTATCTATCTAGCTATAGCATCCACCCCCATCTATCTGTCTGCATTCTATCTAATCTATCTAACCTATGTTGGTGTTCCTTTAGCTTTCATCAAGAATTTTCCAAACAAAAACTTTTTCAGCTTGGCACTGGCCTGGATAATAATGATGGATTCAGCTAGTGGGAAGGACATGAATATAATCCAACCAACAATAATCAGTGGGCCTTTGAAGTTGAGGTCTATCAAATAGAACAAGTTCACATCAATATAAAAGACTACGAAGAGTGCGAGAAACAAGATCATTGTTTTTATAGCGTTGATGTGAGCCCCGAACTTTGATCCACCAAAACCAGAGTCATTCTTCTTCATCTTCCACATGTGCTTTAAAAGAGAGGACACGGTCACCACTACGGAAATCAAGATCAAAAGAAATGGAATGCAGCAACCCAAAAAGCTGGCTGTCTGCATGTAAGCAGGACTAAAGGAAAACGATGCGCTGATATTTTCTGAATCACAGGAGCCGTTTCCAGGAGACCGTTTTATTATGTTTAATTCAATATTCCAGAAAGATGGAAAAGTTATGACGAAGGATGCAACCATTGAGAGGAACAAGAGATGAGGAAGGGAAGCCAAGAAAGTCTTCTTCAACCAAACGAAGACTCGGTGAGGGAGGTTAGTGATGCTAATACAATAGTGCACACAGAGCCCGGCAGAAAGCCAATAGCTATAGTATGTTAAAGTCATAGTAAGAATCACATTAAATGAATAGACCTCTTTATGAAGGAGGGCAGGGAGGCAAAACAAATAAATAATACCCTGTCCAGTCAGTGAGAATTGCATAATAATATTTACCACTCCCATGATTAGATGGATGAGATCAGAACGGTTAAACTTCTTTCCTTGTCTCCAGCTCTTACTGTCCGCCAGGACAATACCGATGTTTAAAATAAAAGACATCAAACTTCCCAAAAGAGTGAGAACTACGATAGCAATCCACTCAGGTGACAACATTTTCTTGCCTCCAGATTGTCTGTTGCAGCAGGTTTTAGTGACCGTTGGAAGGTGAACCTTGACAAACTGATGGCTAGAATTTGAAACAATGCAAATAACTTACAAATTTTAGCTACCAGGATTTGCTTTCACATATGCTAAAATTGTTGTGCAGGATTGATGTTTAGACATTAATTACATTTGATGGATGTAAAAGAAATCACCTAGAAGAATATTATTTACTGGTTTTGCGTGGCTAAAATCAACATGGAAATCTAAGACTGGGATCCAGCCCTAAGGGGAAAATCCTCAATATTTTTCTGTGTTGATGATATATATATGATATATATATTATTTTATTTTTATTTTTTAACCAATAATTTTTAATGTTTTTTCAATAGTTTACAAGAAAGTAGTACACTGTAGGCAGTTTACAACGTGTTACAAAGAAGTGTGTATATTTCAATACAAAGAAACATGGTATATGAGTCGAGTCAACTTATATCCGAAAAACAAACGTTTATGGAAGCAGAAACATATACGATCGGTAGAGCAATAAGGTTACCTTGAAAATATGGTATCTTCTCCCCCGTGAGAGCCCTACTGTGATTACTTTTGTCTCCCGGGGGAGAGCTGGGACTACAGATTCTTATGTAACCTGGGCATGAGATATTACTAACTGATAAAACATTCAACTATGCAATTCTGGCTTGATGCTACATCATGACCAATCTTAGGAGCAAAATTCAATTTCTTCGCAGGAATTTCACAGCGCCTGCCCATTGAACCCATGGTAACCACTGATTTTGTTCTTTAGCTAGACAATTTCCACTGGAAGCCATGGCTAGTTCGTAACTGTAATGAGTGTTGATTCGCTCGAAAGTGTGCTCCACTGAGGGCGCCTTATCAGTTTTCCACAATCTTGTTATACTCAAACTCTCAGCTAGTAGGATGTGTGTCGTTACATGTCTGAAGGGCTGTGGAACAGAGTCAATATTGAGGTTTAAGATCGCCAAGTCAGGTGATAGGGAGGATAGGTTGCTTGGCAATATCTGTTAGGACTTGGAAAATAATTCTCCAATATTTTTGGAGAAGGTTGCACTGCCAGAATATGTGAAACATGTTGCCCTTGGCTGATTTGCATCTCCAGCAGGAGTTTGGGGAATTTTTACTGAACAGAGCTAGTTTTGAAGGGGTTAGGTACCACCCGAGGGGCTAGTTGCCGTTGGTGTTCTGTATATGCGTGTCCCAATTCAGTCTCCCAGTGAATGTGGGGAGTTGCCTTAGTGAATCTGAGTTTGTGATGTAGAATATTGTAGATAAGAGATGTGTTGATGATGATTAAACTGTTGTTTTGTATTTATTCTTTAATGTTTTATTTTTTATTTTTTTATAAATTGTTTCATTGAAAGTAATTGTTCAATCAGGTACAATGTCACTTGAAAGTGTGACCAATTCAGACAAAAATATTAGGTGTTTTCCATAGCCATCAGAGATTGGAATGGTATAAATCAGGGCTAAATTGGTTGTAACCATTACAAAAAAAAAAGATCCTGTTCCTTTAGTGCTTGTGCTGTCTAACCTGTCCCTCTGTAAGCTGTAAAAACCTGGCTTATCCTGTCTGGTTCTGCCCTCCCCTCTGTAAACCGACCACATGTATCATGGCTGCTGAGCCTATGATACCGTGGTCAGTTTACGTGCCTCCCTCATCCACAGCTCTCCTTTCTCCCCCACTCCATGCATGTCAGCTCCTGTGTCTGTGTGAGCCGTCTCCACCCCAACCCCCACCCCCCCAACACTGTTAGTAGTAAAGTAAACTTTTTAAAAAATCACTGCCAGCCCCTCTCTTTTTTACAATTCACTGTGTAAGTGTTTGTTAAAAATAAAGCTGCTAAATACTTTTTTTTATGTAACGTCAGGCTGGTCACGTGAATCCCAACTGCTCTCTTTCCCATGAATGGGCTACAGCGGGAGGGGCTGCATGGCCAGCACGATGGTCACATGATCCCTCTGGCTGACGTCAGAGGGAGATCTAGGCCCCTCCTGCTGTTGCCCATAGATCAGAGTAGGATAGCGGCCGGGAGTCATGTGACCGGCCTTAAGATACACGAAAAAAAGGTATTTAAAGGCATTGTTTTTAACAAACACAATTCATTATGGCTGCATAAAAGAGAGGGGCTGGCAGTGAATGATAGTGTAAGGTTATAAATACTAATAATAAGTAATAAATAAAAAATAATAAATAATAAGAGTTAATAAAAATGAGACCATGACCATGTGTCAGGGCTGGCTTAGCCCTTCCTCCTCTGGGCTGGCCGCTCAGCTGTCAGCTAATTGCCAGCTCTCTTCTCTTTCCACAGTTACCAGCTGTTAACGATGATGCTCGTCTGACCTGCCTATTTAAAGCCTTCCAGCTCACTCTTTCATTTGCCTTCACGTTGGTCACATCACTAGGAACCGTTCGGCCATCACTAATCCTGATCCCAGTGTCACAGATACACCATCTTGGGCACATCCCCATCCATCATAGCATAGAGCAGCAGCCCTGAAGATAAATGAAAACGATAATTTACCTTTTATTTAGTCCTGATTGAATACTGGGCACTCCTTTTACTCATTCTCACAAGTATTTATGTATTAGTGATACCAGTCCAATCTTTCATTTTTTTTTTATTAATCACGGACATTTGAGGTTGGGTTGATTTATTATAAGGTTTTTTTTTGTTTTTTTTCTGTATTTTTCATTTATCACATTTCTAATATAGTGTTAGTATTATACTTGATCCTACAGTGATTGCATTAATGTTCTTTGGGTTTTATGTTCCCTATATATGCCACGTCATACATTTTTTAATAAGCTTGATAAAGAGCATGGACTGCTCAAAACTTTCACATTGCTACAATGTTTGCTGAACCCATTTGCCCAATCTGACATAGGTTAAGTCATTGTCAATGAGCCGCCCAACTGCCTAATCCAGCGATTACCACTGATTATGCCAGGCACATACTACACGCTTCAAAATTCCTTGATGTGAGGCTGCTGAATATTTGAGAGATGTCCAAACTTATACTTTGGAGGAAATAGGTTTGGCTTACACTTTTCGGCAACACCTGTGCATCCTGCATGGGCACACTTGGAATTGGCGCAATGTAAACATGGCCTAAAATGACTCTTATGCCCTGTACACACGGTCGGATTTTGTAACGGAAAAGGTCCAATCGGATTATGTTGTCGGGAAAATCTGATCGTGTGTCGGCTCTATCGGACTTTTTCCATCGAAAATCCCGACGGAAAAAGTTTGAGAGCTGGATCTAAAAAATTTCGACAACAAAATCTGATCGGACTTTTTCCGATCGTTTTTAGAGAATTCCAACGGACAAAGTTTAGATTAAATTACGAGATCAAAGCTATTGGCCACTAGCCTCTACGTAGTTCTGTCGTACGCAATGAACGTCACCATGTTCCGAATGATCAGATTTTCAGACAACTTTGTCCGACCGTGTGTATGCAAGACAAGTTTGCCACAAAATCCGTTGGAAAAAATCCAATGGATTTTGTTGTCGGAATGTCCAGCCGTGTGTAGATATTATGTAAGCTCCTTGGAACTATCTTGTGTTTGTTTGTTTTTTAACAGCATAAAAAAATAATAATGTTGGATCCCACAGACTGGGCCCGCTTTACTTCTGTGTGGAGCCACTAGAGGGGGCCGGGTCCCTTCCCCCCGTACACAGCGAGAGCCCAGTGGGGGTGTTGGGGGGAGGGGACTGGGCCGCCCATCTGCTCAGTCAGGGCACCAGGCGTGAAGCTCATCCTGAGAGTTAGGTTTATACTGTTCGCAAGATAAGTGTAATGTAAAAACGTATGTACCGCATATATTCATATGACATTCTTTCTTGTCGCTGTCAATATGTAACTTTGGAGGTTGTTATATGTATTCATATGTAAAATCTTTTCTCAATAAAAATTTATTGAATGAAAAAAAAATAATAATGTCGCAGTCCCAATAAAATTTGCAGATCACCGCCATTACTAATATAAAAAAAATTATAATAAAATGCTATAAATCTATCCCCTATTTTGTAGACACTATACCTTTGTACTTCTTTTAACTGTACTTTGTTCTATGCAGCATCGCATCCATTTCTCAATTAAAATCCCCTGAGGAAGCCCCAAAAGGGCAAAACATGTCGGGAGTTGTCACTCCATGTTATTATTGAGTGACCAATTGTTCCATCAGTTGGGTAGATGTGTTTCTGTGTCTGCATAACTTATGTATAGCCAAATATTTCTTAAATTGTGTTTTATGTAATAAACTTTGTTATATTTTTTACATTTCTGGTGTATTGTTAGCAAAGTCCTTTTGCCTGGCACCCTTAAAACCCCACCAAAATCTTTCCCTTGTTCATACATATTATTCAGGGATGTTGATGCCTCTTTGTTGACATTGTTACCTATCCATACTAATTGCTATATATTATAATTCAGAGAAGGAATAGTTTTCACAAGCTACATAGCATTACAGCACATTACATTGTAATATTACCTTCTACAAGTCGACACGTCACTAAAATTATCAATTTTCAGCACCTGGCACGATATGAAACCAAACACCGATGGACATTTGCATTCTTAGCTATTACAATGTTGGTCTTCGAAGACTAGAAAACACTGGGTAGTTTGAATTGCCTTCTCAGCTCACCAGAAACCTTTTACAAATTCCTTCTACGGCATGAAGGTCTTTAACCACTTGCTTACTGGGCACTTAAACCCCCCTCCTGCCCAGACCAATTTTCAGCTTTCAGCGCTGATGCACTTTGAATGACAATTGCGCGGTCATACAATACTGTACCCAGATGAAATTTTTATCATTTTTTCCCACAAATAGAGCTTTCTTTTGGTGGTATTTAATTACAGCTCGGAGTTTTATTGTTTGCTAAACAAACAAAAAAAGATGCAAAATAAAAAAATAAATAAAAATCATGTTTCATAGTTTGTTATAAAATTTTGCAAACAGGTAATTTTTCTCCTTCATTGAAATGCGCTGATGAGGCGGCACTGGTGGGCACTGATAGGCTGCACTGGTGGGCACTGATAGGCACAGTTAAGGCGGCACTAATAGGCACAGATAAGGTGGCACCGATAGGCACAGATAAGGCAGTACTGATGGGCACTGATAGATGGGACTGATGGGCACTGATAGGTGGCACTGATAGGTGGCTCTGATAGGTGGCACTGCTGGGCACTGATGGGCGGCACTGATGGGAACTGATGGGCACTGGTAGATGACACTGATGGGCACGGATATGTGGCACTGGGGTGCAGTACTGTTGTTGAGGCAGATTATGGGCACTGATAGGTGGCACTGTGGGCACTGATAGGTGGCACTGTGGGTACTGATGGATGGCACTGTGGGCACTGATGGGTGGCACTATGGGCACTGATGGGTGGCACTATGGGCACTGATGGGTGGCACTGATGGGGGGCACTTTTTTATTATCTAGGTGGCACTGGCAGGGGGTTCCTCCACTGAGTCTAGTTAGAGAAGCGGGGGTACCGGAAACTGGGCCCTAGCAGCATGATGCAGCTGGATGTATCGGAAATTCATCCAACCTGGGAGGCCAAATGTTCCGGCCAATTGAGTAAATGACAATAAATTACCTGCAGGCATGATGTCACTGAGTTTTTTAACCCCGAACCTCGCCCACACCTGAGGGTCTGGGACTGTGTGGAAGTGAGGCAGATTTGGGTTGCCCCAAAGGGGCTGAACCGGTGACCAGCGCTTGGTTCACGAAAACCTGCTTCGAGCCACTACCCACACTTTAAGTGCAGCCTTCGTTGGCGCAGGTAGTTCCACATAGGCTCTTACCCCTCTATACACCAGATTTTGGAGTGCCTGCAAAGAACCCACCCGAGTCGCCTCCACACACACCACAGCATTCCAGCGCCTCCCCTCAAACCACCAGTAAGCCATAACTAACATCGCGGCCCAGTAATATATTCGTATGTTTGGGAGGGCAAGCCCTCCCCCCAGATGTGCAGGGAGATGCAGCGTAGAATTTGCCAGCCGGGGCACTGAACCATTCCACAGAAATGAAATAATACAGATCTCCACTTCACGAAAGAAAGTCGCCGGGAACCATATATTAATTGATTTTAAAGTTATAACATCTACAAACTATGGTATATATGCTGGAATTTATGCAGCTATAAACACTATACTGTAATTGCAGTTATCAGAGATTCATAGTGTGACTAAGATATGGTGACGGGAAATCTGACACTAACAAACACTGGCTGGGACACTGATGTCGCTAGTGACACTAATACAGTGATCAGTGATAATACTATACAGTTTCACTGTTACTAAGGACACTGGCTGGGAAGGGGTTAACATCTAGGGGTAACCAAGGGGTTAAAGCATTTGTTACCCCAACACTTCATTTGCCTATCTGCCTGCTGAATGTCGTTCCGCCAAGTTCATCCTGAAAAAAATTCCCTGATACTTTCTAGCATTACCCTTAACCACTTCAATACAGGGCATTTATACACCTTCCTTACCAGACCAATTTTTAGCTTTCAGCGCTCTCACATTTTGAATGCCAGTTACTCAGTCATGCAACACTGTACCCAAACAACATTTTTATCATTTTTTTTCATACAAATAGAGCTTTCTTTTGGTGGTATTTAATCACCACTGGGTTTTTAATTTTTTTCGATATAAGTGAAAATTTGGAAAAAAAAAACACTTTTTTTTAGTTTCTATGATAAAATTTTGCAAATAAGTAATTTTTGTTCATAAATTTGGGTCAAAATTTATACGGCTTCATCTCTCTAGTAAAAATAAACCAAATTAGTGGATATTATTTAGTCTCTTTGAAAGTTATAGAGTCTACAAGCTATGGTGCAAATCATTGAAAATGTATCACATCTGATCACACCTGATGCACTGACGGCCTATCTCATTTCAGGAAAGTACAAATACCCCCCAAATGACCCCTTTTTGAAAAGTAGACAGTCCACGGTATTTAGTAAGAGGCATGGTGAGTTTTTTGAAGTTGTATTTTTCTCCCACAATTCTTGGGAAAAAGAAGAATGTTTTTTTTTTTGTTTTTTTGTTTTTTTACAAAATTGTCATAATAACAAGTTATTTCTCATACACAGCATATGCATACTTCCAATTACACCCCAAAATACATTCTGCAACTCTTCCCGAGTATGGCGATACCACATGTGTGGGACTTTTACACAGGCTGGCCACACAGAGAAGTCCAACATGTAGGGAGCATCGTAAGGGGTTCTAGGAGCATAAATGACACCTCTAATTTCCTAACAGCCTATTACAATTTGAAGGCCCTGGAGCACAAGGACAGTAGACTTACCCACAAAATGACCCCATTTTGGAAAGCAGACACCCCAACGTATATTCTATGAGGCATAATGGGTCTTTTGAACAGTTCATTTTTTCCCACAAGTCTTTGGACTACATGGAAAGAAAATGAAAACTTTTTTTTTTTTTTACACAAAGTGGTCAGTTATTTCTAACTCAAAGCAAGTACATAGCAAAAATTACACCCCAAAATACATTCTGCTACTCATCCTGAGTACGGCGATACCACATGTGTGTGACTTTTACACAGCGTGTCCACATACAGAGGCCCAACATGCAGGGAGCGCCGTCAGGTGTTCTAGGAGCAATGCCTGAATCTATCCATTAGTCATAGAGGGGGGCTGGAGAAAGGGGGCGGTGCCTGTGTGCCCTCCATGGACGCACCGCCACTGGTTTGTCTGAATTTCCAGCTAGAGTGTAGTAAATTATGGAGATGCCTCCCCTCTGATCCATGATTCTAGAACTTCATTGCTCATAGGCTAGGGACATTTTTTAATTGCAGTCACATCACCAACTTGCTGATATTTTTTCACTACACCAGCAACCCAGGGGACATTTTCCCTTTGCCACATATTTTTGCACCTATCACAAAGTTTTCACTGGTATTACTTAACGTATATACTCGAGTATAAGCCGAGTTTTTAAGACCATTTTTTAGGCTGAAAAACCCCCCTCAGCTTATACTCGAGTGAGGGTGCCCATCTGCAGCCATACCTTAGATTACTAAAACAGCAGGTGTCTCCCACTGTGTTATGCAGTCTTGTCGACGGCCGTCCATTGTAACAAAGCCCCGCCTCCTCCTCGTCCGTAATAGAGGAACACTGATGCAATGCTGGGAAACTGTATCAGTGTTCCTCTATCATGGATGAGGAGGAGGCAATGGACGGCCGCCAAACAGACTGCATAACAGACACATCCGCTGTTTTAGTAATCAAAGGTATGGCTGCAGATGGGCACAATGAGGCTGCAAATGGGCACAGTGAGGCTGTAAATGGGCAAAATGAGGCTGCAAATGGGCACAGTGAGGCTGTAAATGGGCACAATGAGGCTGCAAATGGGCACAGTGAGGCTGCAGATGGGCATGGTTTACCCAGTAGCTAGCTGCTGCATTTTCCCACCCTAGGCTTATACTTGGTAAAATTAGGTGCCTTGGCTTATATTCGGGTGGCCTATACTCGAGTATGTACGGTAATTGCATGCCACAAACATAACAAAAATGTTTGTGCTCACCACTATTGACCTGTGCCCTCAAAAGCATCTGATCCAACCAAGATTGGTTGGATCAGATGGTTTACCAGGCAGTAACGGCTTGTAAAAAATTAATTAATGGTGTATTGATTAATGAATATGTCCTCATGTGTGGGTTTAGTGGTTTTTCTTTATGATTTTTGTTGTTGTTGTTGTTGATGGTAAAAAAAAAAAAAACTTTTCTACCAATAAAGTTCTTTTGTATCCCAATACAAGTCTTTATTGTAAGGTCTATCATAAGAGACAAAGAAACAAACAAAGTCACTTTAAACATGCAGTTCACAAATTTGATATGTTAATTAATGAGCTTGTAAAGCTCAGACAAACCATAATGCTCAAGGATGATGATAAACCTGACACAGCTTGAATGGTGGGTATGATAAGTCAACCAGATGGATAGATCAAAGAAAATAGGTATAGAAATGAAAAAAAAAAAAAAATGATGATAATGTGTGAGAATGTGTAACAAGAATAATAAAGAGCTTGCGTAGGACAGACCAGAGCGCTGACCACTGCTAGAACTAAGGAGATGCAGCTTGAAAACCAGAGAGGATGCTCACTTTACAAACACTGGAAAAAAATAAAAGAAATAACAGCATAGTGTAACTAATAATAAAAAAATAATAATAAAAAAAATTATAAATATCAATTTACTTAAAAATGTAAATGCACTCACAAAAGAACACATGTGTAGGGCATAGCATCATGGGTGATTTGGGACCCTGAAAGAGGCAGCCAGAGAACCGCCAGCCTTGGCCACCGCTGGGGGCCTGAAGCATGCTGAAGAGGGAGGAAGCCACTGTTAGTGGAACTGCAAGTGGTGTACAGACCAGGAATCAGAATCCCCGAAGTCACTGTAGACACAGCCGCTGTAGACACAGGATGATTTTCATAGCTGGCTCGGCTTTTTCCTCAGCCTCAGCCATAAATTTGACAGCTTCTTGGCTGACTGCTGAATGTCAACAAACTGGCCTAGGTTACAACATTGACATCATCGGTCATGAGCATAATAAGCATATTTGATCAATGATGTCTACCTGCATCATGCAATAATATAGAATGCATGTTAGCAGCACTACTCTTCCCTTTCTTATCTATAACACTCCAATAGACAGTAGACAGTGACGACATAACATATAACCACCAATCAATACAGTTTGATTGAGGGGAGTAAAATAGGTACCCTTTGTGCCAAAAATGCCTTACCGATAAAGGAAGTCTGATAACTCAAATGTAAGCAAAGGGCTTCCCTCAGCCGGCTGATTATCAGAAACTTTCTGATTGTATAAAGCTCCTTGTTTTGGATTCTCAGGGTCACCTGTAAATCACCTCTTGGCTGGCTTACCAACTGTTCTGGAAATTTTGTAGACAGGTAACTCCTATCATCATATAGATTCGTGGTTCCAAATTAATAACTACTGCCGTAGTGAACAGACACAAAGACACACTTTCTAAATAACTATTGTTTTTATTCGAGGCAATTTAAGTTTTTCTTTTCAAATATCATTTTTGCTGTTTTTGAAAACATACATGCAGTCATATTGCATCTAAAAAACATATTACGAACAAGAATTGGGCATCATAAGTGCATTGAGTAGCGTTAAGTATATTAAGTAAGTAAAGTAATACATAGACATGCGCACACTGAAATATTTTGATTCGGAATTTCGTTTTCGTACGAAAAAAAAATTTGATTTAGTTACTCCCGAAATTCGTTTTTATTTATTTTGTTTAGTTAAAAAATGCATTCGTCCGAAAATCGGAAATAATTAAGGTCAAATCTGTCATTGAAGGCTTATGGTGTCTGTCGAATGTTCTAAGAAGATTCAACAGAATAGCTTGTAGGCGGAAGATTCAGCTAAACTGTACGACGCCGCAATCGTACATTTCCGGTCCAATGTTCCGCCTACAAGCTATAGTAGAATTCTAATGTTGTATGACACTAGTAATAATTACATTTATTAATCAGTCAACCAACATTAGAATTCTTCTATATCCTATGGGTGGCGCATTTGACCATAAATGTCCGCTCACAGCAACTGTTTTGTTGACTCTTCATGTCAAATCTTCATGTTGAATCTTTTCTCTCTATGTCGAATCTTTTCTCTCTATGTCAAATCTTTTCTCTCTATGTTGAATCTTTTCTCTCTATGTCAAATGTTTTCTCTCTATGTCGAATCTTTTCTCTCTATGTTGAATCTTTTCTCTCTATGTAGAATGTTTTCTCTCTATGTTGAATCTTTTCTCTCTATGTCGAATCATTTCTCTCTATGTTGAATCTTTTCTCTCTATGTAGAATCTTTTCTCTCTATGTTGAATCTTTTCTCTCTATGTAGAATCTTTTCTCTCTATGTCGATTCTTTCCTCTCTATGTCGAATCTTTCTCTCTATGTCAAATCTTTCTCTCTATGTCAAATCTTTTCTCTCTATGTCGAATCTTTTCTCTCTATGTTGAATCTTTTCTCTCTATGTAGAATCTTTTCTCTCTATGTTGAATCTTTTCTCTCTATGTAGAATCTTTTCTCTCTATGTTGAATCTTTTCTCTCTATGTTGAATCTGTTCTCTCTATGTAGAATCTTTTCTCTCTATGTTGAATCTTTTCTCTCTATGTAGAATCTTTTCTCTCTATGTTGAATCTTTTCTCTCTATGTTGAATCTGTTCTCTCTATGTCGAATCTTTTCTCTCTATGTTGAATCTTTTCTCTCTATGTAGAATCTTTTCTCTCTATGTTTAATCTTTTCTCTCTATGTTTAATCTTTTCTCTCTATGTCGAATCTTTTCTCTCTATGTTGAATCTTTTCTCTCTATGTTGAATCTTTTCTCTCTATGTGGAATAATCTTGGACTAATAGAGTTAGGTTAGGCACATTCAACATTTTTTGCTATTGTCTCTATAATGTCAAATCTTTTCTCTCTATGTAGAATAATCTTGGATTAATAGAACTAAGGTTAGGCACATTCAACCACAGGTTCGATGGACACAGATCACTATTGTCAGCGTCATGTCGAATCTCCTATCTATATCCAACTGTTGTCACAACGAAAACGAAAATAAAGCATTTGTTTATGTCGGATCTTTCAGTTTTCAGATTCTGCACGTTCCTTATCATTTGTTAAAACGATAACAAAAATACCTGAAATTCGGACGAAAATGCATTCGGACAAAAAACGAATGCACATGTCTAGTAATACATGGATGATTATAAACTTCCAAGTTTACAGTTATACAGGTACAGTTATTGTAGACTCATTTTATTAAAAAGTAAACATGGGCCAAACGTCCCATAGGTCATGACATTTCTTAAGGTTATCAGATTGAACAGCAAGACGTTCTTACGTGTTTCTGAATCAAGGACAGTTGGTTTTCGACATCTGAGGCACTTGGCGCCAGGTAATGTCTCCATTTGCGTGCAATCATTAGCCTAGGAGCAACCAGGAGATTCATAACTAAGGGCCTGAGGTTGTTGAGAAAGTTTCTATACCTATCCTGAGAATAGCTAGGGATAGTGATGGAGTTGTGAGGTGGCCTGTGGCATCTTATATCAAGGTAAATATTGTGTTCCAACGGCTTCTTAGATTGGGGAAATCCCATAAAATATGGAAAAGTGATCCTATGCATGAGCAGCCTGGCAAGCATCTGTTGTCATCTACATTTGAGAATTTGGCTAATTGAATGGGGAGGGGGGGAGGGGGTACCATCTATAGTACCCAGGGAAAATTTTGGCATAGTACCCAGTAATAAACAAATTGAATGGAAATATAGTTGTGGTAGATAGCTTTTTGACATTGGGCGTCATTGAGTGACATATTTAACTCTGTCTCCCATTTTTGTAAGGCTTACATTTTAACGAAGGTGAGTTCAGATTGGTGTTGTAAAAAAAGCATGATGCACTTCACTTTTGGTTCTGAGGATGTCCAAAAGGAATACTCTTTTGATGGGAGGTGCATGGATGGGTGGACCACTGTTTGAGAACAATTTAAGTTTTTATACACATAATTACATAGGTATCACATTAACTTTACACTTGTATTTGTATGGTAACAAGGAGCGTAACATAGGCAGGCTCCCATCAGAGTCCCCCCATACATTGGGTCCTATCAGAATGCCCTGTTATAACAAGTCCCCCATCAGAGTCCCCACTTACATCGGGGTCCTTATCAGGGCCCCCCACTTTACATCAGCAGTGAAGAACATAGACAGACTCTGCTGACCCTAATCCTTAATCAGTCCTCTGCTGACCCTAATCCTTAATCAGTGTGGATATGTCACTTACAATGGCTAAGGGCTGGATAAAATCTTATAGCAGGCAGGGTGTAGCCCATGGGGTGTAGTCTGGAGACCCCTGAACTAGATCATTCAACATTGATTTTTAATGTAATGTCAGCAAGCTAGGTACATGATCTAGCACAGGAGAGCCGCCGTATAATGGAGTTATGTGGTCAGCAAGTGGTTTTACATTTCATATTCCCAACATTTTTATTCCTGATATGTGCCTACTGCACCATGTACTTGTATGAAAAAGTCTCCTGTTCTCTTTGTATTGTCCCTGTCAGTCTCTCTGCTTTCCTACTAAAAACTATGCAGGATAGTAAAGCACGGTCTGCTCTCTAGCTGTTCTGGGAACTTAGTGCACTCTCCTCCAAAGATCAGACTTATATTGACCCAAACCCCCCAAAAACATCCATTCACTGGGAAGATCAGTGTGCTGCTGTTGACCCTCCCCAGCTCTTATGTAACTGAAAGCATAGGGTATGTGATCACTTAAAAAAAGAAAAAAAAAGTGTTCAGAATTTTTTTTTATATATATACATGTAAGCCGCATACACGCGATCGTACATTCCATGGGATTTTTTCCCGAAGGATGTTGACTCAAACTTGTCTTGCATACACACGGTCACACAATGTTGTGGGAAATTCTGAACGTAAAGAAGCCAAGAAAACTGAAGTTCAATAGCCAGTGCAGCTCTTGTGCTTTAAACCGAGCATGCATGGAACTTTGTGCATTGGAATTGTGTATACACGGTCGGAATTTCCGACAACAGAAAATTTGAGATCCAGATCTCAAATTTTGTGTGTCGGAAATTCCAATGGAAAATGTCCGATGGAGCCAACACACGGTCGTAATTTCCGACAACAAGCTCCCATCGAATATTTTCCATCGGAAAATCCGACTGAGTGTATGGGGCATTATACTTTAACTACCCTCAACCAACTATAAAAAAAACGTGATCCATTTGTTGATATCAAAGCACGTGTATATACACCTCTATGCATTGTGGTATGTTGAAGGGTCAGGTGCATTGTTTACTCTAAAAAAAAAATGTGTTGAGTGTTAGAAATTGTGTCTGCTAAACTACACATGCAATACAAATCAACACACATTAAAATGCACAACCATAGGTTCAAACATTATCTACATTAATATTGGTTGCTACTTTCTATTTTTCTATCTATTGTATCCCCCCCCATCTATCTGTTTGCATTCTATCTAATCATCAAATCTATCTAACCTATGTTGGTGTTCCTTTAGATTTCATCAAGAATTTCCCAAACAAAAACTTTTTCAGCTTGGCACTGGCCTGGATAATAATGATGGATTCAGCTAGTGGGAATGACATGAATATAATCCAACCAACAATAATCAGTGGGCCTTTGAAGTTGAGGTCTGTGAAATAGAACAAGTTCACATCAATATAAAAGACTATGAAGAGTGCGAGAAACAAGACCATCGTTTTTATAGCGTTGATGTGAGCCCCGAACTTTGATCCACCAAAACCAGAGTCATTCTTCTTCATCTTCCACATGTGCTTTAAAAGAGAGGACACGGTCACCACTACGGAAATCAAGATCAAAAGAAATGGAATGCAGCAACCCAAAAATCTGGCTGTGTGGACGTAAGCAGGACTAAAGGAAAACGATGCGCCGATATTTTCTGAATCACAGGAGCCGTTTCCCGGAGACCGTTTTATTATTTTTAATTCAAAATCCCAGAAAGCTGGAATAGTTATGACAAAGGATGCAACCATTGAGAGGAACAAGAGATGAGGAAGGGAAGCCAAGAATGTCTTCTTTACCCAAACGAAGACTCGGTGAGGGAGGTTAGTGATGCTAATACAATAGTGCACACAGAGCCCGGCAGAAAGCCAATAGCTATAGTATGTTAAAGTCATGTTAAGAATCACATTAAACAAATAGACCTCTTTATGAAGGAGGGCAGGGAGGCAAAACAAATACATAATACCCTGTCCAGTCAGTGAGCATTGCATAATAATATTTACCACTCCCATGATTAGATGGATGAGATCAGAATGGTTAAACTTCTTTCCTTGTCTCCAGCTCTTACTGTCCGCCAGGACAATACCAATGTTTAAAATAAAAGACATCAAACTTCCCAAAAGAGCGAGAACTACGATAGCAATCCACTCAGGTGACAACATTTTCTTGCCTCCAGATTGTCTGTTCCGGCAGGTTTTAGTGACTGCTGGAAGGTGAACCTTGACAAACTGATGGCTAGAATGTGAAACAATGCAAATAACTTACAAATTTTAGCTACCAGGATTTGCTTTCACATATGCTAAAATTGGTGTGCAAGATTGATGTTTAATTACATGTGACAGATGTAAAAGAAATGACCTAAAGAAGAACATTTTTTTTTTACTGGTTTTGGGTGGCTAAAATCAACATGGAAATCTAAGATTGGGATGCAGCCCTAAAAGGAAATCCTCAATGTTTTCAGTTATTTTTTTAATTTTTTTTTTTAGTGTTGATAATTGAGCAGACACCTGGATGTTCGGGTTCGAGACCAGAACTTGACCCCGAACCCCATTGAAGTCAATGGGTACCCAAACTTTTGAGGACTGAAATGGCTCTAAAAAAGTAATGGAAAGGGCTAGAGGGCTGCAAATGGCAACAGAATGTTGTTACGAGCATGGCAAGTGCTCTGAAAACAAATGTGGATAGGGAACTAACTTAAAATAACATAAAAAAAAAAAAAAATATATATATATATATATATATATATATATATATATGCTAAAGGCCCCCTTCTCAGAAGAAGAGGTACAGGAAGTGATTAAGAACCTCAGAAACTCAAAGGCGCGATGCCACACATATGGTGGGAATGCCCCAGAATACGCCCTTTCTGTAAAAAGATTATTCAATTTAATGGATAAGCTAGTGTCAAAATAAAATACTTTGAAATTAAAAAAAATTAAAAATTATAATCTTGACCTAGGAGGATGAGGTCCATATGGAGTAGGAGGTTGAGGTGGCGGTGGATGTGGCGGTGTAGGTGGAAGCGGCGGTGGAGGAGGACGAAAAATGCTATGCAAAAAAATATTTTTGCCCTAAAAAAATTTTTTAGTATAGCACAATAGAAGAAAAATATGTAAATTGTGTAACACACACCTCCACATATTTTTTTATTTTTTTGCACTAAATGGGTGTTTTTGGAAGAGCAGAATACACATACATAGAGTATGTACAGGGTGTATGTCACAGTAACATATGAGCTTGCAGATAAAAGTTAGACTGTGCACTGCAACCCAACCAGGTAAATCTATGGAGATCACTGAGTTATTAGAATAGATTTCTGAATCTGGACTCCTAGATAATTCTCTCTCCCTCAAAGCACCAACAGGAACCTTGCCCTACACTGTCTATCTTTTCTCTCAGTGCAGTGTAAAATCCCTGACTAATTAGAATAGATTTCAGAATCAGGACTCCTATCATGTAATTCTCTCCCTAACAGCAGCCAGGAACCTTTCCCTACACTGTCTAAAGCAGAGTGACGTGCTGTGCTGCGTGTCTCTAGTTTAAATAGAGGCTGGGTCACATGCTGCACTGGCCACTCACCATTAGTAGGCATGGCTGTGATGGCTTCTAAGGGCACACCAGTTAAACGAATGCCGAACCCGAACATACAGTCAATTGTTCGTGTTCGGGTTCGGGACCAAAAAAGCCGAAAGTTCGGTACGGACCCGAACTTTAAAGTTCGGGTTCGCTCAACACTATTGATAATATTTAAACTGTTGTTTTGTATTTATTTTTTAGTCTTTTTATTTTTTTATATATTGTTTCATTGAAAGTAATTGTTTAATTAGGTACAATGTCATTTGACAGTGTGACCAATTCAGACAAAAGTATTAGGTGTTTGCCATAGCCATCAGAGATTGGAATGGTTTAAATCAGGGTTAAATTGGTTGAAACCATTAAAAAAAAGAGATTGTGTTCCCTTAGTGCTTGTGCTGTCTAACCTGCCCCTCTGTAAGCTGTAAAATCCTGGCTTATCCTGTCTGTTTCTGCCCTCCCCTCTGTAAACTGACCACATGTATCATGGCTGCTGCTGAGCCCAAGATACCGTGGTCAGTTTACGTGCCTCCCTAATCCACAGCTCTCCTTTCTCCCCCACTCCATGCATGTCACCTCCTGTGTCTGTGTGAGCCGTCTCCACCCCAACCACCCCCCCCCCAACACTGTTAGGCCTCATGCACACGAGACGCAGATGAAACCTCTGTTAAAAAAAAGCTGAAACGCGCGTTTAGAAACGCGCGTTTTGCCGCGTTTGCATGCCGCGTTTAGACGCGTTTAGACGCGTTTAGACGCGTTTGCGTTTAAACGCGTTTATAAAGATAACATCATGTAGACCCTCCCCAAGCTCTCAAAGCATTTTTTTTAACTATTTCTGCTATTTTGATCAGAGTGAGCAGCAGCAGCATAGAGAGCAGTTGTACACTTGCATTTGCCGTGTCACTTGCCACGGCACCTGCCACAAGTTGTGGATTGTCCACTTGCCACGTCACTTGCCACAAGTTGGGGATTGTCCACTTGCCACATCACCTGCCACGTCACCTGCCACAAATTGTGGATTGTCCACTTGCCACGTCACTTGCCACATCACCTGCCACGTCACTTGCCACGAGATGTGGATTGTCCACTTTCCACGTCATCTGCCATGCCACCTGCCACAAGCTGTGGATTGTCCACTTGCCACGTCACCAGCCACATCACCTGCCACAAGTTGTGGATTGTCCACTTGCCACGTGACTTGCCACATCACCTGCCACGTCACTTGCCACATCACCTGCCACAAGTTGTGGATTGTCTACTTGCCGCGTCACTTGCCACTTCACCTGCCACGTCACGTGCCACGTCACCTGCCACAAGTTGTGGATTGTTCACTTGCCACGTCACCTGCAACGTCACCTGCCACAAGTTGTGGATTGTCCACTTGCCACGTCACTTGCCACAAGCTGTGGATTGTCCACTTGCCACATCACTTGCCACGTCACCTGCCACGTCACTTGCCACGTCACCTGCCACAAGTTTTGGATTGTCCACTTGCCACGTCACTTGCCACGTCAGCTGCCACGTCACTTGCCACATCACCTGCCACGTCACCTGCCACAAGTTGTGGATTGTCCACTTGCCACGTCACTTGCCACATCACCTGCCACGTCACTTGCCACGAGATGTGGATTGTCCACTTGCCATGTCACTTGCCACGTCACCTGCCACGTCACTTGCCACGTCAGCTGCCACGTCACTTGCCACAAGATGTGGATTGTCCACTTGTCACATCACCTGCCACATCACTTGCCACATCACCTGCCACGTCACCTGCCACAAGTTGTGGATTGTCCACTTGCCACGTCACTTGCCACATCACCTGCCACGTCACTTGCCACAAGATGTGGATTGTCAACTTTCCACATCACCTGCCATGCCATCTGCCACAAGTTGTGGATTGTCCACTTACCACGTCACCAGCTACATCACCTGCCACAAGTTGTGGATTGTCCACTTGCCACACCACTTTCCACGTCACCTGCCACGTCACCTGCCACAAGATGTGGATTGTCCACTTGCCACGTCACCAGCCACATCACCTGTCACAAGTTGTGGATTGTCCACTTGCCACGTCCCTTGCCACGTCCCCTGCCACGTCACCTGCCACAAGTGGATTGTCCACTTGCCACATCACTTGCCACATCACCTGCCACAAGTTGTGGATTGTCCACTTGCCACGTCACCTGACACAAGTTGTGGATTGTCCACTCGCCACGTCACTTGCCACATCCCCTGCCACAAGTGGATTGTCCACTTGCCACATCACTTGCCCCATCACCTGCCACAAGTTGTGGATTGTCCACTTGCCACGTCACCTGACACAAGTTGTGGATTGTCCACTCGCCACGTCACTTGCCACATCACCTGCCACAAGTGGATTGTCCACTTGCCACGTCACTTGCCACGTCCCCTGCCACAAGTGGATTGTCCACTTGCCACGTCACTTGCCACGTCACCTGCCACAAGTTATGGATTGTCCACTTGCCACGTCACATGCCAGTCACCTGCCACAAGTTGTTGATTTTCCACTTGCCACGTCACCTGCCAAGTCACTTGCCGCGTCACCTGCCAGGTCACTTGCCACGTCACCTGCCACAAGTTGTGGATTGTCCACTTTCCACGTCACTTGCCACTTCACCTGCCACGTCACTTGCCACAAGTTGTGGATTGTCCACTTGCCACATCACTTGCCACCTGCCATGTCACTTGCCACAAGTTGCGGATTGTCCACTTGCCACGTCACTTGCCACAAGTTGTGGATTGTCCACTTGCAATTGCAATTGTTTAAAATATTTTTCTAATGGTTTTTCATCATTTGCAATCATTTTTGAGATTTTTAATGTAAAAAAAAAGGTCACCTTTAAAAACGCATATAAACGCAAACGCGGCTAAACGCGGGTGCCGCGTTTAGCCGCGTTTAGCATCTGAAACGCAGAAATTTTTGTTTCTGAACGCATTTTTTTGCTTCTGGAAAAACGAGATTAAACGCAACTGCATATAAACGGAAAAAAACGAGACTGTGTGCATGGACACATAGGATAACATTGAATGAGTTCAGGTGCAGTTGAAAAAACTGTCCAACTGCATCTGAACGCGCGTTTAACTGCGTCTCGTGTGCATGAGGCCTTAGTAGTAAAGTCAACTTTTAAAAAAACTCACAGATTCATCCATCATAGCATAGAGCAGCAGACCTGAAGATAAATGAAAACGATAATTTACCTTTTATTTAGTCCTGATTGGATACTGGGCACTCCTTTTACTCATCCTCACAAGTATTTATGTATTAGTGATACCAGTCCAATTTTTCATTTTATTTTATTAAGGATCAGATTTTCCGACAACTTTGTCCGACCGTGTGTATGCAAGACAAGTTTGTCACAAAATCCGTGAAAAAATCCAATGGCTTTTGTTGTCGGAATGTCCGACTGTGTGTAGATATCATGCAAGCTCCTTTGAACTATCTTGTGTTTGTGTGTTTTTTAACAGCAAAAAAAAAAAATAATGTCGCAGTCCCAATAAGAAACGCAGATGACCGCCATTACTAATATAAAAAAAATGATAATAAAAATGCTATAAATCTATCCCCTATTTGTAGACACTATACCTTTTGTGCAAACCAATCAATATACGCTTATTGCGTTTTTTTTTAACCAAAAATATGTAGAAGAATACGTAACGGCCTAAACTGAGGTAAAAATCTTTTTTTTATATATTTTTGGAGGATATTTATTATAACAAAAAGTAAAAAATAATGAGTTTTTTTCAAAATGGTCACACTTTTTTGTTTATAGCGCAAAAAATAAAAAACGCAGAAGTGATAAAATACCACCAAAAGAAAGCTCTATTTGTGGGGAAAAAAGGACGTTCATTTTGTTTGGGTGCAACGCGGCATGACTGTACCATTAAAGAAACGCAGTGCCGAATTGCAAAAAGTGCTCTGGTCAGGAAGGGGGGGGGGGGTTTAAATCTTCCGGGGCTGAAGCGGTTAATGAAAGAAATCTATATGAGTATGACCATCTTAGGACAGTTGTTACAACAAAAGGTGTTGACTAGAAAATATTCCAGTGAAAACTACAGTATAAAATGTTGGATTTGCCCTCATATGTTCGGCTGGAAAAAGTCACCAAAAAAAAAAGAGAGGAAGAATTCCCAACAAAAAAAACTGTTATCTTGTTACTAACAGAGGATAGGGAAAGTTCCAAAAGGAAAAAAAATATTTTTGAGGTACAGTTATCAGATGTAAAGTATATTATAATTCTCCCTTTCCCCTTTTCTCATCCTCTTTTTTCCTTCCCCCTTTTCCCTTTCCACATTCCCCCTTCCCCTTCCCCCATCCCAATTTCCCTTTTTTCCCCACCTTCCTCCCTTCTATATATACATATGGTCTTGTATTCACCTCCTTTCCTCACTAGACAGAAACCGGTTTCTAGGCCCTGTTCTTTGGGCTCTTCTCGGTTGGCGACTCTGCATGCCGCTTAGTGTCCACGCTTTCCATTTGGCTTCACATCAAGTTGCAGGTAAAACATCCTTTGCTGGATGGCTGATGAGCATTGGGTGGGGAAGCCAGCAACACATTTTCATTGTGTTTTATTGTATTATAATTTTTGTATGTACTTCTTTTAACTGTACTTTGTTCTATGCAGCATCACATTCATTTCTCAAATAACATCCCCTGAGGAAGCCCCAAAAGGGCGAAACATGTCGGGAGTTGTCACTCCATGTTATTGTTGAGTGACCACTTGTTCCATCAATTGGGTAGATGTGTTTCTGTGTCTGCATAACTTATGTATAGACAAATATTTCTTAAAGTGTGTTTTATGTAGCAAACTTTGTTATATTTTTTTACATTTCTGGTGTATTGTTAGCAAAGTCCTTTTGCCTGGCACCCTTAAAATCCCAACAAAATTCTCTCCCTTGTTCATACATATTATTCAGGGATTTTGGTGTTTCTTTGTTGACATTGTCACCAAATTGCTATATATTATAATTCAGTAATACCAAGCGGCGAATAGTTCTCACAAGGTACATAGCATTACAGCACATTACATTGCAATATTACCTTCTACAAGTCGAGACGTCACTAAAATTATCAATTTTCAGCACCTGGCACGATATGAAACCAAACACCGACGGACATTTGCATCCTTAGCTATTACAATGTTGACCTTCGAAGACTAGAAAACACTGAGTAGTTTGACTTGCCTTCTCAGCTCACCAGAAACCTTTTCCAAACTCCTTCTACGACATGAAGGTCTTTGATGTCTTGTACATCTGTATGTCTACTCTAGGGATCCTTTTAAACATGGTGATATTGATTTGCTATTTTAGAGACTGGCGCAAAGGAAAAGCTCTCACAGTCTGCGACCAGATCCTGCTCTCTATGGTCTTCATCGGCATAGCCATGCAGTGGTCGTTTATTGCTCAAGACCTTATGTTTAGCTTGAAACCCTGTGATCTTTGGTGCAAGGAAGCATATTTGTATGTTAATATAAATTATATCATTACTGTTTTCTTTATTAATACTAGCTTTTGGCAAACTGCCTTACTTTCAACCTATTATTGTGTAAAACTGTGCGACGTTTCACATTTATTTTGCCAATGGATGGACCGGATGATATCATCTTCTACACATTGGCTCTTGTTGGGATCTGCAGCATTTACTTTTCTTATTAACATTTCCTTCTTTTGGAGAATTCACCTAATCAGCCCCGGGAATGTGACAGAACCAGCGGAAATGAGGAGCTACATCTGGAGTTTAAATATTTCTGAGTATCTCTTGAGCATAATGTTCGGTTGCTGTTTGCCCTTCCTTGTCAATTTCATATGTATTGCACTCAGTGTAGGATCTCTTGTAAAACACGTGTGTCGGATCAGGAAGAACATCGTCCAGTCCAGCTCATCTTCTCTGATTGGCGGTCCAGTCCGGGCAGTCATCACCATGGTTCTTTGCGCTATGCTGGACATCATTTACTGTGTGGATTTTGTTGGTCAGGTTTTATCTAATTTTAACAATGTTGTGAACACAATTGGTTGGCTAATTTTTATTTTGTATCCTATAATGCGACCCATTGTTATAATTATCGGAAACCCCCAGTTTAAGAGGTGGCTGGTTGGAATGTGTTTTGATTTTTGATCTGTGAACATTCTAATTTTTTTACAGCACACAAGCTTGTTCGGTGTAGATTCATGTAAGTCAGTAGGGAGGAGCAGAATGAAATTCATTTTGCTGCAAAATTACCTGATTCTCTCGTTGATGAAACAGGAACTCTGAATTTACTTTACTAAGGCAAAATTAGCTTGAAAGAACAATCTACTCCTTTTTTATATTTAGAGATTTTTTTGGTGAGGGAAGAAGTTGCTTTTTTTTTTTGCATGTGTATTTGATTATTTGATTAGTGTAGTAACTTTTATTGTCTCCTATTATATAACTAAGTGCAAATTGTTAACGCTATAAAAATGCTGTATAATAATTATAGATTGTGTTCTCTTTTTTTTTTTTTTTATCTTACTTTTTGAGATGTTTTCTCTGAGATTCCGTAACCCTTAAGCCCCTGAGCTGGACATTTTATAGATAGGCAACTCCTATCCTCATATTGATTAGTGGTTCCAAAATAATAATAACTACTGCAGTGGGGAACAGACACAAAAGATACACCCAGCGTCTTTCCAAATAACTGTTCTGCTTTAATATGACGCAATTGAAGTTTTTTTATACACATGATTATCACAATAATATTACAATTGTAAGTTTATGGTAACAAGGAGCGTAACATAGGCAGGGTAATTCTAATCAAGACTCGAAAGAATGCAAACATGTAATGAAAACATTATTAGTGCCGTGTGCACATTGAGGGCAGAGTACAATACATACAAAATAGAATACAATTATATACAGAACTTACAAATTTCCATTACAGTCTCCTCTCTTTTGATCAATAATTTGATCACTAACCATACCTGCTATCACCTTTAACCTGGAACCTCCACACGCTTAGGTGGAGGTAGTCCTGGCTAAAGGGGCACAAACTTCATTGAGGAGAAAATAATAGCTGAGCATCTTTTTTCATTACAAAATTACTTTTCATTGTGAAAAACTAATTATTGATAAGACATATTTACAGAGTACTGGCTGTACACTCCTGTGGCCTTCTAGCAGAATTGTTGGCATGACTTAAACAAGGCTAAACTACTTTTCAAATCAAATTATATATATATATATCCCTTACAATTAATGTAATTGAATCAAAAAGTACTCCAGACTGCCATTGCAAGAGGGAAACAAGTCAAACACAGAGTTGTCTTTAATTTAGTAATTTTTTGCAGTGTCTGGTGTGGATCCAGGTGACATTTCCTTTAAGTTTTGCACAACTGTACATGGAATGGATGCTGTACCGTGTCTCCAAACATTTCCTTGTATATAAATGTCTCTTAAGAATCCACAAGTCACCTGCCTTTAGTTTTAGATCCTTCCAAACTTTTAGGATCTGGAAATGGGGAGAAAACGCATAAAGGAGTTTGTCAAAAACCTTAAAAGATCAGCAACATTCTCTGTGAGATCCGAATGGAGGACTTCAACTGCTGAGACAAAAAAAACATAAGCAAGTGAGTAACACACTCCCAAACCATATCCAATAAGGAGAGTCCAGCATCCCCTTAGGGGCTTGATAAAATATAAGAAAACATTCAGGCAAAAGTTTTCTAGTTTCTTACTCTACTTTGTCCGCCACATTGTAGACAGTGGGGGGGGGGGGGGGTGTAAGAATAAAATCTCAAAATTTCTAGTAAGGACTCCACTTTAAAAATGATTTCTTCTGTTACTCTCTATTAGGGATGAGCTTCGTGTTCGAGTCGAACATATGTTCGACTCGAACATCGGCTGTTGGTCCGTTCGGCGAAGTCCAAACATTTTGGTCCGTTCGCGCCAAATTCGTGTGGCGCTCACGGCCCACAATGCACTGCGATGGTGCAGTGCATTGCTGGCTCATGATTGGCCAAGCATGCACTGTGACCCCGCATGCTCGCCCAATCGCAGCGCCAGCAGCGAGGAGAGCCATGATTGGCCACAGGCAGGATGCCTGTGGCCAATCATAGCTCAGGCTGTGTAGTGCACGCCCCACACTATATAAGGCCGCCAGTGCGGCGGCCTTGTGTAGTGTGTTGGCATCTGAAGCAGTGGGTGTTCTGTGTACCTTCAACACAGTACACACCGATCGTTTTTGGCCGATTTTGGATCTTGCTGTTGTGTAGTGGTTGTTGTCTGCGTGCCCTGACCGCAGTATACACCGCTATATTCACCTCACCTTATGGGCGGCACAGTGGTGTAGTGGTTAGCACTCTCACCTAGCAGTAAGAAGGGTCGCTGGTTCAAATCCCAACCACGACACTACCTGCCTGGAGTTTGCATGTTCTCCCTGTGCCTGCGTGGGTTTCCTCCGGGTACTCCGGTTTCCTCCCACGCTCCAAAGACATGCAGGTAGGTTAATTGGCTTCTGTCCAAAAATTGACCCTAGTATATGAATGGGGACCTTGGATCCTGGGCTCTTTGAGGGTAGGGATTGATGTGAGTGTGCAATGTACTGGGATAGGGACAATTGTAGACACTCAGGTTGAACTGGATGGACTGGTGTCTTTATTCAACCTTACTAACTATGTAACTATGTAACTATGTAACCTATATAGCTAGTGATCTATCTTTTATAATAGAGCTTGCAGTCCGTAGTGTTAGGAGCTAGTGCGTGCTGTCTGCGTGCTCTGTACCCAGTACACACCGCTATATCCACCTACATAGCTCTTCTCTATTTGAGCCCACTTGCCATCTGCAGGAGTTATTGGAAGTTGTGTGTACCTCCAGCACAGCACAGTATACATCTGTATATACCCCTTTATCTCTGGTGTTCTATAATAAAGGCATCTGCAGGAGTTAGTGCGTGTTCTGTGTACCTTCAACACAGTACACACCGATCGTTTTTGGACGATTTTCTATCTTGCTGTTGTGTAGTGGTTGTTGTCTGCGTGCCCTGACCGCAGTATACACCGCTATATTCACCTCACCTATATAGCTAGTGATCTATCTTTTATAATAGAGCTTGCAGTCAGTAGTGTTAGGAGCTAGTGCGTGCTGTCTGCTTGCTCTGTACCCAGTACATACCGCTATATCCACCTACATAGCTCTTCTCTATTTGAGCCTACTTGCCATCTGCAGGAGTTATTGGAAGTTGTGTGTGCCTCCAGCACAGCACAGTATACATCTGTATATACCCCTTTATCTCTGGTATTCTATAATAAAGGCATCTGCAGGAGTTAGTGGGTGTTGTGTGCCTCTAGCACAATATACACTACCCAACTGCTTTTTTACCCAACTCCCTTCAGGCCATTACCATGTCTGGAAGGCCAGCAAGGAGAGGCAGACAGGCGCGAGCCGATAAAAGAGGGCAAGCAGGCTCTGTGTCTAGAGACAACAGTGCTGGTCGTGGACGCGGTGCATTGTCATCAACACGTGGCCATGGGACACGCTTGTCCTTCTTTTCGGCAGCTGGACATGTTGAGCCGCAACATGCCAATGACTTGGTAGAGTGGATGACCAAGCCCTCTTCATCCTCCTCATCCTCTCTCACGCAGTCTCAGGGTACTAGCAAAGCAGCTGCCAACGCATCGTCTTCCCTACTCTCAATGTCATCATCAGTGACTCCTTCCCTAGACCCACCACATCCTCCTGAGGAGTCTCCTGAACTCTTTGAGCACAGTGTTGGGTACATGCTCCAGGAGGATGCCCAGTGTTTTGTAGCCTCTGATGATGACACTCAGCTAGAGGAAGGCAGTAGCGTGAATGCAGAGAGAGGGGATGCTCAAGAAGAACAGCAATCTGGCAGTCATGTTCCACAAGCTGCAGCATACTGCCAGGTTTGCTACAGCGATGAAGAGGGAGAGGATGATGAGGGCACTGACTCCACGTGGGTGCCTGGTAGGAGAGAGGAGGAGGAGGAGGAGGAGGAGGCACATGTCCAACGAGGCAGGATGCCCTCCGGGGGCCAGCTTAGGGGCAGCACGCTGACTGAATCACACCGCAGAGCTCTGCCTGTGCAGGGCGCTGCCTCTGCACGTTATGCTAAAAGTTCTTTGGTGTGGGCCTTTTTTGAGACGAGTGCATCAGATCGCACCGCTGCTATTTGCAACATATGTCTCAAGCGTATCTCGCGTGGCCAAAACATCAGCCGCTTGGGCACCACATGCTTGACCAGACATATGTTGACCTGCCATGCGGCTCGTTGGCAAGCGTACCTCAAAGACCCACACCAAAGAACAAAGCGGCCCTCTCCTTGCTCCTCATCAGCTGGCATCTCCAACCCCACTAGACCTTCAGTCCTCTCTGAAACCTGCTCTGAGAGGAATGAAGGTGTAGAATTAGGTGTGTCACAGCCAAGTGCTTCCGGGCGCTCTGCTAGCAGTACACCCACGTCCGATTATAGCATGCAAATGTCCCTGCCCCAGCTGCTGGACCAGCGAAAGAAGTTCACTCCCAGCCATCCACATGCCCAGCGGTTGAATGCTAGCTTGGCTAAATTGCTAGCACTTCAACTGCTGTCTTTTCAGTTGGTAGACTCGGCCCCCTTCTGTGAGTTTGTACAATGTGCGGTTCCTCAGTGGAAGGTCCCCAAACGCCACTTTTTCTCACGGAAGGCGATTCCGGCTCTCTACCGGCATGTGGAAGGCAATGTCCTTGCGTCGCTGGACAGGGCGGTCAGTGGTAAGGTGCATATTACCGCTGACTCATGGTCCAGCAGGCATGGACAGGGACGTTACCTATCTTTCACGGCCCATTGGGTCACTCTTCTGGCAGCTGGGAAGGATGCAGGACAAGGTGCAGTAGTGTTGGAGGTTGTTCCGCCACCACGCCTCCAAAATGCTACTATTGGTTGTGACACACCTCTCTCCTCCACCCCCTCCTCTTCTTCTTCCTCCATGGCCTCTTCAAGTGCTCTGTCCTCAGAACCAGCGGTGCTCCGTAGGCGTTCCAGTGGCTACGCAAGTACGCAGGCAAAACGATGCCATGCCGTGCTTGCGCTGGTTTGTTTGGGGGACAGGAGCCACACTGGGGCGGATGTTTTGTCATCTCTGCAGGGGCAGGCCGAGAGGTGGTTGACGCCATGCCAGCTTAAGCCAGGAATGGTGGTTTGCGACAATGGCACCAACCTCCTCTCCGCCCTCCGACAGGGACAACTGACCCATGTGCCCTGTGTAGCTCATGTCCTTAACCTGGTGGTGCAGCGGTTCTTGGGCAGGTACCCCGGCTTACAGGATGTCCTGAAGCAGGCCAGGAAAGTCTGTGTGCATTTCCGCGGGTCATTTAATGCCTGTGCTCGGCTGGCTGAGCTCCAAAAGGAGTTGAACCTGCCCAAGAACCGCCTTATATGTGACATGCCCACCAGGTGGAACTCAATGTTGGCCATGCTGCAGCGGGTGCACACGCAGCAGAGGACCATCAATGAGTACCTGTGCGACTACGGCACCAGGACAGGGTCAGGGGAGCTTGGATTTTTCTCACCACGCCAGTGGGGCATGATCAGGGATGCATGCACTGTCCTGTCACTGATTGAGGAGGCCACAAGGATGGTGAGCAGTGACAGTGCATGCATCAGTGACACTGTACCTCTTGTCCACCTCTTGGAGCATACGCTGCGTGGAATAATGGACAGGGCACTTGAGGCAGAACAGAGGCAGGAAGAGGAGGACTTCCTTGCCTCTCAAGGCCCCCTTTATCCAGACAGTGTTCCTGCTGTGCCACCCATCACACAGGAAGAGGATGAGGAGGAGGAAGAGGAGGAGGAGGATGATTGTGTCAGCATGGAGGTGGAGGCTGGCACTCAGCATCAGCAGCAGCAGCAGCAGTCTTGTAGGGATGATTTACAGTCCCAAGAAACACGTGGACTTGTACGTGGCTGGGAGGAGGTAGCTGCGGATCATGTTGTCCTTAGTGACCCAGAGGACTCCGGACTGAATGCTTCAGCTAACCTACGCTGCATGGCCTCCCTGATCCTGCAAAGCCTGCGGAAGGATCCTCGTATTCTTCGGATCAAGGAGAGGGACCATTACTGGCTGGCCACTCTCCTTGATCCACGGTACAAGGGTAAGGTTGCCGACCTTATCTTGCCATTGCAGAGGGAGCAGAGGATGAGACATCTCCGGGAGGCCTTGCAGAAAGGTCTGTGCAACGCGTTCCCAGAGACTGGGAGGTTACAAACTCCTGGTCCTGGACAACATGTTGCTGAGGCATCGGTCAGAAGGAGCGGTGGAGAAGGTGGCCGTCTGACTGATGCTTTCAGACAATTTTTTAGTCCGCAGCCCCAAGGTATGATCGGTTCCAGCAACCATCGCCAGCGTCTGATTTACATGGTGCAGGAATACCTAGGGGCAAGGTCAGACTTGGACACCTTTCCCACCGAAAATCCTCTGGCTTACTGGGTCTTAAGGATGGATCACTGGCCAGAGCTTGCACAGTATGCAATTGAGCTACTGGCCTGTCCTGCATCCAGCGTTCTTTCAGAACGCACCTTCAGTGCTGCTGGTGGCTTTGTTACCGATCACAGGGTGCGACTGTCTACCGAATCAGTTGATCGACTGACCTTCATCAAGATGAATCAGTCTTGGATCACCCACAGCTACCAAGCACCTGAAGCTGATGTAACCGAATAATTTTTTTTGAAATATCACATCCCTTCAAGACTGCCTATGCTGATGCTGAGTGACTGTCCTGTTATGTTAATTGTCTATCCTCTTCCTCCTCCGATGATATGTTGGAAGAACATTTCTGTTTCTGGGTGATGCCATCAGCCCAATTTTTCTGCCCCTGTTTAACAGGGGCATTTAATTACAATTTTTGATGCAATGCTTTGCAGCAGGGCTAATTCCTGCAATAAAACAAGAGTATATGGGGGAGGTTGCAGTGTCGTGGCACCAGCACCAGAGCCTAAGGCCCAATTTTTCTGCCCCTGTTTAACAGGGGCGTTTAAGTACAATTTTTAATGCAATGCTTTGCAGCAGGGCTAATTCCTGCAATAAAACCAGAGTATATGGGGGAGGTTGCAGTGTCATGGCACCAGCACCAAAGGCCCAATTTTTCTGCCCCTGTTTAACAGGGACATGTAATTACAATTCTTGATATAATATTTCACAGGAGGGCCCGTTTCTGTGCCCACCCAGAGTAACTGTGAGGACTTATAGTGTTGTGGCACCAGCACCACAACCACCAAAGGTAAATTTTTCTACCACTGTTCAACAATGGCATGTAATTACAATTCTTGATATAATCATTCACAGCAGAGCGCTCCAGCGCCCACCAAGAGTCACTTTGAGGGCTTACAATGTTGTGGCAAAACCAACACCTTGTTCCGCCATTTCTGCAGAGCATATAGGGCAGGCCCCTACTTTCAAACATCCAACTTACAAACATCTCCTACTTGCAAACAGAAGGAGACAACAGCAAGTGAGATGAAAAAAGATGGACGACAAAACAAATTATACAGGGGTGATAACCCTTCCCTATATTTTCCAAAAAGCTTAAAAATTTTTTTTTGGACTGCAGCTACACTTTAAAAATGTACCGGTTGAAAATTACAAACAGATTCAACTTAACACAACAAACCTACACAGTCTCTGTCTTGTTTGCGCCGCCTGTATACTGCTGTTCTGAGTATATAGGGCCTGGGGGCCACACGCATTTCCTTTTTTTAATATGGGTACGGGGTTCCCCTTAATATGCGTACAAGACCCAAAGGGGCTGGTAATGGGCAGGGAGGGCTACCCATGCCATTTTTCTCAATGATTTTCAACCATATTGCAGGAATCAGATATAACATTAAAACCACAAGCAGCTTTAAATGACGTTATTTCCGTTAAATGTCATTTTGTGCAGGGACTGTTCTAAACACGGGAAACACGTGGCACTTCACAGGCATACTACAGACACCCCCCAGGCACCATATTTAAAGGAATATTTCACTTTTTTTCCCCACTTTAATCGTCATTAAAATCAGCGCTCCTGCCAAAACGGCCGTTTTTAAAACTTTTTTTTGGATTGACCCATGTCCCCCGAGGCAGGAGGCAGGTCCCCAAACCCTTTTTAGGACAGTATCTTGCATATTAGCCGTTAAAATTAGCACTTTTAATTTCGAACGTTCGAGTCCCATAGACTTCAATGGGGTTCTAACGTTCGTACGAATTTGGGGTCCGTTCGAAAGTTCTGGTGCGAACCGAACCGGGGGTGTTCGGCTCATCCCTACTCTCTATAGATTCTGCACTCTGTACTTACAAACTACTTCTGAGAACACTTTTTACTGTAGCCTTTGCAGTAGCATTTGCCACTAGACATCCAGAAAACATGTCCATACAAACAAAATACATACTCACAAGATCCTGACTTGGGCATCTGGATATATCTTTTTGTTATCTCTGGAAGGGATGTTCAGCTTTTGGTAACACCTTTGGTAACAGGTAAAACAAGAAGTAGTATGTTATAAAAAAACAACTTTGGTGAACCCTGGCTCTATCCCATGCTCATTTACTAAGGCAGCCATAACTGCTTGTGACTGATGACACGTTCCATGCATCAAGCTGGAGGGAGTTGCTGGCAGCCATAAATGATCACCTTTTCCAAAGTTCTGTTTCATAATGATTGATTAGTGGTTCCAAATTAATAATAACTACTTCAGTAGGGAACAGACACAAAAGATACACTCAGCATCTTTTCAAATAACTGTTCTGCTTTATTAGCAATTGAAGATTTTTATACACATGATTACGTAGGTAGCACATTAATATTACAATTGTACGTTTTTGGTAACAAGGGGCGTAACATAGCCAGACTAGTTCTTACCAGGACACGAAAGAATGCAAAACATGTACTGAAAACATTATTAGTGACGTGTGCACAGTGGGGGCAGTGTTCAATACATGCAAAATATAATACAATTATATACAGAACTTACACATTTCCATTACAGCCCCGTACACATGATCGTACTTTCCGACGGGAAATGTTGCATGTGAGGTTGTTGGTGGTAAGTCCGACTGTGTGTATGCTCCATCAGACAATTGTTGTTGGATTTTCCGAGCATATGTACACAAGTCCGTTGGACAAAAGTCCAAAGTACAAACACGCATGCTCGGAAGCAAGGACGAGCCAGAAGCGGTCGGTCTTGTAAACTAGCGTTCGTAATGGAGAATTAACATTCGTGACACTGCAAATTATGAAATCTTGAAATGCAGCGCACAATTCTCTTCTTCTTTAATGGGATAATAATGAAGCTGCTTTTCTGGTGATACTGATGGAGTTAAACAAATTTTCAAAGGGAACAGTTTTAGTGGCTCAACATCATAAAACACCTAATAGATAAGGCACCACATCCCTGAGAATTGAAACATAAATCAAAAGCAAGAGAGGGAATTAGGGATTTTGACTGTGCAAATAGTGACTAGATAATAGACATTATTGAATAGGATACAGAATTATGATACAAATATTTATTAAATTCAAAGTTAAAATCATTAACAATTATGCATGAAATATAAAAACACAGGACAATACAATGTAATGGTTGTTCTCATTTAACACACATGATCCCAACATGTTTCGCAGTAGGTTGCTTCTTCAGGGGATGTGTGAATTTTTCAAAGAAATCTTAAACCACTACGTAGATGATAAAGTAGGGAATTTGTCCACCTCAGGAGTTAACCACAACCATGCTGAATCGCAGGGGGCTAAAAAAACGGCCAAAAATTATGGTAAGTACATAGTCTTGAGAATAAAGCGTCACCCTTGACTGCAGCTAAGGGTGACGCTTTATTCTCAAGACTATGTACATACCATAATTTTGGGCCGGTTTTTCACAAATCCCCTGAAGAAGCAACCTACTGCGAAACTTGTTGGGATGATGTGTGTTTAATGAGAACAACCATTACATTGTATTGTCCTGTGTTTTTATATTTCATGCATAATTGTTAATGATTTTAACTTTGAATTTAATAAATATTTATATCATAATTCTGTATTCTATTTAATAATGTCTATTATCTAGTCACTATTTGCAAAGTCAAAATCCCTAATTCCCTCTCTTGCTTTTGATTTAAATTTTCAAAGGATTTTTTTTTCTAATGATATCAAGAATAATATTATTATGCTTTTTTTTTTTTTTGTTATTTGGGCAAGTTACCACAACACCATTATCCTGTAGTTTTTCAGATCAAAGATACAACTATGTTGGTGTCCCTTGTCAATTTTACATTGTATTTTTTTAAATATAACTGCCTACTCCTAAACTGTCATTTGAAGTAAAACACATAGCCAAGTATTATTCTACAAATTTTTTTTATTGTGCGTTAAAAAAATAAATAAAAAAAAATAGACATGCTATCTGCCAATAGAACTTAAGAACTTAACCAAAAAGTGCATTCTATGCATCCAAAAATATAGAAAATATACCAAATCAAATCGTTATAATTCAATAAAAAAAATAATGTCAAAGCAATAACTCCAAGGCCAATAGCAAATAACACCTCATCTCCTCCGATTCCGCAACATGTCTGCTTGACGAACAGCCGATCAGAAACGAATTGAAAATACGAAATGAAAAGCGCAAAATAAAAAGCGCGAATCAACACTCACCAAACTTCTACTAACACAAAATTAGCAGAAGGAGTACAAAGGGTGGCGCTAAAGTGCTGAAAAACACATAGTATGTCTAGTACGTCACTACGAACTTAATTGTTGGCCAACATTTGTGTAACCGTGTGTATGCAAGACAAGTTTGAGCCAATGCCCTTCAGACAAAATTCCACAGTTGTGTTGGCAGAAAGTCCGATCATGTGTACGAGTCATTAGACGTTTAAAGCCTGTTGCACCCTTACAAAATACCAAAAACTACCTTGATTTCATCTTCCTAATTGATTTCAATGCATTGTGCTGAAATGGTGGAATTTCACTGAACTTTTTTACTGTTCTTGCCACAATTTTGAAAGATTTAAAAACATTTTTTTATTTACAAGGGTAAGGTTAAGGGTCTGCAGGTAAGTATTGGAGCCATCTTCATCGCAGCATGACAAATCTTATAATAAACTGCAAGGTCAGCCGGCTTGCCACACAGACTAGTCGCATGACCCTGTGACCCTGGACTGATTTGTGTGCCGCTCAAGCTCACTGGAACGGGGTGTGGATCTCAAGCATCCACCGGCTTGGGAGGGTGCTCGTCCCAGCTCCTACAATCACTGGCAGTAAAGAAAGGACTTCCTGAAGCCGCACAAATTTGTGCGATCCCTAGACTGTGTGTATGAATGAAAACCTCAGTATGTGATCCGACCGGGTCACGCCACAACGCGTTTCACTCCACCCCTCAGAGCTTAGTCAAGGCTAAGCTCTGAGGGGGTGGAGCGAAACCCATTTGGGGCATTGCCTGGTCAGAGTAGAGGTTGAGGTTGCCATTCATACACACAGTCTAGGGACGGCACGGATGTGCGGCTTCAGGAAGTCCTTTCTTTATTAACAGAAAAGAAGGTTCCCACTGTGTCAGAGACGACAGTGTGGTGGCCCCATCCCTGGATTAGATAGCACAAGAAAACCCCCTAAATGGGACTCTGACAGACCACCAACACAATGAATAGGAGAATATAATAATAATTAATTTTAATGGTAAAAAAAAGTCAAAAGTTCACAAGATAAAAACAGACAACTAACATTTGAACAATGTGCAATACAGTACAAATCGACAATAAAACATCACAAATAACACTTACGATCTCATTAGGGTAAGATGTCCCAATACCCGACATGTTTCCAGTTTTGGTTGAAAACTTTCATCGGGGGTAGAGAGTAGAATGAGATGAAGTGTAATTTAACCACTTGCCGCCCGCCCTATAGGCAATTGACGGTGGCAAAGTGGTTGCATAATCCTGATCGGACATCATATGATGTGATCAGGATTATGAGCCGTTGCACGCCCCCGGGGGCGCACATCGCGGCGATCGTTGTTGCGGGGTGTCAGTCTGACACCCGGCAACTACGATCTCGGTAAAGAGTCTCCGACGGAGACTCTTTACCACGTGATCAGCCGTGTCCAATCACGGCTGATCACAGTGTAAATAGGAAGAGCTGGTGATCAGCTTTTCCTCACTCGCGTCTGTCAGAAGCGAGTAGAGGAGAGCCGATCGGCTGCTCCTCTGACAGGGGGGGTCTGTGCTGATCGATTATCAGCACAGCCCCCCCGAGGATGCCCACACTGGACCACCAGGGACGCCACCAGACCACCAGGGATGCCCAGCAAAGGTAATCCTCCCTAGACCACCAGGGATGCCAGTCAGTGCCACAATGGATGCCAATCAGTGCCCATAATGGATGCCAATCAGTCCCCACAATGGGCATCACTGATTGGCATGCATTATTGTTTGGCACTGATTGGCATCCATTAGTACAGCATAACACCAATGCCGCCTATGAGTGCCCACCTGTGCCGCCTATCAGTGCCCAACTGTGCCGCCTATCAGTGCCCAACTGTGCCGCCTATCAGTGCCCACCTGTGCTGCCTATCAGTGCCCATCCGTGCCACCTATCAGTGCCCACCCATGCCCATCTGTGCCGCCTATCCATGCTCATCTGTGCCGCCTATCCATGCCCATCTGTGCCGCCCATCCATGCCAATCCGTGCCAGCTATCAGTGCCAATTTGTGCCACCTATCAGTGTCCACCCGTGTCGCCCATCAGTGCCACCCATCAGTGCCGCCTATCAGTGCCCATCAGTGCCACCTCATCAGTGCCACTTTGGTGCCACATAATTGGTGCCCATCAGTGCCGCCTTATCAGTGCCCATCAATGTAGCCCCATCAGTGCCCATCAGTGAAGTAGAAAACATACTTATTTACAAAATTTTGAAACTGAAACAAAAAAAAACATATTTTTTTTCAAAATTTTCGGTATTTTTTTATTTGTAGCGCAAAAAATAAAAACCGTAGAGGTGATCAAATACCACCAAAAGAAAGCTCTATTTGTGGGAAAAAAATGATAAAAGTTTCATTTGGGTACAGTGTAGCACGACCGCGCAATTGTCACTCAAAGTGCGACAGTGCTGAAAGCTCAAAATTGGTCTGGGCAGGAAGGTGTTTAAGTGCCCCCCGGTATTGAAGTGGTTAAAGCTCAAGCAATTCCTCAATAGGATGTCATCATAGATGATGCAGATGCAGCTGGATGCCAAGACAAAGTCCCTAGCGACCCACACACAGGGAGTAATACAACCCTCCACAGAGTATACAGGTCGGTGTAAATCAAGGATTAAGAGTCCACCCCTCACTATATATGTGGAGGGGTATGTCAGCTGTAGCCAACGAAGATCCGAGACTCAAATGTGGCCCCCAGGAGGTCCCCTGTTTTTTGGATCCCTTGTTAGAAACACCAGTGAGGAGGTCCTGTGAAGCGTCCCGCCTTGGATGAATACAGCACTTTCTTTATTGACAGTCGCATGAGGCCGCGTACACACGCGGGGACTGTTCGCCCAACTTTGTCCGCTGAACAGTGTTTCGGCGGACAGTCCGCCCGTGTGTGGGCTTTCAGCGGACAGTTTCAGCGAACAGTCTGCTGAACAAAGTTTTTCGGAAATTCCGAAAAACTGTCCGCTGAAACTTGGTTTCAGCGAACAGTCCCCTCGTGTGTAGGCTTGTTCGTCAAACTAAGTTCCGCGCATGCTCAGAAAGGATTTACACGCCGAAAGTTGTAATGCAGTGTATAGGACGTCGTATTTTCCGTCCCGTCGTACGTGCCGTTCACGTCATCGCGCACGGTTTCAGCAAACTGTTCGTTCGTCGTGTGTGGGCAAGTCCGTCCATGCTAATTTTGAGCGGACTGTTCGCTGAAACTGTTTGACGGACAAAGTTGAGCGAACAGTCCCCGCGTGTGTACGCGGCCTGACATTCTCAGACACGACCAATAGCTACTACTCCCCTCCTTTCCATTTCCAGTGAAGACCCCTAGCATTTATATTATAATATATGATATAGTATAATATCTTATTGGTAATATCATTTAGTATTTTGCTGTGTGTAAAAAAAAACAAAAAAAAATAAAAAAATACGGGAATAGTCCTCCACAGCCCCCTATAGTATTTCTTTGGTATAGATAATATAGACCATAATGTCAATGATAAATCAATTAAATATTCACTTGAGGAACAATTTGTTTATGTTTTGTTTTTGATTGTTTTTTTATTGGCCAGCTCGCAAGATTTGTTTTATTCATTAAAGCGTAACTCCACTTTTGTTGAGAAAAAAACATTCCCCTCTGGGTGATCGATGTACATTGCAAGGATTATAACAACCTTGTTGCAGATTCCTAGCTTTTGTTATGCTGAAGAAATCCCTGTGTGTTTGTCTGTGCTTCTGTATTGAGTGGGTCTAATGGGAGTGGTTTCATAATTAACTGTCAGGTGTGCAGCTGCAGCGCACTAATGAGGAAATCTGCTGATCCTGCATCCATTTAGATGTGTTCCTATTAAAAATATCTCTCCAAAAATGACATTTTTTTTTTTGCAGGGGATGCCTGAAATGTGATTTGTATCTTAGGCAGATTTCTGGGGAAATTGGTGAGCCAATCACACAAGCAGGAAATGATATTTCTGGGGCGTGGTCAGTACACATTTTGTGTACAGAACAACTCCAGGTAGCCATATTGCACTGCAGTCTTGGAAAATTACAGCGGCTACATATAGAAAAGAAAAGGTAATTTTTAATAACATTCAATTACAATGATTTGTGTCACAATCATATGCCCTATATTATTTTTTCTTTATTTGCTTTATTTTCCCCACGAAAGTGGATTCACCCTTTAATGAATGTAATTGTTTAAAAGTAAAAAAAAAAAAAAAATAGAAAAACAAGCACTGGGATTTGTTGTTTTCGTTTTTTTTTATTCCGTAATTATTTTTAACTTTTCTTTTTTTTTTAAGTCTAATGTAAAGGAGCTTTGTGGAAAGATCAGAAGTTCATACAGACCCTTAATGTTTCACTTTTGATATAAAGAAAAAGATTGAGGACAAAAAGTTCTCAATCTCCTTCACTTCTGCCCTCCTCTCCCACTGTTAGCACTGTGGTTCTCTGACCTGAAAGGTGTAGTTCCAGGGCTCACCAGTGGGTGTTCCTCCTGGCTGCTGGGAGGGTATTTATCCCACAGTGCCTCAGCATTTTAAACCATGTGCACATACTCTCTGTTCTTGGAAACCTGTGATCTTGATCTTGCTGTCTGTACCTGCTAACTTCCCAATTGTGGGCCTGCTGCCTGTATCTGCATCATGTGAATCTGACCCCAATTTTGGTCCCGTTCATCACCCTTTATACCAGTGGTTCTCAACCTGGGGGTCGAATGAGGATTTTCCAGGGGTCACAAAATTCTGGGCTGTTCCTGAATCCCGCACCGCTCTCCCAACCTTTTTGCAGCTGCCCAGCGGGCTGTCCCTGGAGCCCACGGCAGCGGGCTGTCCCTGGAGCCCACGGCCGCCCACTCAACCTCTTCGCAGCCACCCATTCAGTTCACAGCATTGCTGGGGGGTAGAGACTAGAGGTCAGCTGACTGGTGAGGAATATGAAGTGGGAGGGGCTGGCGGAGACCCTATCTGCTGATTTCGGCATAGGTGTCACTGCTACGAGACACAACAAAGTCGGAGACACAGCGTGTAACACTGCCTGTGATTATAGTTGCCATTAAAAGTCCTCACTACAGTTCTCAGATCAGCAGATGACCTTCATCAAGAGCACCTAAGTTGGCTGATCAGAACTCCCCCCTGCACTGCCACTGATCCCAACTCCCCGCCAGCACTGCCACTAATCCCAACTCCCCGCCATCACTGCCAACGATCCCAACTCCCCGCCAGCACTGCCACTAATCCCAACTCCCCACCAGCACTGCCACTAATCCCAACTCCCCGCCAGCACTGCCGCTGATCCCAACTCCCCACCAGCACTGCCACTGGTCCCAACTCCCTGCCAGAGTTGCCACTAATCCCAACTCCCTGCCAGAGTTGTCACTGATCCCAACTCCCCACCAGAACTGCCACAGATCTCAACTCCCCATCAGCACTGCCACTGATCCCAAGTCCCCGCCAGCACTGCCACTGATCCCAACTCCCCATCAGCACTGCCGCTGATCCCAACTCCCCGCCAGCACTGCCACTCATCCCATTCCCCCAACCCCCCCACCACGGAGTAAGAATAAGAGAAAGAACAATAAAGATGGCTAGAGAGAGGGATGGAGAACAAAAACAAGAAATTAGGATACAGAGAGATAAAAGGGAAAGAAAGGAGAACACAGAGAAAGAGTGGAACATCCTAAAATGTACCATAATGGGTTTTAATAGTACGAGTGGTAGGGACTCAGGAAGCGCTAAATTATCATGGGTTAGGGGTGCAAATTACTTGTCTTGCCTTGGGTACTGACAACCCACGCTACAAATATTTAACTGTTAGGGGTCCCCACAACTTGGGAAATTTTATCAAGGGGTCACGGCAATAGAAAGGTTGAGAAACACTGCTTTATACCCTATGCTCCTTATCCCCCCCCCCCCCACCTGGCCTTGCTTTACCTGATTTTCTTGTGTGATTATAATGATAAAAGCTGCGGTAAGATAAACATTATTCTTCTATTTTAGCTAAATAAAGAACAAATATGGCAGAACAAATTGTGAGTGACGGGTGAGCAGGTGGGTCATTCTGCACAGTGCTCTGTAAATATATGTCAGGACACATTTGTCTGTAAAATCAGTTGAGATTTTGTAGTGCTTCAATGTAGCACAAAGCCGGGACATTTGCCTGGGATCACTGGTCATTTCCATTGTGAGTAGAAAAGATTTGTATAGAAACAATTTTACAAACTAGGCAACAGGACAAAATCCACAAACACTCCACCTAGTTACTTGATCTGGGGAGCCATTTACTAACACAGAATTGTAATGGAATAAACATCTTTATTAGGAAATGTTTCTGGATATTTACATTTTGAAATGAGATTTTACACTTATGCCACATACACACAATCTGAAATTCCGCCAGCAAAAGACTGATGAGAGCTTTTGGTTGGAAAATGCGACCGTGTGTAGGCTCCATCGGACTTTTGTGGAATTTGGGTCAGCAAAAGATTGAGAGCATGTTCACAATTTTTCAGACGGAAAAAGTTTCTATCAGAAATTCCGATCGCCTGTGGCAATTCCAACACGCAAAATTCTGACGCATGCTCGGAAACAATTTGATGCGTGCTCGGAATCATTAAACTTAATTTCCTCATAGTGTTGGGACGTCGGAATTTGGTGTGACCGTGTGTAGACAAGACGGCTTGAGCAGAATTCTGTCGGAATTCCTTCAGAGAAAAACCATCCAAGGCTATTCCGGTGAGAAGTCCGATCGTGTGTATGCGGCATTAAAGTAATGCAGAACGAGGAATTAATGAAACAATCAGCTTCATTACAGGGGGAGTAACTTCTTTTATGACTTTATCAGGCTACCCTCTAACAATAAAGAGATAACATCAACATAAATTTAATTATGCAATGTCTTTTTTTTTAATGCTGTGGATTCATGCCAAGACTAGTTCTTACCAGGACACGAAAGAATGCAAAACATGTACTGAAAACATTATTAGTGACGTGTGCACAGTGAGGGCAGTGTTCAATACATGCAAAATATAATACAATTATATACAGAACTTACACATTTCCATTACAGCCCCGTACACATGATCGTACTTTCCGACGGGAAATGTTGCATGTGAGGTTGTTGGTGGTAAGTCCGACTGTGTGTATGCTCCATCAGACAATTGTTGTTGGATTTTCCGAGCATATGTACACAAGTCCGTTGGACAAAAGTCCAAAGTACAAACACGCATGCTCGGAAGCAAGGACGAGCCAGAAGCGGTCGGTCTTGTAAACTAGCGTTCGTAATGGAGAATTAACATTCGTGACACTGCAAATTATGAAATCTTGAAATGCAGCGCACAATTCTCTTCTTCTTTAATGGGATAATAATGAAGCTGCTTTTCTGGTGATACTGATGGAGTTAAACAAATTTTCAAAGGGAACAGTTTTAGTGGCTCAACATCATAAAACACCTAATAGATAAGGCACCACATCCCTGAGAATTGAAACATAAATCAAAAGCAAGAGAGGGAATTAGGGATTTTGACGGTGCAAATAGTGACTAGATAATAGACATTATTGAATAGGATACAGAATTATGATACAAATATTTATTAAATTCAAAGTTAAAATCATTAACAATTATGCATGAAATATAAAAACACAGGACAATACAATGTAATGGTTGTTCTCATTAAACACACATGATCCCAACACGTTTCGCAGTAGGTTGCTTCTTCAGGGGATGTGTGAATTTTTCAAAGAAATCTTAAACCACTACGTAGATGATAAAGTAGGGAATTTGTCCACCTCAGGAGTTAACCACAACCATGCTGAATCGCAGGGGGCTAAAAAAACTGGCCAAAAATTATGGTAAGTACATAGACTGGAGAATAAAGCGTCACCCTTGGCTGCAGCTAAGGGTGACGCTTTATTCTCAAGACTATGTACATACCATAATTTTTGGCCGGTTTTTCACACATCCCCTGAAGAAGCAACCTACTGCGAAACATGTTGGGATCATGTGTGTTTAATGAGAACAACCATTACATTGTATTGTCCTGTGTTTTTATATTTCATGCATAATTGTTAATGATTTTAACTTTGAATTTAATAAATATTTATATCATAATTCTGTATTCTATTCAATAATGTCTATTATCTAGTCACTATTTGCAAAGTCAAAATCCCTAATTCCCTCTCTTGCATTTAATTTAAATTTTCAAAGGATTTTTTTTTCTAATGATATCAAGAATAATATTATTATGCTTTTTTTTTTTATTTTATTTGGGCAAGGTACCACAACACCATTATCCCGTAGTTTTTTAGATCAAAGATACAACTATGTTGGTGTCCCTTGTCAATTTTACATTGTATTTTTAAAAATATAACTGCCTACTCCCAAACTGTCATTTGAAGTAAAACACAGAGCCAAGTATTATTCTACACAATTTTTTTTATTGTGCGTTAAAAAAAAAAAAAATTGACATCCTATCTGCCAATAGAACTTAAGAACTTAACCAAAAAGTGCATTCTATGTATCCAAAAATATAGAAAATATAACAAATCAAATCGTTATAATTCAATAAAAAAAAATAATGTCAAAGCAATAACTCCAAGGCCAATAATAAATAACACGTCATCTCCTCCGATTCCGCAACATGTCTGCTTGACGAACAGCCGATCACAAAACGAATTGAAAAGTACGAAATTAAAAGCGCAAAATGAAAAGCGCGAATCAACACTCACCAAACTTCTACTAACACAAAATTAGCAGAAGGAGTCCAAAGGATGGCGCTAAAGTGCTGAAAAACACATAGTACGTCTAGTACGTCACTACGAACGGAATTGTTGGCCAACATTTGTGTAACCGTGTGTATGCAAGACAAGTTTGAGCCAACGCCCTTCAGACAAAATTCCACAGTTGTGTTGGCAGAAAGTCCGATCATGTGTACAAGTCATTAGACGTTTAAAGCCCGTTGCACCCTTACAAAATACCAAAAACTACCTTGATTTCATCTTTCTAATTGATTTCAATGCATTGTGCTGAAATGGTGGAATTTCACTGAACGTTTTACTGTTCTTGCCACAATTTTGGAAGATTTAAAAACATTTTATTATTCACAAGGGTTCTTTAAAATGTTTCTGTAGGTTTTTGTAAGTATTGGAGCCATCTTCATCGCAGCATGACAAATCTTATAATAAACTGCAAGGTCAGCCGGCTTGCCACACAGACTACTCACATGACCCTGTGACCCTGGACTGATTTGTGTGCCGCTCAAGCTCACTGGAACGGGGTGTGGATCCCAAGCATCCACCGGCATGGGAGGGTGCTCGTCCCAGCTCCTACAATCACTGGCAGTAAAGAAAGGACTTCCTGAAGCCGCACAAATTTGTGCGGTCCCTAGACTGTGTGTATGAATGGAAACCTCAGTATGTGATCTGACTGGGTCACGCCACAACGCGTTTCACTCCATCCCTCAGAGCTTAGTCAAGGCTAAGCTCTGAGGGGGTGGAGCGAAACCCGTTTGGGGCATTGCCTGGTCAGAGTACAGGTTGAGGTTGCCATTCATACACACAGTCTAGGGACGGCACGGATGTGCGGCTTCAGGAAGTCCTTTCTTTATTGACAGAAAAGAAGGTTCCCACTGTGTCAGAGACGACAGTGTGGTGGCCCCATCCCTGTATTAGATATTACAAGAAAACCCCCTAAATGGGACTCTGACCGACCACCAACACAATGAATAGGAGAATATAATAATAATAATTTTAATGGTACAAAAAAGTCAAAAGTCCACAAGATAAAAACAGACAACTAACATTTGAACAATGTGCAATACAGTACAAATCGACAATAAAACATCACAAATAACACTTATGCTCTCATTAGGGTAAGATGTCCCAATACCCGACACGTTTCCAGTTTTGCTTGAAAACTTTCATCGGGGTTAGAGAGTAGAATGAGATGAAATGTAATTTAAAGCTCAAGATAGAGCAATTCCTCAATAGGATGTCATCATAGATGATGCAGCTGGATGCCAAGACAAAATCCCTAGCGACCCACGCACAGGGAGTAATACAACCCTCCACAGAGTATACAGGCCAGTGTAAATCAAGGATTAAGAGTCCACCCCTCACTATATATGTGGAGGGGTATGTCAACTGTAGCCAACGAAGATCCGAGACTCAAATGTGGCCCCCAGGAGGTCCCCTGTTTTTTGGATCCCTTGTTAGAAACACCAGTGAGGACGTCCTGTGAAGCGTCCCGCCTTGGATGAATACAGCACTTTCTTTATTGACAGTCGCATGAGGCCGCGTACACACGCGGGGACTGTTCGCCCAACTTTGTCCGCTGAACAGTGTTTCGGCGGACAGTCCGCCCGTGTGTGGGCTTTCAGCGGACAGTTTCAGCGAACAGTCTGCTGAACAAAGTTTTTCGGAAATTCCGAAAAACTGTCCGCTGAAACTTGGTTTCAGCGAACAGTCCCCTCGTGTGTAGGCTTGTTCGTCAAACTAAGTTCCGCGCATGCTCAGAAAGGATTTACACGCCGAAAGTTGTAATGCAGTGTATAGGACGTCGTATTTTCCGTCCCGTCGTACGTGCCGTTCACGTCATCGCGCACGGTTTCAGCAAACTGTTCGTTCGTCGTGTGTGGGCAAGTCCGTCCATGCTAATTTTGAGCGGACTGTTCGCTGAAACTGTTTGACGGACAAAGTTGAGCGAACAGTCCCCGCGTGTGTACGCGGCCTGACATTCTCAGACACGACCAATAGCTACTACTCCCCTCCTTTCCATTTCCAGTGAAGACCCCTAGCATTTATATTATAATATATGATATAGTATAATATCTTATTGGTAATATCATTTAGTATTTTGCTGTGTGTAAAAAAAAACAAAAAAAAATAAAAAAATACGGGAATAGTCCTCCACAGCCCCCTATAGTATTTCTTTGGTATAGATAATATAGACCATAATGTCAATGATAAATCAATTAAATATTCACTTGAGGAACAATTTGTTTATGTTTTGTTTTTGATTGTTTTTTTATTGGCCAGCTCGCAAGATTTGTTTTATTCATTAAAGCGTAACTCCACTTTTGTTGAGAAAAAAACATTCCCCTCTGGGTGATCGATGTACATTGCAAGGATTATAACAACCTTGTTGCAGATTCCTAGCTTTTGTTATGCTGAAGAAATCCCTGTGTGTTTGTCTGTGCTTCTGTATTGAGTGGGTCTAATGGGAGTGGTTTCATAATTAACTGTCAGGTGTGCAGCTGCAGCGCACTAATGAGGAAATCTGCTGATCCTGCATCCATTTAGATGTGTTCCTATTAAAAATATCTCTCCAAAAATGACATTTTTTTTTTTGCAGGGGATGCCTGAAATGTGATTTGTATCTTAGGCAGATTTCTGGGGAAATTGGTGAGCCAATCACACAAGCAGGAAATGATATTTCTGGGGCGTGGTCAGTACACATTTTGTGTACAGAACAACTCCAGGTAGCCATATTGCACTGCAGTCTTGGAAAATTACAGCGGCTACATATAGAAAAGAAAAGGTAATTTTTAATAACATTCAATTACAATGATTTGTGTCACAATCATATGCCCTATATTATTTTTTCTTTATTTGCTTTATTTTCCCCACGAAAGTGGATTCACCCTTTAATGAATGTAATTGTTTAAAAGTAAAAAAAAAAAAAAAATAGAAAAACAAGCACTGGGATTTGTTGTTTTCATTTTTTTTTATTCCGTAATTATTTTTAACTTTTCTTTTTTTTTTAAGTCTAATGTAAAGGAGCTTTGTGGAAAGATCAGAAGTTCATACAGACCCTTAATGTTTCACTTTTGATATAAAGAAAAAGATTGAGGACAAAAAGTTCTCAATCTCCTTCACTTCTGCCCTCCTCTCCCACTGTTAGCACTGTGGTTCTCTGACCTGAAAGGTGTAGTTCCAGGGCTCACCAGTGGGTGTTCCTCCTGGCTGCTGGGAGGGTATTTATCCCACAGTGCCTCAGCATTTTAAACCATGTGCACATACTCTCTGTTCTTGGAAACCTGTGATCTTGATCTTGCTGTCTGTACCTGCTAACTTCCCAATTGTGGGCCTGCTGCCTGTATCTGCATCATGTGAATCTGACTCCAATTTTGGTCCCGTTCATCACCCTTTATACCAGTGGTTCTCAACCTGGGGGTCGAATGAGGATTTTCCAGGGGTCACAAAATTCTGGGCTGTTCCTGAATCCCGCACCGCTCTCCCAACCTTTTTGCAGCTGCCCAGCGGGCTGTCCCTGGAGCCCACGGCAGCGGGCTGTCCCTGGAGCCCACGGCCGCCCACTCAACCTCTTCGCAGCCACCCATTCAGTTCACAGCATTGCTGGGGGGTAGAGACTAGAGGTCAGCTGACTGGTGAGGAATATGAAGTGGGAGGGGCTGGCGGAGACCCTATCTGCTGATTTCGGCATAGGTGTCACTGCTACGAGACACAACAAAGTCGGAGACACAGCGTGTAACACTGCCTGTGATTATAGTTGCCATTAAAAGTCCTCACTACAGTTCTCAGATCAGCAGATGACCTTCATCAAGAGCACCTAAGTTGGCTGATCAGAACTCCCCCCTGCACTGCCACTGATCCCAACTCCCCGCCAGCACTGCCACTAATCCCAACTCCCCGCCATCACTGCCAACGATCCCAACTCCCCGCCAGCACTGCCACTAATCCCAACTCCCCACCAGCACTGCCACTAATCCCAACTCCCCGCCAGCACTGCCGCTGATCCCAACTCCCCACCAGCACTGCCACTGGTCCCAACTCCCTGCCAGAGTTGCCACTAATCCCAACTCCCTGCCAGAGTTGTCACTGATCCCAACTCCCCACCAGAACTGCCACAGATCTCAACTCCCCATCAGCACTGCCACTGATCCCAAGTCCCCGCCAGCACTGCCACTGATCCCAACTCCCCATCAGCACTGCCGCTGATCCCAACTCCCCGCCAGCACTGCCACTCATCCCATTCCCCCAACCCCCCCACCACGGAGTAAGAATAAGAGAAAGAACAATAAAGATGGCTAGAGAGAGGGATGGAGAACAAAAACAAGAAATTAGGATACAGAGAGATAAAAGGGAAAGAAAGGAGAACACAGAGAAAGAGTGGAACATCCTAAAATGTACCATAATGGGTTTTAATAGTACGAGTGGTAGGGACTCAGGAAGCGCTAAATTATCATGGGTTAGGGGTGCAAATTACTTGTCTTGCCTTGGGTACTGACAACCCACGCTACAAATATTTAACTGTTAGGGGTCCCCACAACTTGGGAAATTTTATCAAGGGGTCACGGCAATAGAAAGGTTGAGAAACACTGCTTTATACCCTATGCTCCTTATCCCCCCCCCCCCACCTGGCCTTGCTTTACCTGATTTTCTTGTGTGATTATAATGATAAAAGCTGCGGTAAGATAAACATTATTCTTCTATTTTAGCTAAATAAAGAACAAATATGGCAGAACAAATTGTGAGTGACGGGTGAGCAGGTGGGTCATTCTGCACAGTGCTCTGTAAATATATGTCAGGACACATTTGTCTGTAAAATCAGTTGAGATTTTGTAGTGCTTCAATGTAGCACAAAGCCGGGACATTTGCCTGGGATCACTGGTCATTTCCATTGTGAGTAGAAAAGATTTGTATAGAAACAATTTTACAAACTAGGCAACAGGACAAAATCCACAAACACTCCACCTAGTTACTTGATCTGGGGAGCCATTTACTAACACAGAATTGTAATGGAATAAACATCTTTATTAGGAAATGTTTCTGGATATTTACATTTTGAAATGAGATTTTACACTTATGCCACATACACACAATCTGAAATTCCGCCAGCAAAAGACTGATGAGAGCTTTTGGTCGGAAAATGCGACCGTGTGTAGGCTCCATCGGACTTTTGTGGAATTTGGGTCAGCAAAAGATTGAGAGCATGTTCACAATTTTTCAGACGGAAAAAGTTTCTATCAGAAATTCCGATCGCCTGTGGCAATTCCAACACGCAAAATTCTGACGCATGCTCGGAAACAATTTGATGCGTGCTCGGAATCATTAAACTTAATTTCCTCATAGTGTTGGGACGTCGGAATTTGGTGTGACCGTGTGTAGACAAGACGGCTTGAGCAGAATTCTGTCGGAATTCCTTCAGAGAAAAACCATCCAAGGCTATTCCGGTGAGAAGTCCGATCGTGTGTATGCGGCATTAAAGTAATGCAGAACGAGGAATTAATGAAACAATCAGCTTCATTACAGGGGGAGTAACTTCTTTTATGACTTTATCAGGCTACCCTCTAACAATAAAGAGATAACATCAACATAAATTTAATTATGCAATGTCTTTTTTTTTAATGCTGTGGATTCATGCCAAGACTAGTTCTTACCAGGACACGAAAGAATGCAAAACATGTACTGAAAACATTATTAGTGACGTGTGCACAGTGAGGGCAGTGTTCAATACATGCAAAATATAATACAATTATATACAGAACTTACACATTTCCATTACAGCCCCGTACACATGATCGTACTTTCCGACGGGAAATGTTGCATGTGAGGTTGTTGGTGGTAAGTCCGACTGTGTGTATGCTCCATCAGACAATTGTTGTTGGATTTTCCGAGCATATGTACACAAGTCCGTTGGACAAAAGTCCAAAGTACAAACACGCATGCTCGGAAGCAAGGACGAGCCAGAAGCGGTCGGTCTTGTAAACTAGCGTTCGTAATGGAGAATTAACATTCGTGACACTGCAAATTATGAAATCTTGAAATGCAGCGCACAATTCTCTTCTTCTTTAATGGGATAATAATGAAGCTGCTTTTCTGGTGATACTGATGGAGTTAAACAAATTTTCAAAGGGAACAGTTTTAGTGGCTCAACATCATAAAACACCTAATAGATAAGGCACCACATCCCTGAGAATTGAAACATAAATCAAAAGCAAGAGAGGGAATTAGGGATTTTGACGGTGCAAATAGTGACTAGATAATAGACATTATTGAATAGGATACAGAATTATGATACAAATATTTATTAAATTCAAAGTTAAAATCATTAACAATTATGCATGAAATATAAAAACACAGGACAATACAATGTAATGGTTGTTCTCATTAAACACACATGATCCCAACACGTTTCGCAGTAGGTTGCTTCTTCAGGGGATGTGTGAATTTTTCAAAGAAATCTTAAACCACTATGTAGATGATAAAGTAGGGAATTTGTCCACCTCAGGAGTTAACCACAACCATGCTGAATCGCAGGGGGCTAAAAAAACTGGCCAAAAATTATGGTAAGTACATAGACTGGAGAATAAAGCGTCACCCTTGGCTGCAGCTAAGGGTGACGCTTTATTCTCAAGACTATGTACATACCATAATTTTTGGCCGGTTTTTCACACATCCCCTGAAGAAGCAACCTACTGCGAAACATGTTGGGATCATGTGTGTTTAATGAGAACAACCATTACATTGTATTGTCCTGTGTTTTTATATTTCATGCATAATTGTTAATGATTTTAACTTTGAATTTAATAAATATTTATATCATAATTCTGTATTCTATTCAATAATGTCTATTATCTAGTCACTATTTGCAAAGTCAAAATCCCTAATTCCCTCTCTTGCATTTAATTTAAATTTTCAAAGGATTTTTTTTTCTAATGATATCAAGAATAATATTATTATGCTTTTTTTTTTTATTTTATTTGGGCAAGGTACCACAACACCATTATCCCGTAGTTTTTTAGATCAAAGATACAACTATGTTGGTGTCCCTTGTCAATTTTACATTGTATTTTTAAAAATATAACTGCCTACTCCCAAACTGTCATTTGAAGTAAAACACAGAGCCAAGTATTATTCTACACAATTTTTTTTATTGTGCGTTAAAAAAAAAAAAAATTGACATCCTATCTGCCAATAGAACTTAAGAACTTAACCAAAAAGTGCATTCTATGTATCCAAAAATATAGAAAATATAACAAATCAAATCGTTATAATTCAATAAAAAAAATAATGTCAAAGCAATAACTCCAAGGCCAATAATAAATAACACGTCATCTCCTCCGATTCCGCAACATGTCTGCTTGACGAACAGCCGATCACAAAACGAATTGAAAAGTACGAAATTAAAAGCGCAAAATGAAAAGCGCGAATCAACACTCACCAAACTTCTACTAACACAAAATTAGCAGAAGGAGTCCAAAGGATGGCGCTAAAGTGCTGAAAAACACATAGTACGTCTAGTACGTCACTACGAACGGAATTGTTGGCCAACATTTGTGTAACCGTGTGTATGCAAGACAAGTTTGAGCCAACGCCCTTCAGACAAAATTCCACAGTTGTGTTGGCAGAAAGTCCGATCATGTGTACAAGTCATTAGACGTTTAAAGCCCGTTGCACCCTTACAAAATACCAAAAACTACCTTGATTTCATCTTTCTAATTGATTTCAATGCATTGTGCTGAAATGGTGGAATTTCACTGAACGTTTTACTGTTCTTGCCACAATTTTGGAAGATTTAAAAACATTTTATTATTCACAAGGGTTCTTTAAAATGTTTCTGTAGGTTTTTGTAAGTATTGGAGCCATCTTCATCGCAGCATGACAAATCTTATAATAAACTGCAAGGTCAGCCGGCTTGCCACACAGACTACTCACATGACCCTGTGACCCTGGACTGATTTGTGTGCCGCTCAAGCTCACTGGAACGGGGTGTGGATCCCAAGCATCCACCGGCATGGGAGGGTGCTCGTCCCAGCTCCTACAATCACTGGCAGTAAAGAAAGGACTTCCTGAAGCCGCACAAATTTGTGCGGTCCCTAGACTGTGTGTATGAATGGAAACCTCAGTATGTGATCTGACTGGGTCACGCCACAACGCGTTTCACTCCATCCCTCAGAGCTTAGTCAAGGCTAAGCTCTGAGGGGGTGGAGCGAAACCCGTTTGGGGCATTGCCTGGTCAGAGTACAGGTTGAGGTTGCCATTCATACACACAGTCTAGGGACGGCACGGATGTGCGGCTTCAGGAAGTCCTTTCTTTATTGACAGAAAAGAAGGTTCCCACTGTGTCAGAGACGACAGTGTGGTGGCCCCATCCCTGTATTAGATATTACAAGAAAACCCCCTAAATGGGACTCTGACCGACCACCAACACAATGAATAGGAGAATATAATAATAATAATTTTAATGGTACAAAAAAGTCAAAAGTCCACAAGATAAAAACAGACAACTAACATTTGAACAATGTGCAATACAGTACAAATCGACAATAAAACATCACAAATAACACTTATGCTCTCATTAGGGTAAGATGTCCCAATACCCGACACGTTTCCAGTTTTGCTTGAAAACTTTCATCGGGGTTAGAGAGTAGAATGAGATGAAATGTAATTTAAAGCTCAAGATAGAGCAATTCCTCAATAGGATGTCATCATAGATGATGCAGCTGGATGCCAAGACAAAATCCCTAGCGACCCACGCACAGGGAGTAATACAACCCTCCACAGAGTATACAGGCCAGTGTAAATCAAGGATTAAGAGTCCACCCCTCACTATATATGTGGAGGGGTATGTCAACTGTAGCCAACGAAGATCCGAGACTCAAATGTGGCCCCCAGGAGGTCCCCTGTTTTTTGGATCCCTTGTTAGAAACACCAGTGAGGACGTCCTGTGAAGCGTCCCGCCTTGGATGAATACAGCACTTTCTTTATTGACAGTCGCATGACACTTTCAGACACGACCAATAGCTACTACTCCACTCCTTTCCATTTCCAGTGAAGACCCCTAGCATTTATATTATAATATATGATATAGTATAATATCTTATTGGTAATATCATTTAGTATTTTGCTGTGTGTAAAAAAAAAAAAAAAAAACACGGGAACTGTCCTCCACAGCCCCCTATAGTATTTCTTTGGTATAGATAATATAGATAATTAAAAATAGGTATTGAATTTGATGCAATTACTACATTAACCATAATGTCAATGATAAATCAATTAAATATTCACTTGAGGAACTTTTTATGTTTTGTTTTTGTTTGTTTTTTTATTGGCCAGCTCGCAAGATTTTTTTTATTCATTAAAGCGTAACTCCACTTTTGTTGAGAAAAAAACATTCCCCTCTGGGTGATCGAAGGAACATTGCAAGAATTATAACAACCTTCATTGCAGATTCCTAGCTTTTGTTATGCTGAAGAAATCCCTGTGTGTTTGTCTGTGCCTCTGTATTGAGTGAATCTAATGGGAGGGGTTTCATTATTAACTGTCAGGTGTGCAGCTGCAGGGCACTAATGAGGAAATCTGCTGGGCCTGCATCCATTTAGATGTGTTCCTATTAAAAATATCTCTGCAAAAATGACATTTTTTTTGCAGGGGTTGCCTGAAATGTGATTTGTATCTTAGGCAGATTTCTGGGGAAATTGGTGAGCCAATCACACAAGCAGGAAATGATATTTCTGAGGAGTGGTCAGTACACATTCTGTGTACAGAACAACTCCAGGTAGCCATATTGCACTGCAGTCTCGGAAAATTACAGCGGCTACATATAGAAAAGAAAAGGTAATTTTTTTTTTTTTTCCATAAAGAATTTATTGAAGTTTTAAACAGTACAGAAACAGGCGATACAAAATGTACTGATAAAAAGGAAAGACATAGTACAAATTGAGATCACAAATAACAATATGAACTGAGAGGTGGTCACAAACCCATCTTGTTTTATATTGCAGTCTACACCGTAAACAATATTGACTGTAAGCGGAAGGATCGAGAAGATTGGCCCGATAGGTTCCCATTGCAGGTGGTCGGGAAATGTACTGTATACAGTCCAAAGTTGAAGCTGTCGGGGTTTGTCATTGGTTGTGGGCGTTGTCGTATCCCTAAGGGATTGTTAAGAAGAGTGAAGGCATGGGGGGAATGGGAAGACTGTCGGGCGATAGTATGGTATGTGGGGCAGAACAAGTGGGTAAGCGGCTGACTGGAGCCAGTCAGTCGGGCTGAGATCTAAGTCATCTGTGTCTAGGCTAACTCCCCACCGGGGGGAGGTCAGTGGGGTACTAGGAGATGGAGGGGAAGTGAGTGGAACAGGTATGGGGGGGATAGGGGATAAGGAAGGGGTAAGGGAGGGGAGGGGTATCGTCTCTCTGGGCTCCTCCACCAAATATGCACCGTTGTATAAGTGCGTACGGCCATCCGCTCGAGTTCCTTTGAAAGGGGGAAGAATGCAAAAAAATAAAAAATAAGACTTGCACCACCTGGGCCAGTACCAGGTCATATAGCAAAACAAACGGGGGTTTACTAAATGTGTACTCAATTGTGGGAGCTGTTTGAGGAGAAAAGGCAGCCATAATCTCGGAAATGTGTCCACTTATCCCAGGTCCGTGAATACTTCTGTCAGGAGTCTCGGGCAATGTGAATGAGCTCCTCCATTTCTGCTATTTTCGCTACCTTGTTTAGCCATTCAGTAATGGAGGGGATATTGGGGGAGCCCCAGTGGATTGGGATGCAGAGCTTGGCGGCGTTAAGGAGATGTAGGGTCAATGATTTCAGGTAGAGGCGTGTGGGGACAGAGGTATGGTGAAGAAGCATGCGAGCTGGTGTATATTCTATTGTGCTGCTGGTGATGGTGCTAGATATTCTATGAACCCGTGTCCAAAAGGTTTGGATTTTGGGGCAAGTCCACCATATGTGTAAGAGCGATCCCCCATCATTTAAGCATCTCCAACATTTGTTGGGGACATCAAGTTTAAATTTATGTAGCAGCTCAGGCGGCCGATACCATCTAGATAGAAGTTTGAAGTTGTTTTCCTGGGTGTGGACATTCAGTGAGCCTTTGTGTGTGATTATTAAAATCCTTTCCCAATCTTCCTCAGAGAGGTCTATTTGTAAATCTCTCTCCCAAGCCCGACAAGCTTTCCAGTCCTTCGGGGAGGCGGACTGAAAGAATAGGGAATAGATTATAGAAATCAAATGTCGTTGAGGAGTGTTTTGGGAACAGAGATTTTCAAATGATGTTAGCCGTCTGGACAGCTTGCCATCTGCGTTCTCCGCTCTAAGGAAGTGGTGAATTTGGAAGTATGTCCACATAGGGCAGGGGGGGCAGTCATCCTTGGTAGGGAGAGCACTACATTCCAAAAGTCCCTCATTGCTGTAGAAGTGGTGGGCTTGGACTTCCTGGTGTATCCAGCAATCTTTGAGAAGGCCGGATTGAATCGGATGGGTGTGAAGGGACCTGGAGTGGAGGAGAGCTTGAATTTACAGCAAGCTTCTTTGAAGTTATTCAGAGTAGGGGGGTGATCTTTAAGCATTTTGAGAACATTGGCGGAGAGGATCCACGGGGCGTTTTTGATGGGTATGGCAGTGAGCGAGTTATCTATGTGGATCCAGTCCTTATCCCCTTTGCGGGTGGACCAGTCCACTATTCTAACCATATGGCAGGACAGGTAATAATTTTTGAGGTCTGGGAGCCGGTTCCACCTGCGCTTTTGGGGAGTGTGAGTTGATTGTAACTAATCCTAGGGCATCTGTGCTTCCACAGAAATTGGGTTGATAAGCGTTTAACAAGACGAAAGAAGGAGGGCGGTAGTTGGATGGGAATAGTTTGTAGAAGATAGAGAACTCGTGGGAGAACATTCATTTTGAGAATGGCTGCACGACCAAACCACGAGAAGTAGGATTTGTCCCATTTCCGTAAGTCTTCGGCTATGGTACGTGAGAGGGGGAGAAAATTTCTAGAGAATAGATCACTAAGGCGTGTGGGAAGTTGGATTCCTAGGTACGTTATAGCTTCCCGTTGCCAAGAGAACGGGAATGAGCTTTGGCATTGGGAGACTAACTCTTCAGGCAAGGTGACATTCAGGGCGCTGGATTTTGAGAAGTTTATTTTGAGATTGGAGATACGGCCAAAAGTTTCAAAATCTTTGAGTAGGTTTGGGATCGTTACTAACGGGTCACTGAGAAAAAGCAGAATGTCGTCTGCGTATGCTGCTAATTTATGGATACGCCCAGCCACTGGAATTCCTCTAATATTTTCGTTTGCTTGAATACGTCTGAGCAGGGGTTCCAGCGTCAGAATAAATAAAATGGGGGATAGCGGGCAGCCCTGTTTCGTTCCGTTGCGGATGGGGAAGGCATTTCACAGGCGGCCGTTAACCCTTATACTAGCAGTCGGGACCGAATAAAGGGACATGATGAGATTAAGCATTTTTTCGGGTAACCCCAGGTGGCGAAGTACCGCCTCCAGGTAGTCCCAGGCGAGCCTGTCAAATGCCTTCTCTGCATCTAGGGACAGGAAGAAGCCCTTCTGTTTTCGGGATGTAAGCCAGTGGTGTATATTGATGGCCTTGGTAGTATTGTCCCTGGCTTCTCTACCAGGGACAAAGCCCACTTGGTAATTACCTATAAGGGAAGGGAGGAACGGGAGTAAGCGATTAGCCAAAATCTTTGCAAAGAGTTTTATGTCCGAATTGAGAAGCGAGATGGGCCTATAACTGGCGACTGAGGAGGCATCTTTACCTTGCTTGGGGATGACCATTATATGTGCTTCCAAAAGCCTGTGAAATGGTGTAGGCATATTATTTAGGGAGTTAAAGGCGCTAAGGAAGGGGGTTACTAGGGCGTCTGTGAAGGTTTTATAGTATGGAGCGGAGAAGCCATCAGGGCCTGGACTCTTACCCGGCTTCAATTGTTTGATAGCCTGTCTTAATTCCAATTCTGAGATGGATTTGTCTAGTTCAGAGGCCTGGTCTCTGGATAATTTATCTGGGCTAAACTGATCAAGAAACTGGGAGATAAGGGTCTCCCTTTGTCGCTTCATAGGGCTAGAAGCAGTATGGCAAGGTAAATTATACAGGTCTTTGTAGTAGCTTTCGAACTGGGCAGCTAAGTCCTCTGACGAAGTATGCACTTTACCCGACGAGTCGGTTATAGTGTGTACATTCGTGGAGGCATTTCTTGTGCGTAAGGCACGGGCTAGAAGTCTCCCGCACTTATTACTCTGTTCGTAGAACAGCTTCTGACTCAAGACTAGTTTACGCCGGGTTTTATAGTTCAACGTCTCTAAAAGAAGTTTTCTCGTTTCAGTCAGATCTTGAAGGGTATCCTGAGCTAACGAATGTTTGTGGGACTGTCTTTGGATTTTCTGTATCAACTCCGAAATTTTAGCTTGATTTGTTCTTTTCCTGATTGCAGAAAGTTCAAGAAACTTCCCCCGTATTGTACACTTGTGGGCTTCCCAGGTCGTTATTGGCGAGATCGAGGGGTCTACATTTTCTCTGAAAAAATGGGTCAAGCTAGAATTAATGAGGTTAATGTCAGCCTCCGAGGAGAGTAGAGAGGCGTCTAGACGCCAAATCTTTGTGGCCTGTCTCTGGTGTGGGAGGGTAAGTAGTATTGAAATAGGGTGATGGTCAGCTATAACAAGGGGTTCAATCGTGGCGGCTCTAAGAAGGGGAAGGTCCCCTTGGGAAACAAATATGTAATCTAAGCGGGAATACCTATTGTGTGGAGGCGAGAAGAAGGTGTAGTCTTTGGCATTGGGGTGCAAGGTACGCCAGGAGTCGTGCAGGGTGAGGTTTTGTAAGAGGGTTCTAATTTGCCGCAGGTTCCGATAGGGGAGGGATGAAGTACCTGACGAGGAATCTAGAAGGGGTTGTAGCGTTATATTAAAGTCCCCACCAAGGATGATCAGCCCCTTCCCAAAGCTTATTAGAAGGTCTGTAATTGAGCGAAAAAAGCTTAGTTGAGCTGTGTTGGGGCTATAGATATTTGCCAAGGTGACAGGGAGGTTATGAAGACGCCCTTTCAGGAATACATATCGCCCTTCCGGGTCAATTAGGGAGTCCTCCAATTGCCAAGGGATATGTTTCACTAGAAGGATAGAGACACCCTTCGTTTTTGCCAAAGGGTTGGTAGAGTGATAGACCGTGGGATATTTGCGACTTACAAGGTTGGGAATATGTTTAGTGCAAAAGTGGGTTTCTTGAAGAAAGATAATGTCAGCCTTTTGCTGTGACATCAGGCTCAAGATTTGGCTGCGCTTTTCAGGCACATTAAGGCCCTTCGCGTTTTGGGATACTATTTTCAGAGTGGCAGGGCGATCATCTGTGGTCGAAGTACACATGGTGTAAAAAGGGATGATGGGTAATGTAGCGCAAATCGATCAGAGTTGGGTCTCTAACCTCAGTTATACCGTCACCGTGAAGGAACAAAGTAAACAGCTGGCAAGAGAGCGGGGGTATAGGCTTACGAGCCTCTATGTGGTGTGGAGGAGACCGGAGAGAATAGAGTTAAGGGAAAGTGAAATATGCAGGAGGTGGGAGAAGCCTATAGGGGGGGGGGGTCAAGGAAGGTGGGAAGGCAGGAGAGGAGGGGGTGGGGAAGAGAGGGAACAGTAAATACCGGAGGGCTGGGTAGCCGGCTACCTTACCCTAACTTGAGTCGGGAGTCTTCAGCGGACTTTTTCAGCGGACAGTCTGGCGGACTAAGTCTTTCGGAATTTCCGTAATACAGTCCGTCCAAATTTGGTTTCAGCGGACAGTCCGCTCGTGAGTAGGCAAGTTGGACGGACTAAGTATGGCGCATGCTCAGAAAGGATTTACACGGCGAAAGGTTGCATTGCTGTGTATTGGACGTCCTATTTCTAGTCCCGTCGTACGTGCTGTACACGTCATCGCGCAAGCTTTCAACGGACTGTCTGTTCATCGTGTGTGGTCAAGTCCGTTCATTCAAAAGTAGGACGGAATGTCCGTCGGATTGTCTGACGGACTTAGTTGGCCAGACAGTCCGCCCGTGTGTACGCGGCTTTAGAAATTGTGTCTGCTAAACTACACATGCGATACAAATCAACACACATGAAAATGCACAACCATAGGTTCAAACATTATCTACATTAATATTGGTTGCTACTTTCTATTTTTCTATCTATTGTACCCCCCCCCCCCCCCCATCTATCTGTCTGCATTCTATCTAATCATCTAATCTATCTAACCTATGTTGGTGTTCCTTTAGATTTCATCAAGAATTTCCCAAACAAAAACTTTTTCAGCTTGGCACTGGCCTGGATAATAATGATGGATTCAGCTAGTGGGAATGACATGAATATAATCCAACCAACAATAATGAGTGGGCCTCTGAAGTTGAGGTCTGTCAAATAGAACAAGTTCACATCAATATAAAAGACTACGAAGAGTGCGAGAAACAAGACCATCGTTTTTATAGCGTTGATGTGAGCCCCGAACTTTGATCCACCAAAACCAGAGTCATTCTTCTTCATTTTCCACATGTGCTTTCAAAGAGAGGATACGGTCACCACTACGGAAATCAAGATCAAAAGAAATGGAATGCAGCAACCCAAAAATCTGGCTGTGTGGACGTAAGCAGGACTAAAGGAAAACGATGCGCCGATATTTTCTGAATCACAGGAGCCGTTTCCAGGAGACTGTTTTATTATTTTTAATTCAAAATCCCAGAAAGCTGGAATAGTTATGACGAAGGATGCAACCATTGAGAGGAACAAGACATGAGGAAGGGAAGCCAAGAAAATCTTCTTTACCCAAACGAAGACTCGGTGAGGGAGGTTAGTGATGCTAATACAATAGTGCACACAGAGCCCGGCAGAAAGCCAATAGCTATAGTATGTTAAAGTCATGTTAAGAATCACATTAAACAAATAGACGTCTTTATGAAGGAGGGCAGGGAGGCAAAACAAATAAATAATACCCTGTCCAGTCAGTGAGCATTGCATAATAATATTTACCACTCCCATGATTAGATGGATGAGATCAGAACGGTTAAACTTCTTTCCTTGTCTCCAGCTCTTACTGTCCGCCAGGACAATACCGATGTTTAAAATAAAAGACATCAAACTTCCCAAAAGAGCGAGAACTACGATAGCAATCCACTCAGGTGACAACATTTTCTTGCCTCCAGATTCTCTGTTCCGGCAGGTTTTAGTGACTGCTGGAAGGTGAACCTTGACAAACCGATGGCTAGAATGTGAAACAATGCAAATAACTTACAAATTTTAGCTACCAGGATTTGCTTTCACATATGCTAAAATTGGTGTGCAAGATTGATGTTTAGACATTAATTACATGTGACAGATGATGTAAAAGAAATCACCTAAAAAAGAACATTTTTTTTTACTGGTTTTGGGTGGCTAAAATCAACATGGAAATCTAAGATTGGGATGCAGCCCTAAAAGGAAATCCTTAATGTTTTTATTAATTTTTTTAGTGTTGATAATTAGAGTTGAGTGGACACCTGGATGTTCGGGTTTGACGGGTTCGGCCGAACTTCGAAAAAAAAGTTCGGGTTCAGGACCAGAACTTGACCCCAAACCCGAACCCCATTGAAGTCAATGGGGACCCGAACTTTTCAGGACTAAAATGGCTCTAAAAAAGTCATGGAAAGGGCTAGAGGGCTGCAAATGGCAACAAAATGTTGTTAAGAGCATGACAAGTGCCCTGCAAACAAATGTGGATAGGGAAATAACTTAAAATAACAGAAAAAAATATATATATATGCTGGAGGCCCCCTTCTCAGAAGAAGAGGTACAGGAAGTGATTAAGAACCTCAGAAACTCAACGGCGCGATGCCACACATATGGTGGGAATGCCCCAGAATACGCCCTTTCTGGAAAAAAAATATTAAATTTAATGGATAAGCTAGTATGACAATAAAATACTTTGAAATTAAAAAAAATAAAAAATTATAATCTTGATCTAGGAGGACGAGGTCCATATGGAGTAGGAGGTTGAGGTGGCGGTGGATGTGGCGGTGTAGGTGGAAGCGGCGGTGGAGGAGGACGAAAAATGCTATGCAAAAAAAAATATTTTTGCCCTAAAAAATTTTTTTAGAATAGCACAATAGAAGAAAAATATATAAATTGTGTAACACACACCTCCACATATGCAGAAAACACTGCAAATTGTTTTTTTTTTTTCTTGCACTAAATGGGTGTTTTTTGAAGAGCAGAATACACCCAGAGTATGTACAGGGTGTATGTCACAGTAACATATGCAGTGCTGGTGCACTGAGCTTGCAGATAAAAGTTATATTTTCTCTGGCACTGGGCTCATGGCAGTGTAAAAAGACTGTGCACTGCAACCCAACCAGGTAAATCTATGGAGATCGCTGAGTTATTAGAATAGATTTCAGAATCAGGACTCCTATCATGTAATTCTCTCCCTAACACAGACATGAACCTTTCCCTACACTGTCTAAAGCAGAGTGACGTGCTGTGCTGTGTGCCTATAGTTTTAATAGAGGCTGGGTCTCATGCTGCACTGGCCAATCACAGCCATGCCATTAGTAGGCATGGCTGTGATGGCTTCTAAGGGCACACCAGTTAAACGAAAGTGTATTTTTCATTTATCACATTTCTAATATAGTAGTAGTATTATACTCTTAATGTTCTTTGGGTTTTATGTTCCCTATATATGCCACGTCATACATTTTTTAATAAGTTCGATAAAGACCATGGACTGCTCAAAACTTTCACATTGCTACAATGTTTTCTGAACCCATTTGCCCGATCTGACATAGTTTAAGTCATTATCAATGAGCCGCCCAACCGCCTAATCCAGCGATTACCACCGATTATGCTAGGCACATACTACACTCTTCAGTATTCCTTGATGTGAGGCTTCTGAACATTTGAGAGATGTCCAAACTTATACTTTGCAGGAAATAAGTTTGACTTGCACTTTTGGGCAACACCTGTGCATCCTGCATGGGCACACTTGGAATTGGCGCATGTAAACATGGCCTAAAATGACTCATATGCCCTGCACACATGGTCGGATTTTCAGACGGAAAAGGTCCGATCGGATTATGTTTTCAGGAAAATTTGATCGTGTGTGGGCTCTATCGGGACATTTTCCGTCGGAAATCCCGACGGAAAAAGTTTGAGAGTTGGATCTAAAATTTTCCGACAGCAAAATCCGATCAGACTTTTCCCGATCGTTTGTAGAGAATTCCGACGAACAAAGTGCCACGCATGCTCAGATTAAATTACGAGACCAAAGCTATTGGCCACTAGCCTCTACGTAGTTATGTCGCACACAACGAACGTCACCTGGTTCCGAACGATCAGATTTTCCGACAACTTTGTCCGACCGTATGCAAGACAAGTTTGTCACAAAATCCGTTGGAAAAAATGCAATGGCTTTTGTTGTCGGAATGTCCGACCGTGTGTAGATATCATGCAAGTTCCTTTGAACTATCTTGTGTTTGTGTGTTTTTTTAATAGCATAAAAAAATAATAATGTCGCAGTCCCAATAAGAAACGCAGATCACCACCATTACTAATATAAAAAAAATTATAATAAAAATGCTATAAATCTATCCCCTATTTGTAGACTTTTGCGCAAACCAATCAATATAGGCTTATTGCCTTTTTTTAACCAAAAATATGTAGAAGAATACGTATCGGCCTAAACTGAGGTAAAAATGTTTTTTATATATATTTTTGGAGGATATTTATTATAGCAAAAAGTAAAAAATAATGCGTTTTTTTTCAAAATTGTGACACTTTTTTGTTTATAGCGCAAAAAAATGAAAAACGCAGAGGTGATAAAATACCACCAAAAGAAAGCTCTATTTGTGGGAAAAAAAGGACGTTCATTTTGTTTGGGTGCAACGCGACATGACCGTGCAATTAAAGAAACGCTGTGCCGAATTGCAAAAAGTGCTCTGGTCAGGAAGGGGCGGGGGGGGGGGTTTAAATCTTCCGGTGCTGAAGCGGTTAATGAAAGAAATCTATATGAGTATGACCATCTTAGGACAGGTGTTGACTAGAAAATATTCCAGTGAAAACTACAGTATAAAATGTTGGAATTGCCCTCATCTGTCCGGCTGGAAAAAGTCACCAGAACAAAAAGAGAGGAAGAATTCCCAACAAAAAAAAACTGTTATCTTGTTACTAACAAAGGATAGGGGAAGTTCCAAAAGGAAAAAAAAAATTTTGAGGTATAGTTCTCAGATGTCAAGTATATTAATTCTCCCTTTCCCCTTTTCTAATCCCCTTTTTTCCTTCCCCTTTTCCCTTTCCTCGTTCCCCCTTCCCCTTTCCCCCCTCCACATATCCTTTCTTTCCCCACATTCCTCCCTTCTATATATACATATGGTCTTGTATTCACCTCCTTTCCTCACTAGACAGAAACCGGTTTCTAGGCCCTGTTCCTTGGGCTCTTCTCGGTTGGTGACTCTGTGTGCCGCTTAGTGTCCGCGCTTTCCATTTGGCTTCACATCAAGTTGCAGGTGAAACATCCTTTGCTTAGGGCACACTGACATCACCCAACACAAGATTTACATGTTGGGAGATAAGCGGTGACCTACCTTCATCTCCAATGGCGGCCAATAAGGTCATTCCGTATCTGAGCCATTAACAAATATAAAATGGAAGACACATATTGGTGATGGGATAAACGGAACCCCTGTCTGGATGTGAAGGATTACATGGGCAAGGAGCCGGAATTTTAAAAGGCTGATTAAAGGCGAATTACCCCCAGCTGGGGTGCATCTTTCTGGTGAGTGGGGAACCTTGTGGGTGAGCACGGAAGTCACTTTGAAGGATATACAGCAAGCACGAAAGTCACCTTATGAATATAATTTTTGGACTTGCACAATAGAAGATTGTTCAACAATGGACATTTAATATATTAATTTATTTTTTGTGGTTCTTGGTTTTTGGTTATATATATTTTTTAAGGGTGGTGTGGTACACTTAAGCCGCGTACACACGGGCGGACTGTCTGTCCAACTTAGTCCGTCTAAACACATTTCAGAGGACAGTCCGCTCGTGTGTGGGCTTCAGCGGACTTTTTCAGCATGCAGTCTGGCGGACTAAGTATTTCGGAATTTCCGTAATATTGTCCGTCCAACTTTGGTTTCAGCGGACAGTCCGCTCGTGAGTAGGCTAGTTCGACGGACTAAGTATGGCGCATGCTCAGAAAGGATTTACACTGCGAAAGGGTGCATTGCTGTGTATTGGACTTCCTATTTCTAGTCCCGTCGTACGTGCTGTACACGTCATCGCGCACGCTTTCGACGGACTGTTGTTCATCCGTGTGTGGTCAAGTCCGTTCATTCGAAAGTAGGACGGACTGTCCGTCGGATTGTCTGACGGACTAAGTTGGCCATACAGTCCGCCCGTGTGTACGCGGCTTGATCCATACAATTTTATATTTTGGATTTTTTTCATTTTTTTCTTTTTTCCTTTTTTTCCTTTTATATATGGACTTTTGATCTGTAATATACATTTGCACTTTGTGATAGGGTTTTTGGCCTATGATTTCTAGGTCTTTTCTATATACACCTCAATCTAGGGTGTGGTGCCTGTTTGTTTTGTGCTTTTTTCTTCTTGTTTTCAGACTCTTTATCTAGATTCCGACTATTTTTTAATCATTTTATTTCTTTTTCAGCCTCACTCAATATATTTTTTGTGGTTGGGTATTTCACTAGGAAGATTTGGAACTTATGTTTACAATAATTTGCACTTTATAATTCTGATTCACTTCGGATATAGGCACACACATTTTGTATGTTTGATTTAATCTGTTACACATTTGCACTTTAGGAGTAAATTTGCTTATACGTGAGGGTGAGATGTTGCTGGATGAGTTCACATGCACCAACATCTATGTGATTTCTGACATAAGTTGCATGTGAGCACCATATCACATATTTCTATATACTTTTGCACATAAGGACCTTTTGGAAGCTGAGGTCTAGGTCCTTCTGATACAAGTGCGTATTATTTCCGGACCAGGCCACATCCAAGATTATCTATGTGATTTTATTGTTAAAGTCGCATAGAGCTCTTGGCGCCCACCAGTCTTTGGGATTATTGAACCTGTCCCTGATAGAGGCTAATATTCCCATTAGTGTGGGAATAGGATATCTGATATAGGCCTTTGAGATATAGAGCGCATTTTATGAGATTGCTGTTATTTTTAGGGACTATAAAAATACTCACTTTGTATCTCTACTCTATACTTTATCTAATTTTTACTTAATCATAGGTAGCGCCAGATACCCCGGTTTTTAGGTTATAATCCTTTGCTTAGTGGCTGGTGAGCATTGGGTGGGGCGGCCAGCAACACATTTTCATTGTGTTTTATTATGTATTATAATTTTTGTATGTACTTCTTTTAACTGTACTTTGTTCTGTGCAGCATCACATTCATTTCTCAATTAACATCCCCTGAGGAAGCATCAAAAGGGCAAAACATGTCGGGAGTCGTCACTCCATGTTATTGTTGAGTGACCACTTGTTCCATCAATTGGGTAGATGTGTTTCTGTGTCTGCATAACTTATGTATAGCCAAATATTTCTTAAATTGTGTTTTATGTAATAAACTTTGTCATATTTTTTACATTTCCGGTGTATTGTTAGCAAAGTCTTTTTGCCTGGCACCCTTAAAATCCCACCAAAAATCTCTCCCTTGTTCATACATATTATTCAGGGATTTTGGTGTCTCTTTGGTGACATTGTCACCAAATTGCTATATATTATAATTCAGTAATACCAAGCGGCAGAGAAGGAATAGTTTTGACAAGGTACATAGCATTACAGCACATTACATTGTAATATTACCTTCTACAAGTCGAGACGTCACTAAAATTATCAATTTTCAGCACCTGGCACGATATGGAACCAAACACCGACGGACATTTGCATCCTTAGCTATTACAATGTTGGTCTTCGAAGACTAGAAAACACTGGGTAGTTTGAATTGCCTTCTCAGCTCACTTTTTCCAAACTCCTGCTACGACATGAAGGTCTTTAATGTCCTGTACATCTGTATGTCTACTCTAGGGATCGTTTTAAACATGGTGATATTGATTTGCTATTTTAGAGACTGGCGCAAAGGAAAAGCTCTCACCGTCTGCGACCAGATCCTGCTCTCTATGGCCTTCATCGGCATAGCCCTGCAGTGGTCATTTATTGCTCAAAACCTTATGTTTAGCTTGAAACCCTGTGATCTTTGGTGCAAGGAAGCATATTTGTATGTTAATATAAATTATATCATTACTGTTTTCTTTATTAATACTAGCTTTTGGCAAACTGCCTTACTTTCAACCTACTATTGTGTAAAACTGTGCGACGTTTCACGTTTATCTTGCCAATGGATGGACCGGATGATATCATCTTCTACACTTTGGCTCTTGTTGGGATCTGCAGCATTTTCTTTTCTTATTACCATTTCCTTTTTTTGGAGAATTCACCTAATCAGCCCTGGGAATGTGACAGAACCAGCGGAAATGAGGAGCTACATCTGGAGTTTGAATATTTCTGATTATCTCTTGAGCATAATGTTCGGTTGCTGTTTGCCCTTCCTTGTCAATTTCATATGTATTGCACTCAGTGTAGGATCTCTTGTAAAACACGTGTGTCGGATCAGGAAGAACATCGTCCAGTCCAGCTCATCTTCTCTGATTGGCGGTCCAGTCCGGGCAGTCATCACCATGGTTCTTTGCGCTATGCTGGACATCGTTTACTGTGTGGATTTTGTTGGTCAGGTTTTATCTAATTTTAACAATGTTGTGAACGCAATTGGCTGCCTCATTTTTATTTTGTATCCTATAATGCGACCCATTGTTATAATTATCGGAAACCCCCAGTTTAAGAGGCGGCTGGTTGAAATGTGTTTTGATTTTTGAACTGTGAAAATGTAAAACATTTTTACAGCACATAAGCTTGTTCGGTGTAGCTTCATGTAAGTCAGTAGGAAGGAGCAGAATGAAATTAATTTTGCTGTAAAATTACCTGATTCTCTCGTTGATGAAACAGGAACTCTGAATTTACTTTACTAAGGCAAAATTAGCTTGAAAGAACAATCTGCTCCTTTTTTATATTTAAAGATTTTTTTTTGGTGAGGGAAGAAGTTGCTTTTTTTTTTCTTTTTTTTGCATGTGTATTTGATTATTTGATTAGTGTAGTAACTATTATTGTCTCCTATTATATAACTAAGTGCAAATTGTTAACGCTATAAAAAGGCTGTATAATAATTATAGATTGTGTTCTTTTTTTTTATCTTACTTTTTGAGATGTTTTCTCTGAGATTCTGTAACCCTTAAGCTCCTGATCTGGACATTTTATAGATAGGCAACTCCTATCCTCATATTGATTAGTGGTTCCAAATTAATAATAACTACTGCAGTAGGGAACAGACACAAAAGATTCACCCAGCGTCTTTCCAAATAACTGTTCTGCTTTAATATGAAGCAATTGAAGGTTTTTATACACATGATTAAGTAGGTATCACAATAATATTAAAATTGTACGTTTATGGTAACAAGGGGCGTAACATAGGCAGGGTAATTCTAATCAGGACTAGAAAGAATGCAAACATGTACTGAAAACATTATTAGTGCCGTGTGCACAGTGAGGGCATTGTGCAATACATATAAAATAGAATACAATTATATACAGAACCTCCACATTTCCATTACATCCCCGTACACACGATCAGACTTTGAGACGTGAAATGTTGGATGCAAGGTTGTTGGCGGTAAGTCCGACCGTGTGTATGCTCCATCGGACAATTGTTGTCGGATTTTTAGAGCGTATGTACACAGGTCCGTTGGACGAAAGTCCAAAGTACAAACACACATCCTCGGAAGCAAGGACGACCCGGAAGCGGTTGGTCTTGTAAACTAGCATTTGTAATGGAGAATTAACATTCGTGACGTGGCAAATTATGAAATCTCAAAATGCAGCGCACATTCTCTTTTTTTAATCAGTTGCTGACCACCAGCCATCAAATGTGTCTTGTGGCGGGAGGGCGTCATATGACATCCTCCCGCTTAAACAGGGAATGCGCACGATCATGCGGACACATCCCTGTTCCTTCGGTGGCGGCGTGTCACTGAGCCATTGGGTATGGTTGTTAACCATCTGTGATCGGCCGTGATGACTTCATCATGGCCGATCACAGATGGTTACACCCCTACTGTGTACGGTGCGTGCGCGCGATTGAGAGAGCGCTGCACATGCACGCCGGTGGCGGGCGTGTTCCCGGGAACACTGCTCATCACCGATGCTGGTAAACAGCCATTGGCCATTGTTTACCCACATTATCGGCTGTGATAATTTCACAGCCGATCACTAAATTTAAACAAACTGTGGTAACGAGATGTTACCTGGTTGCTGGATGCTGTAACATCTCGTTACCGCTTACAGTACACACAAATCACACTGATTGCCCCCCCCCCCAATAAAGAGGACCTGTCACCACCCATCATAGTACCTGTCACTCACAGTCCATCAGAGTACCTGTCACAGCCCATCAGAGTACCCGAGTACCTGTCACAGTCCATCTGAGTACCCGAGTACCCGTCACAGTCAATCTGAGTACCCCAGTACCCGTCATAGCCCATCAAAGTACCCGAGTACCTGTCACAGCCCATCAGAGTACCCGAGTACCTGTCACAGCCCATCAGAGTACCTGAGTACCTGTCACAGTCCATCATAGTACCCGAGTACCCATCACAGTCCATCCGAGTACCTGAGTACCTGTCACAGACGATCAAAGTACCCGGATACCTGTCACAGCCCATCAGAGTACCCGAGTACCTGTCACAGCCCATCAGAGTACCCGAGTACCTGTCACAGTCCATCCGAGTACCCGAGTACCTGTCGCAGCCCATCCGAGTACCTGAGTACCTGTCACAGCCCATCAAAGTACCCGAGTACCTGTCACAGCCCATCAGAGTACCCGAGTACCTGTCATAGTTCATCTGAGTACCAGAGTACCTGTCCCAGTTCATCTGAGTACCTGAATACCTGTCACGGTTCATCCGAGTACCCGAGTACCTGTCACAGCCCATCTGAGTGCCCGAGTACCTGTTCCAGTCCATCTGAGTACCCGAGTACCTGTCCCAGTCCATCTGAGTACCCGAGTACCTGTCACAGTCCATCTGAGTACCCGAGTACCTGTCATAGTTCATCTGAGTACCAGAGTACCTGTCACACTTCATCTTAGTACCCGAGTACCTATGAGTACCTGTCACCGCCCTTCAGAGTACCCAAATACCAGTCACCAAGCCATCAGAGTACCTGTCACCAGGCCATCAGAGTACCCGAGTACCTGTCACCAGGCCATCAGAGTACCCGAGTACCTATTTGCATCCCATGCCTCACAGAATATACGTTGGGGTGTTTGCTTTCCAAAATGGGGTCATTTTGTGGGTAATTCCATTGTCCTGGTGCTCCAGGACCTTCAAAAGTGTGATGGGTAGGAATGAAATGAGATGTGTCATTTATGCTCCTAGAATGCCTGAAGGTACTACTTCAATGTTCGGCCTCTCTATGGCGTTCAGAAAAAAGCCCATAAACTCCACTCCTCATTAAAGCTAAAAAACGTCCATGTGTGCATGGACACATAGGCTAACATAGAGTGGAGTTTATGGGCTTTTAAAAAAAATGCCCAAACTCCAATAAACTGCAGTTTAAGAGCTCCAGTGTGCATGGAGCCTTATGGCTCGTACACACGATCCGAATATCGTACGAAAACGGTCGTCTGAGGAAGGATCGCCCAATTTTCGGATCGTGTGTACACTACTTTCGACAGCCGATCACGACTGTTCATCCGATATTATTCGATCGGACATGCACGGAAATTTTCCTCGTATGATTCCAGATTGTAAGATTTTCGTTTAGTCAGTATAGTTGTCGTCCGAAAATACAATACAAATACATTACATCACTAGCGATTTTTTTTTTCTATCGTAGGAGAATTTTCGTGACTTTATTTAGCTATTCAATTTCTACTTGTGATTATTAACCGAAAACGGTTGTGAGATCGGTCGTACGATATTCGGATCGTGTGTACGGGGGCATTAGTGTCTCAAGAAATGAGATACACCTGATGTACTGAAGGCCTGATCAGATGTGATCTATTTTCAGTGATTGGCACCATAGTTTGTAGACTCTATAACTTTCACAAAGACCAAATAATATACACTAATGTGGGTTATTTTTACCAAAGATAGGTAGCAGTATAAATTTTGGCCAAAATTTATGAAGAAAAAATACTAATTAGCAAAATTTTATGACAGAAACAAAGAAAAATGCATTTTTTTCACAAAATTTACATTTTTTTTTATTTATAGCACAAAAAATAAAACACTAGTGATTAAATACCACTTAAAGAAAGCTCTATTTGTGTGGAAAAAAGGACGCAAGTTTCATATGGGTACAGTGTTGCATGACTGAGTAATTCTCATTCAAACTGTGAGAGTGCTGAAAGCTGAAAATTGGTCTGGTCAGGAAGGGGGTGTAAGTGCACTGTATTGAGGCGGCTAATGGGATAATAATGAAGCTGCTTTTCTGGTGATACTGATGGAGTTAAACAAATTTTCAAAGGATTTTTTTTCTAATGATATCAAGAATAATATTATTATGTTTTTTTTTTTGTTTTGTTTTTTTAATTTTGTTCATGTTAACACAGCATCAATATCGTGTAGTTTTTCATATCAAAGATACCACTATGTTGGTGTCCCTTGTCAATTTTACTTTGTATTTTTAAAATTGTAACTGCCTACTCCCAAAATGTCATTTGAAGTAAAACACATAGCCAAGTATTATTCTACACAATTTTTGTATTGTGTGTAAAAAAAAAAAAAAAAAAAAAAAAAGAACAAATATGACAGAACAAATTGTGAGTGATGGATGAGCAGTGCTCTGTAAATACATGTCAGGACACATTTGTCTGTAAAATCAGCTGAGATTTTTTAGTCCTTCAATGTAGCACAAAGCCGGGACATTTGCCTAGGATCACTGGTCATTTCCATTGTGAGTACAAAAGATTTGTATAGAAACAATTTTACAAACTAGGCAACAGGACAAAATCCACAAACACTCCACCTAGTTACTTGATCTGGGGAGCCATTTATTAACACAGAATTGGAATAGAATAAACATCTTTATTAGAAAATGTTTCTGGATATTTACATTTTGAAAAATTAGATTTTACTCTGAATGAATGAATGAAATATTTGTATAGCGCACAATGCGAACTGAATCGCCTCCAGGCGCTGTGGCGAGCTTTGTTCATCAGCTAGAAGAGGAAGGTCTTGAGTTTTTTCCTAAAAGCCAGGTGGTTTTCTTGCAGGCGGATGTTGATTGGTAGAACATTCCATAGCCGAGGCCCTTGGACAGCGAATCTCCGATCCCCCTTGGATTTATACTGGCTTTGGGCACGAGGAGGAGGTTTTTGTTGGCTGATCGAAGACTGCGGTTTGGTGTGTAAAGATTTATTTTCTCAGCTAGGTATTGCGGAGCTTCTCTATGCACGCATTTGTGGGTGAGGCAAAGGGTCTTGAATGTGATCCGATTTTTTTACGGTTAGCCAATGTAAGCTCCTCAGTGAAGGAGAGATGGATTCCCAGGGTTTTTTTCCTGTTATCAGCCTTGCCGCCGTGTTTTGGATCAGTTGTAATCGCGCAAGTTGATATTGTGGTAATCCTATGTAAAGCGAATTTGCGTAGTCCAGTCGTGAATTAATGATTGTTCCAACTACCACTGCTTTGTCATTCTTTGGGATAAGTGGATAAGGGATGAGTCTGCGAAGCATGCACAGCAGATGGTGAGATCCACTGACTAATGCTCCTATTTGTGCATGCATTGACATTTGTGAGTCTAAAATAACCCCGAGACTCTTAGCCCTAGGTCTTTGGGGAGATGGTCTGCCCGAAGACGGTGGGTGGAGTCCAGGAGGTTTTGGTTACGGAATTATGATTTGGGTGTAAGATAAGAAGCTCTGTCTTTGATTCGTTGAGTTTGAGGGAGTTGGTGGTCATCCACTCTTCTACTGAATTGAGGCAGTTTTCAAGTTGTAGGTGGTGATCTTTTTGTCCAGTGATAAGGAAATAAAGTTGCGTGTCGTCAGCGTATGAGTGGAAGCAAAGGTCTGAACATTTGATGATTTGGAGGAGTGGGCGGATGTAAATGTTGAAGAGAACTGGTGATAAAGGTGATCCTTGAGGGACTCCGCAGGTGAATGCCTGGGGGTTCAGAAAATAATTTTCCTAGTTTCAATCTAATGCCACATACACATGATCGGAAATTCCGCCAGCAAAAGACTGATGAGAGCTTTTGGTTGTAAAATGCGACTGTGTGTAAGCTCCAGCGGACTTTTGCTTGGCGGAATTTCGGCCAGCAAAAGATTGAGAGCAGGTTCTCAATTTTTCAAAGGAAAAAGTTTCTATCAGAAATTCCAATCGTCTGTGGCAATTCCAACACGCAAAATTCAGACGCATGCTCGGAAACAATTTGACGCATGCTCGGAAGCATTAAACGTAATTTTTTGTGTCTCGTCATAGTGTTGTACGTCATCGCGTTCTTGACGGTCGGAATTTGGTGTGACCGTGTGTAGGCAAGACAGCTTGAGCGGAATTCCGTCGGAATTCCTTCGGGAAAACCGTCCAAGGCTTTTCCGGCGAGAAATTTGATCGTGTGTACGCGGCATTAAAGTAATGCAGAATGTGGAATTAATGAAACAATCAGCTTCATTACAGGGGGGGAAACTTTCTTTATGACTTTATCAGGTTTATAACATCAACATAAATTTGATTATGCAATTTCTTATTTTTTTTTAGAATGCTGTAGATTCATGCCAAGATTAACCATCTGACCTCTGAAAGGTTGTATCCCCCATAGTCAGGCCATTTATTTATTTTTTATATTCAGCACTGTGCTACTTTAACTGACAATTGTGTGGTCATGCAACATTGTACACAAATGAAATTGTTAATTTTTTTTTTGGTGGTATTTAATCACCACTGGGTTTTATTTTTTGTGATATACCGTATATATTTGAGTATAAGCTGAGTTTTTCAGCCTACTTTTTAGGCTGAACCCCCCCCCCCCCCTCGGCTTATACTCGAGTGAGCAGTACAGCAGCCGTACCTTTGATTACTAAAACAGCGGGTGTCTCCCACTGTGTTATGCAGTCTTTTCGGTGGCTGTCCTCGTCTGTCCTCATTCTGTCTGCGTTATGCAGTCTGTTCGGCGGTTGTCCTCATAACAAAGCCCCGCCTCCTCCTCATCTGTGATAGAGGAACACTGATACAATGCTGAGAAACTGTATCAGTGTTCCTCTATCACAGATGAGGAGGAGGCAGGGATTTGTTACAATGGATGGCCGCCGAACAGACTGCATAACACAGCGGGAGACACCCGCTGTTTTAGTAATCAAAGGTACGGCTGTAAATAGGCACAATGTGACTGCAAATGGGCACAGTGAGGCTGAAAATGGGCACAATGAGGCTGTAAATGGGCACAGTGAGGCTATAAATGGGCAAGTGAGGCTGAAAATGGGCACAGTGAGGCTGCAAATGGGCACAGCAAGACTGCAAATAGGCACAGTGAGGCTGCAAATGGGCACAGTGAGGCTGAAAATGGGCACAATGAGGCTGCAAATGGGCACAGTGAGGCTATAAATGGGCAAGTGAGGCTGAAAATGGGCACAATGAGGCTGAAAATGGGCACAGTAAGACTGCAAATGGGCACAATGAGGCTGCAGGTGGGCATTGTTTACCCAGTGCTGCTGCATTTTCCCACCCTAAGCTTATACTCGAGTCAATACATTTTGCTAGTTTTTTGTGGTAAAATTATGTGCCTCGGCTTATATTTGGCTCGGCCTATACTTGAGTATATAAAGTAAATGAAAAAACACCAGAACATTTTGAAAAAAAAAATATTTTCCACTTTCTTTTATAAAAGAAATTCAATAAAAAATTTAAAAAAATACAATTTCTTCATAAATTTAGGCCAAGAAAAAAAATACAATAAATGTATATTAATTGGTTTTAAATTTATAACATCTACAAACTATGGTATATATGCTGGAATTTATGCAGCTATAAACACTATACTGTAATGGCGGTTATCAAAGATTTATAGTGTGACTGAGATATTGTGACAGACAATCTGACACTAACAAACACTGGCTGGGAGGGTCCGTAACTGACACCGACGTTGCTAGTGACACTAATACAGTGATCAGTGATAATACTGTACTATACTATACAGTTTCACTGTTACGATGGACTCTGGCTGGGAAGGCAGTGGTGTTGTGGTTAGCACTTTCACCTAGCAGCAAAAGGGTTACTGGTTCAAAGCCTGACCAAGACACCATCTGCCTGGAGTTTGCAGGCTCTCCCTGTGTCTGCATGGGTTCCCTACAGGTACTCCAGTTTCCTCCCACACTCCAAAGACATGCTGGTAGCTTAACTGGATCTTGTCCAAATTGGCCCTAGTATGTGCTAATGTGCATTAAGATCCTATGGGGAAAATGACCACGCTATATCAAGATTCAACCCAAGGGGTTAAAGCATTTGTTACCCCAACACTTCATTTTCCTGTGCCTGCTGAATGTGGTTTTGCCAAGTTCATCCTGAAAAAACTTCCCTGATACTTTTTTTTTTAAAAATAACAAACATGTTATACTTATCTCCTCTGTGCAAGGGTTTTGCACAGAGCAACCGCGATCTTCCATTTCTGGGGGTCCCCCCCGCGGGGCTCCTGGCTCCTCCTCTTTTCGAGTGCCCCCACAGAGAGCCGCATTCCATATGCACTCCATATGCGTCCATTGAAAGCAGCATTCAGCCTGGCTCCCATGTCACTGGATTTTTTTGTTGACAGCAGCCTGAGTCAATTTGGTACAAGAGGAATCAGAGGGCCCTGCTCACTAGGGTCAATTGACACAAAAGGTAATAGCTTTGGGGGGGATGAGCTGATGGAGGAAGTAAAACAGTCTTAGTTAGAAGCAGGATAGGCTTCTTTGAAGAGAAGGGTTTTCAGGGATCGTCTAAAGATGGATAGATTAGGGGACAGTCGGACAGATTGTGGTAGGGAGTTCGAAAGGATGGAAGAAGCTCTGGAGAAATCCTGTAGGCGAGCATGGAAGGAGGTGACAGGGGAGCTAGAGAGCAGGAGGTCTTGGGAGGACCGTAGAGAGCGGCTTGGTTGGTATTTTGGGACTAGGTTAGGCCCCTTTCACACTGGGGCGGTGCGGCCGTCGGTGGTAAAGCGCCGCTATTTTTAGCGGCGCTTTACCGTCGTTTTAGTGGCGGTCTGCGGGTGCTAGCGGGGTGGTTTTAACCCCTGCTAGCGGCCAAAAAAGGGTTAAAACCGCCCGCATAGCGCCGCTGCAGCGGCGCTTTGCCGGTGGTATTGCTGCGCTGTCCCATTGATTTCAATGGGTAGGAGCGGTAAATACACTGCTCCTTCACCGCTCTAAAGATGTGGCTAGCAGGACTTTTTTCACCGTCCTGCCAGCGCACCGCTCCAGTGTGAAACCCCCCTGGCTTTCACACTGGAGTGAAAGGGGCCGTTTTTTCAGGCGCTACACAGGCGCTATTTTTAGCGCTGTAACTCCTGAAAACCGCCGCAGTTTGAAAGGGGCCTTAGTGATGTAGAGGGGGGCAGAGTTATGGATGGCTTTGTAAATTATTGTTAGTACTTTGAATTTTATTTGTTGGGTGAGTGGAAGCCAGTGGAGGGATTGGCAGAGAGGGGTGGAGAACACTGAATGGCTGGTAAGGTGGATGAGTCTGGCAGCGGCATTCATTATGGACTGAAGGGGGGATAGTCTATGTAAAGGTAATCCAATGAGAAGGGAGTTGCAGTAGTCGAGGCGAGAGATAACCAAGGAGTGAATTAGAAGCTTGGTGGTGTCATTAGTTAAAAAGGGGCGTATTCTGGAAATGTTGCGGAGGGTAAGGCGCTATGATTTGGACAGGGATTGTATGTGGGCCTGAAAGGACAGTTCAGAGTCTAAGTTTACCCCTAGCACCCTGGCATGTGGGGACGGACTGATAGATGTGCCATTGATCTTGACAGAGAAGTCGGGGGAAGGGGCACGTGGGGGAGGAAATATTAAGAGCTCGGTTTTAGATAGATTAAGTATACATTTAATTTGTGTACAGCGTTGCATGGCTGCACAATTATCAGTTAAAATGATGCAGTGCTGAATAGCAAAAATGGCCTGGTCATAAAGGCGGGGTAAATCTTCTGGAGGTTAAGTGGTTACAAAAAAAGTCCTCATATTATATAAAATAAACAGTGCAGTAATACAAAACGGAGCACCAGCAGGTCCAGCTGCATGATGATGTCACCGCTGACGCGTTTCATCGTAACGAGACATTCTCGAGGGGATTAGCTGGCGGATTACTACATACATACACATCACTATCAATGGGAGCTGTCCCCAAACCATGAGCCATAGATTAATATTCATGATTAGTTTTAGTGAATGTCAAATGGGCTCTTTTTAAAATATTAAATATATATATATATATATATATATATATATATATATATATATATATATATATATATATATGATATTTAACATGTGTCCAATGAATGGCCTGATTAACAAAGAGGTCAATCTTTTGTATAGTCAATGGGGCTTAAAATGTTCTAATAGCCTTCTCTACACCAGATCTGCATTTATTTTTATGTTGTTTTTACAGTACAGAGAGGACAAAAATGGTGCAGAGGTTCACAATACAACCTTCAAAGAGATGAAAAAGCTAATATTAGAACCAGAGGCAGCTGGTGCATGATTTTCTTGGGGGAAGACGGCCCACAGCCCCCACCCAACCAGCCATCCACCCCCCCCCCCCTTTCCCCAGCCAGCCAACTACCCCCCACCACCATCGCTCGATCAATTGTTGCTCCCCCTGTGCCATCAAATGTAGCCACTGTGCCCATCAAGCGCAGCCACTGTTTTTTTCCCCCACAAAATAGACCTTTCTTTTGGTGGTATTTGACCACCACTGGGTTTTTGTTTTTTTCTTGCTATAAACAAACAGTCTGAACAGCACTCTCGTATTCTTTCACACCACCATGAGATTCTCCCAAATTCCTCTTAATATGATGACTTTTAAAACCAATCACAGACAGCCATTCCCCCTCTTTCTCAGAAAAAAGTTACACATTTACCAAAATAAACCTTGTTACGTTCATTTTATTTTTATTTTTTCCTTAATTTATTTATTTATTTTTTTATGCCCTATACACATGATCGGACTTTCCAAAGGAAAATGTGTAATCGGATCGCGATATCAGAAAACCTGATCGTGTGTGGGCTCCATCTGACTTTTTGAATTTCCGACGCACAAAGTTTGAAATCTAAATTTTTCCGACAACAAAATAGGATCCTTTAAATTCCGATCGTGTGTAGAAAATTCCGACGGACAAAGTGCCACGCATGCGCAGAGTAAATTACGAGATGAAAGCTATTGGCTACTGGCCTCTTTATAGTCCCATTGTACGTGTTCTACGTCACCTCGTTCTGAACGATCGGATTTTCCAACAACTTTGTGCGACCGTGTGTATGCAAGACAAGTTTGGGCCAAAATCCGTCGGAAAAAAATCCGACAAATTTTCTTGTCGGAATGTCCGGCCGTGTGTACAGGGCATAAGAAGTAAAAATTGAACATTGATATCATTGCCGATTAATAAATAAAACTCATAACGTGCATCAAACATTACCCGTGTTTCAGTGTAAATGGCCTAATATAAACCCTAATTTCTGAGTAATAATCATAGCATAGGCGTGCGCACAGGGTGTGCTGGGTGTGCCTGGGAACACCCTAATCACCTAGTGCACATGCTCCCTCTTACCTACTCTGCCATAAGAGAATTGCTTACTCACTTCTCTTTCACTGTTCAAGCAGGGAGATTATTGTAGCGGGGTCATTTACTTGTAGACACGAACACACACGTGTGGGTTTGAGCTTTGGGGTGCAGACCCTAATTCAATAGGCTGCACACACCTGTGAATCATAGTCATCAGTCATAGGAAGTAGAGTTTTTATTTTTAACCATTGAGGCTGTGATTTTCAAATCTCAACTGAAAATAACTTCCGATTACCAAGTTAAAGAGGTTGTAAACCTTCCTGCATTATTTGTACCTATAGGTAAGCCTAGAATAAGGCTCAACTATAGGTACTGTAAATATCCCCTAAACGTGCGCTGTTTAGAAGATATTTACTATATACTGCGCCAATGATGTCAATTAGCGCACGCGCTCGAAAGAAATGGCCGCCGGTGCCTTTTTTTTTTATTCAATAAAGTTTTATTAAGAAATAACAGATTACAGATGACAGAAATCAACAATTAACTCGGTCATCACATATATCATACATCTGTGGTGAAAAAAATACAGAGGAAGAGAAATAAAGTAACAAAATGTAAACAGCAGTGACTGATATCGAATAAAGGGTGCAACATCTTCTTCCAGCAAATTTTTCGGCACAGCCATGCTGGGCCTTTGCTGAGGCCGCCGGTGCCTTTTCTTCAGAAGTCAGTGCCGTAGACGGGAGTGACGTCACGTGGCTCCGGCCAATCACACAGTCGGAGTCCGTGCCCCCCCCCCCCCGGGAGAAAGATGGGCAAAGATGGATGCGGCCTCCAGCAGTGATGATGCGGGCTTTGTTTGCAGGTAAGTGTCACATAATGTGCTAGCATGCCTTTACTTTGCAGCGAAGGGAAAAGAATACTATATCAGACTTTACTTCCTCTTTATGTCTAGTTAACCCTTTGCTGATGGGCTCACACCGATATACATCGGCAGAATGGCACGTACAGGCATATTAACGTACCTGTACATTGCCCTTTAATGCCGCGTACACACGATCGGAATTCCGGGCAGAAAAAGACCAATGAGAGCTTTTCATTGGAAAATGCGACCGTGTGTATGAAATTACAACACGCCAAAAACCACGCATGCTCAGATTCAACTACGAGACGGAAGCTATTGGCTACTGGCTATTGAACTTCCTTTTTCTAGTCCCGTCGTACGTGTTCTACGTCACCACGTTATAAACGATCGTAGTTTGATGTGACCGTGTGTAAGCAAGACAGCTTGAGCCGAATTCCGTCTGGAAAACCATCAGAGCTTTTTCCGATGAGAATTCCGATCGTGTGTACGCGGCATAAGACGCGGCATTGCGGGCGCGCGCGTGCCTGCTGCTGGCTCCACGTGTGTGATCAGGGGTCCCGTAGACTTGATGTCCTTAGGGTTACCCACGATCATCTCACAGAGAGGAAGAATGGGGAGATGCTGATGTAAACAAGCATGTCCCCATTCTTCCTAGTGACAGGACACTGATCACAGCTCCCTGTGATTGGGAGCGGTGATCAGTGTCGTGACACATGTAGCCCCTCCCCCCCACAGTTAGAACACATCCCTAGGACACACTTAACCCCTACAGCTCTCCCTACTGGTTAACCACTTCACTGCCAGTCACATTTACACAGTAATCAGTAAATTTTTAATCGCACTGATCGCTGTATAAATGTGAATGGTCCCAAAGTAGCGGCAAAAGTGTCCGACGTGTCCACCATAATGTTGCAGTCACAATAAAAATCTCAGATCGCCGTCATTACTAGTAACAACAATAATTAATAAAAATGCCATAAAACTATCCCCTATTTTGTAGACACCATAACTTTTGCGCAAACCAATCAATAAACGCTCATTGCAATTTTTGTTACCAAAAATATGCAGAAGAATACGTATCGGCCAAAAACAAGCAACAAAAAAAAACATTTTTATATATCTTTTGGGGTTATTTATTATAGCAAAAAGTAAAAAATAATGTGTTTTTTTCAAAATTGTCTCACTTTTTTTGTTTATAGCGCAAAAAATAAAAGCCTGCAGAGGCGATCTTTTTTACAGTAATCAATGCATTTTTATAGCACTGATTGCTGTATAAATGACAATGGTCCCAAAAATGTGTCAAAATTGTCCGATGTGTCCGCCATAATGTTGCAGTCCCGATAAAAATCGCAGATCGCCGCCATTACTAGTAAAAATAATAATAATAATAAAAATGCTTTAAATCTATCCCCTATTTTGTAAATGCTATAACTTTTGTGTAAACCAATCAATATATGTTTAATGTGATTTTTTTTTTTTACCAAAAATATGTAGAAGAATACGTATCGGCCTAAACTGAGAAAAAAATTCCTTTTTAAAAATAAAAAAAAATGGGGATATTTATTATTAGCAAACAGTACAAAATATTTGTGTTTCTTTCAAAATTGTCACTGTTTTTTTGTTTATATCGCAAAAAATAAAAAACGCAGAGGTGATCAAATACCAGCAAAAGAAAGCTCCATTTGTGGGGAAAAAAGGACGTCAATTTTTGTTTTGGAGCCACGCCACACGACTGCGCAATTGTCAGTTAAAACGGCGCAGTTAGAAAAAAATGGCTATTACTTAGAAAAAAAGATGGCTATTACTTGGTTCCAAGAGAATTATTGTATATATGTATTATTATGTTCCCATACTGAACATAAACGACAGCACTTTATGCACTGGTAGATCATTATAAGACTATAACTAAAATGGTCTGTGGATTTCGGAAAGGTACATTTGTTAAATTAAATTGCATTATATACACGTATATACCAAACAGTCATTTGCAACATTTCATGACACATTTGATAGACATGTGCAAAAGGAAAAAATTTGTTTAGTTTTGTTTCGTTTTAATTCGTTAATTAATTAATTTCGTTTAGTTATAATCATTAAATTCGTTAAATTTGTTTTTGGATTTCGTTTCGTTTTCTACCAAATTCGAAAAATCGGTCACATTCGAAAATATTTCAACCAAGTTCAAAAATATTTCTACCGGATTCTAAATGATTTCAACATGATTCGAAATTTTTTCAACCTCATTGGAAACTATTTCAACTGGATTCGAAAATATTTTGCGACCCGAATTTAGGGCCATGTATCTCGGGGTCACTTGGTGCTAGAAACCCCAAATTTGGAGGTGTTGTATTGCTAGTTCTATTGTGTTTGTATACCAAACTGTATGTTTCTAGATATAAGTTGTCCCAAGATATGTGGCCCCAAAGTCGGGTCGCAAAATGTAATTCTCTGCTGCAGAAAAGTGCTTGACATTTTGTGACCCGATTTGGGGTCACGTATATCGGGGTCACTTGGTGCTAGAAACCCCAAATTTGAAAATGTTGTAGTGCTAGGTCTACTGTGTTTGCATACCACATTTGGGGTTTCTAGATATAAGTGGCCCTGAGATACGTGGCCTCAAAGTCAGGTTGCAAAATGTCATTTTTCGAATTTGATTTGAATTTCGTCCGAATTCGGTTGAATTCTTTAGCATTGTAATTCCGTAATTCGGATGCATTCGAATGTCTGAATAATGAAAATTTGTCCGAATTTTGATTCGGAACGAAATGAAATGCACATGTCTAACATTTGATAAAACCATATGATTGTTTCAAGAGTTTATATACAGGTAAACATTTTTCCCCAAGCTTCTTTGAGTTTGGGGTTACCAGCGATTAGAAGACTGGACTGAACCAGAGCAAAAGAAAAGAGGACCATGGCACACATCCAGTACCCCCAACTCTGACTGTCAAATACTGGTAGCGCCACAATAAGTGTAACAAGGTATAGCAATGCATAGAATAATATAAGACAAAACATGGTCTGAACAGCACTCTGATATTCTTTCACACCACCATGAGATTCTCCCAAATTCCTCTTAATATGATCGCTGTGTCGCTTCAAAAACCAAGAACTGACAGCCATGGATGTAACTGAAATTGAGAAGGGCAAAGAGATGACTATGATGACTACAATCATGAATCCCAGGCTTAGCTTGAATTGCTTTGGGGTCATCTCGGTCGTACTTATGGTTGAATTTGTAGTCGATTCTTGTTTGTAGACAATCAAGGCTAAGAAACTCCCAAACAGAGAGATGAGTTCCACAGTTAGTATCATCCAAGGTACTATTATTTCTATTTTCATCTTCACCCAAGCAAGGAATCCAGGCTTAAACTGTACAATTTTTATAAAATAGAAGACGCACAGAGTGCAAGTAAGCCATGCGCTGGAGGTAATGCTGAATAAGGTAAAATAGTCGACAATGTATGCCATGTATGGTACAATAAATATTGTTGGGAAGGTAAAGTTCATTAGAATGTTTGCAAACAACAATATGGTGTACCCAACAGTGGAGACACAGAGAGCAATCAGAATGCTGGCGTAGGGTGCAAAATATTTCTCCTTGTAACCAGAGAGAACGAGTGAAGTTATTATAAAAATGTCAGAGCACAAGCCAGCAATGGCCTCAATGGTCAAGACACCGAGACAGACCGCTGTGGAAGGGCTAATCATTTTGAGAAGGAACAAAAAACTTCTCTCTTGGAAATGGCTTGCTCAAGATGTTCTCTGAAGGACAGAGGGAACTGAGGATCCAATGTCTTCTGGTAGCGTCTCTTTCTGAGGATCCGATGTCTTCTGGTAGCGTCTCTTTCTGAGTATCCAATGTCTTCTGGTAGCGTCTCTTTCTGAGGATCCAATGTTTTCTGGTAGCGTCTCTTTCTGAGGATCCGATGTCTTCTGGTAGCGTCTCTTTCTGAGGATCCGATGTCTTCTGGTATTGTCTCTTTCTGAGGATCCGATGTCTTCTGGTAGCGTCTCTTTCTGAGGATCCGATGTCTTCTGGTAGTGTCTCTTTCTGAGGATCCGATGTCTTCTGGTAGCGTCTCTTTCTGAGGATCCGATGTATTCTGGTAGCGTCTCTTTCTGAGGATCCGATGTCTTCTGGTAGCGTCTCTTTCTGAGGATCCAATGTCTTCTGGTAGCGTCTCTTTCTGAGGATCCGATGTCTTCTGGTAGCGTCTCTTTCTGATGATCCGATGTCTTCTGGTAGTGTCTCTTTCTGAGGATCCAATGTCTTCTGGTAGCGTCTCTTTCTGAGAATCCGATGTCTTCTGGTAGCGTCTCTTTCTGAGGATCCGATGTCTTCTTGTAGCGTCTCTTTCTGAGGATCCGATGTCTTCTGGTAGCGTCTCTTTCTGAGGATCCGATGTCTTCTTGTAGCGTCTCTTTCTGAGGATCCGATGTCTTCTGGTAGCGTCTCTTTCTGAGAATCCGATGTCTTCTGGTAGCGTCTCTTTCTAAAAGGTTCACCTATGTAAGAAGCAGGTATCCACGTATCTCTTCTTCCCTGACCAAGTAAATTCCACTTCTAGAATTCACATTCTAAATGGCTTCAGTGGGCTGAGTTTGAATACATGCAAAATGTGATTGCTGAAGTTCACAGGTCCAATGGCTAAATTCATATAGAACATGCAAACTAAATGTGATGTTGCGTGTGACATAGACAAATCTAAGACACAAATTGTTATGTTTTTTTGTTTTTCTGTTTCCAGTTTACACATTTAAATTATAAAAAGACTTATAATAAAATAAATCCTAACTGCTGTGTGTGTGTGTGTGTGTGTGTGTGTGTGTGTGTGTATTGTACAGGATGCCAGGGATGGGTCCTGGGTGAGAGGTACAGTGCCTTGAAAAAGTATTCATACCCCTTGCAATTTTCCACATTTTGTCATGTCCCAACCAAAAATATAAATGCATTTTATTGGGATTTTATGTGATAGACCAACACAAAGTGGCACATAATTGTGAAGTGGCGGTAAAATGATAAATGGTTTTCCCATTTTTTAACAAATAAAAATGTGAAAAGTGTGGGGGGGTGCATTTGTATTCAGCCTCCTTTACTCTGCTACCCCTAACTAAAATCTAGTGGAACCAATTGCCTTCAGAAGTCCTCTAATAAGTAAAAAGAGTCCACCTGTGTGTAATTTAATCTCAGTATAAATACAGCTTTTCTGTGAAGCCCTGAGAGGTTTGTTATAGAACCTTAGTGAACAAATAGCTTTATGAAGGCCAAGGAGCACAACAGACAAGTCAGGGATAAAGTTGGGGAGAAGAATAAAGCAGGGTTAGGTTATAAATAAATATCTCAAGCCTTGAACATCTCACAGAGCTTTTTTCAATCCATCATCGGAAAATGAAAAAAGTATGGCACAACTACAAACCGACCAAGACATGGCCGTCCACCTAAATTGACAGGCCAGGCAAGGAGAGCATTATTAAAGAGAATCAGCCAAGAGGTCCATGGTAACTCTGGAGGAGCTGCAGAGATCCACAGCTCAGGTGGGAGGGTCTGTCCACAGGACAACTATTAGTCGTGCTCTCCACAAATATGTCCTGTATGAAAAATTATGAGGTTCGTAAGGAAAAAACAAACTCCAGTACACCTGGATTGTTTACATAATTTGCTAAAGACTTTAAATGTTGGCATTGAAATTAATCCAAGTAAATCACGAGATTAATCCCTGAAGACTTTTTTACATAATTTAGACTTCAACTATATGTCAGGAACCATGAAACAGACAGAGACAGAATTACAATCAAATCACACTTGTTTATTAATAAAAATAAAAAGGTAAATAGGAAAAAGCGTAGTCAAGCAAGCCAGAGTCCAGTAGCCAGATCGGGTAGTCAGTCAGTCCAAAGTTCATAAACCAGATCGGGTAATCAGCCAGTCCAGACGTCAGGGATCCAAGGAGAGCAACTGCAAGCAGGATGGATGCAAGCCAGGAGGGATGTTAACAAGCCAGTCTTGAAACAACAGCAGGTGATGGTTCCTAGTGATGTGACCAAACGTGAAGGCAATGGAGAAATGGGCTGGAAGACTTTAAATAGGCAGGCCAGATGAGCATCAGCAGGTGACAATTTCTTGGAAAAGTAGCCACACGGATGCATAGCGCTCTCAGAGTTAGGACGTTGAGACAGAAGGGCGCCAACCAGTCTCAGAAGCATCAACTTCTAGGATAAAAGGTGATGTAGGATCAGGATGTGCCAACACAGGAGCAGAAACAAAGGCGGCCTTGAGAGTCTCAAAGGCCTTAATGGACTCTGGAGACCAACTCTGTGGGTTACCGTCCTTTCTGGTCATATCAGTCAGAGGCTTGACCAGAGACGAGAATTTGCGGATGAAACCTTGAGAAAGTGCGTCAGCAACATACTCCTCCATGGCCTTATCCTCCAAGACTGACAAAGGGTAAACCCGGCCACGAGGAGGTATGGCACCAGGTTGAAGGTCAATTGCGCAATCATAAGGGCGGTGTGGAGGCAAACTACCGGCTTGACCTTTATCAAAGACATCGCCAAAATCACGGTACTCCTCCGGCAGGGAGGGGAGTGAAGTGGTGCACAGGACCTTGGATACCTTCAGGAAGCATGTCTCACTGCATTGTGGTGACCAGGAGATAACCTCAGCACGGAGCCAATCAAAAGAGGGGTTGTGTCTCTGTAACCAAGGATAACCAATAACCAGCGGAAATCTGGGTGAGAAAATAACTTGGAATTGCATTATCTCATGGTGAAGAGCCCCTACGGCCATGGACAATGGAACCTACTCATGAGTCACATGGGCAGGCTGTAAAGGTCTCCCGTCAAAGCCTCAATGGCAAGTGGAGTGTCACGCAGCTGCAGTGGAATCGAGTGCTGCGAAACAAATGCAGCAACAATGAACAGGCCTGCAGCCCCAGAGTCGATTAGAGCCTGTATCTCGATGGACGACTCAGCCCAAGAAAGGGTGACCAAAACCAGGGGCTTATCCTTCTGGATAACTGGGGACCAAACAACGCCACCTAAGGTCTGTCCATGACAGGACCTCAAGGTTTGGGCGTTCCCTGGATGGGTAGGACAAGACTTCAAAAAGTGACCTGCCTGGCCACAATAAAGGCACAATCTCTCCCTCCTCCTAAAGGCTCTCTCATCCGCAGAGAGACGCGTGAAGCCCAGGTGCATGGGTTAATCTTCACTGACTGACTCGGTACCAGGAGGCATGGGAGGTGAGGGAGGCATGGGTGGGACAACAAAGCTCGGAGGCAAACGTACAGAAGGCTTCCGCAAGCGCTCCTTAAGAGAAAGCCTTTCTCTGAATCTGAAGTCAATGAGGATGGCAAACGAGATCAAGCTCTCCAGCTCAGTGGGTATATCCCGGGCTGCTATCTCATCCTTGATGAAATCCGAGAGACCATGAGAAAAAGCAGCCACGAGGGCCTCATTGTTCCAAGCAACCTCTGCTGCCAGAGTACGGAATTCAATGGCGTAGTCGGCAACAGTTCTTGTACTCTGTTTGATGGACATGAGGCACTTGGCAGCAGAAGCGGAGCATGCGTGAACGTCAAAAACCCTTTTAAAGGATGCCACAAACTGAGGGTAACTCAAGACAACAGGTTTTTGCATCTCCCATAGAGGGTTAGCCCAGGCCCAGGCTTTCTCAGAAAGCAAAGATATCATGAAACCTACTTTGCTTCTGTCTGTGGGAAACGCCTGGGGCAGCATTTCGAAGTATATCTCAACCTGATTGAGAAACCCTCTGCATTGAACTGGATCGCCCCCAAATCGCTGGGGAAACAGAGCAGAACCAGACATACCTCTTATAGAGGTAATACTCGAGGCGGGTGCCTGCACAGAGACTGGTGCAGCAGCAGGGACGGCCTGCGACTCAGGTTGTACCGGAGCAGCCACCGTGGGGGATTCCAGGTGAGCCATGCGATTCAGGAGCGTTTGTAACACCATGGCAAACTGATCCATGCGGTGATCTTGCGCATTCCAATCTGGAAAAAATATTACCAACAAGTGGATTGACTGTATCTTCTGAATTCATGGCCTTCACGTACTGTCAGAAACCATGAAACAGACAGAGACAGAAGTACAATCAAATCACACTTGTTTATTAATAAAAATAAAAAGGTAAATAGGAAAAAGTGTAGTCAAGCAAGCAAGAGTCCAGTAGCCAGATCGGGTAGTCAGCCAGTCCAAAGTTAATAAAATAGATCGGGTAATCAGCCAGTCCAGACGTCAGGGATCCAAGGAGAGCAACTGCAAGCAGGATGGAAGCCAGGAGGGATGTTAGCAAGCCAGTCTTGAAACAACAGCAGCAGCAGATGGTTCCTAGTGATGTGACCAAACGTGAAGGCAATAGAGAAATGAGCTGGAAGACTTTAAATAGGCTAGTCAGACGAGCATCATCAGAAACAGCTGGTAACTGTGGAGAGAGAAGAGAGCCAGCAATTAGCCGACAGCTGAGCGGCCAGCCCAGAGGAAGAAGGGCTAAGCCAGCCCTGACACTATATCAATCTGCCTGCCATCAATGGGCACATTCTGTGATCTCTGTCCAAGGCACATGCACCTAAAGATGTTGACTCTGGACTCTTTCTCTATTTTATTCTCTGCAGTCTAGGGGCTAAGCTTGGCAATACCTTATAACACTTGTATTGTGATTGTTAACCTGGAAAACATCAGAAGATAGGCTGAGTCCCACTGATGTGATCTTCCTGGCTAAGGGGATTGTGAATATTATCCTTCTGGGTTTTCTGATTCTCCTGGGAATTCTCTTTGTCTTGTACCTTGAAGTCATTTACATTAAAGAAGTATACATCATTTGTGTGATGCTATCAACATACTTCCTAACAGATTACAGCTTCTGGCTGATTACCTGGCTCTCCGCTCACTACTGTACCAATATCACCAATCTCAGCTCTGGGTTCTAATCTTCATATGGTTAAAGAGATTTGTGTTGAACTACCTGTGCCAAGTTCTGTACCTGACAGCACTTGGTATATTTTCTGTGAGTGTTCTGGTCACCTGGGCTTTTAATGGGGAACATAATTATCAGTCTGCTAAGAATAGTACAAGAGCTAACTTATTTTACCATGTCAATGATTATTTTTTTGTGACTGCTGCCTTCCTAGGCTATATTCTGCCATTCTTCCTTATGCCTCGTACACACGGTCGGAATTTCCGATGGGAAATGTCCGATGTGAGCTTGTTGTCGAAAATTCCGACCGTATGTATGCTCCATCAGTTATTTGCTGTCGGAATTCCCGACAACAAATGTTTGAGAGCAGGTTCTCAAATTGACGTACAAGATGTATGACAAGACGAGAAAAATGAAGTTGAATAGCCAGTGCTTGATTTCCAGCATGCGTGGACTTTTGTGCATCGGAAATTGTGTACACGTGCTCAGAATTTCCGACAACAAATTTTGTTGTCGGAAATTTCGATCATGTGCTCACAATTCCGACTTCATTTTTCTCGTCTTGTCATACATCTTGTACGTCACCGCGTTCTTGATGTTTGGAATTTCCGACAACATTTGTATGACCGTGTGTATGCAAGACAAGTTTGAGTCAGCATCCGTTGGAAAAAAAATCCACAGTTTTGTTGTCGGAATGTCCGATCGTGTGTACGAGGCATTCGTCTTTTATGCCTCATTCTCACTTTCTCCTTTCTGGTCAGACACGTCTGGAGGATGAAGAATAGCAACTCTGGATTAACATGTCCAAATCTTCAGGCTTATGTTACTGCACCGAGGACAATATTTTTTTTACTACTTTTAATTTTCACCACCTTCTCCATTTGTCAGGTGATTATGTTTATGAGAAGATCCCTAGAGATTGCAGACAGTGTGACAGTGGGCAGTATGTACAGGAGGGGAGTGTGGAGGATATGAATGTGGGTGGTATGTACAGGAGAGGAGTGCGAAGGGTATGAAAGTGGGCAGTATGTACAGGAGAAGAGTGTGGAGGATATGAAAATGGGCATTATGTACAGGAAGGGAGTGTGGAGGGAATGGGAAATGACAGTGGGCAGTATGTACAGGAGGGGAGTGTGGAGGAAATAACAGTGGGCAGTATGTACAGGAGGGGAGTGTGGAGGATATGAAAGTGGGCAGTATGTACAGGAGAGGAGTGTGGAGGGAATGACAGTGGGCAGTATGTACAGGAGGGGAGTGTGCAGGGTATGACAGTGGGCAGTATGTACAGGAGGGGAGTGTGCAGGGTATGACAGTGGGCAGTATGTACAGGAGGGGAGTGTGGAGGATATGAAAGTGGGCAGTATGTACAGGTGGGGAGTGTGGAGGATATGAAAGTGGGCAGTATGTACAGGAGGGGAGTGTGCAGGGTATGACAGTGGGCAGTATGTACAGGAGAGGAGTGTGGAGGGTATGACAGTGGGTGGTATGTACAGGAGAGGAGTGTGGAGGATATGAAAGTGGGCAGTATGTACAGGTGGGGAGTGTGGAGGATATGAAAGTGGGCAGTATGTACAGGAGGGGAGTGTGCAGGGTATGACAGTGGGCAGTATGTACAGGAGAGGAGTGTGGAGGGAATGACAGTGGGCAGTATGTACAGGAGAGGAGTGTGCAGGGTATGACAGTGGGCAGTATGTACAGGTGGGGAGTGTGGAGGATATGAAAGTGGGCAGTATGTACAGGAGGGGAGTGTGGAGGATATGAAAGTGGGCAGTATGTACAGGAGAGGAGTGTGGAGGGAATGACAGTGGGCAGTATGTACAGGAGGGGAGTGTGCAGGGTATGACAGTGGGCAGTATGTACAGGAGGGGAGTGTGCAGGGTATGACAGTGGGCAGTATGTACAGGAGGGGAGTGTGGAGGGAATGACAGTGGGCAGTATGTACAGGAGGGGAGTGTGGGGGATATGAAAGTGGGCAGTATGTACAGGTGGGGAGTGTGGAGGATATGAAAGTGGGCAGTATGTACAGGAGGGGAGTGTGCAGGGTATGACAGTGGGCAGTATGTACAGGAGAGGAGTGTGGAGGGAATGACAGTGGGCGGTGTGTACAGGAGGGGAGTGTGGAGGATATGAAAATGGGCATTATGTACAGGAAGGGAGTGTGGAGGGAATGGGAAATGACAGTGGGCAGTATGTACAGGAGGGGAGTGTGGAGGAAATAACAGTGGGCAGTATGTACAGGAGGGGAGTGTGGAGGATATGAAAGTGGGCAGTATGTACAGGAGGGGAGTGTGGAGGGTATGACAGTGGGCAGTATGTACAGGAGGGGAGTGGGGAGTATATGACAGTGGGTAGTATATACAGGAGAGGAGTGTGGAGGGTATGGCAGTGGACAGTATGCACAGGAGAGGAGTGTGGAGGGTATGGCAGTGGGCAGCATGTACAGGAGAGGAGTGTGGAGGGTATGACAGTGGGCGGTATGTACAAGAGAGGAGTGTGGAGGATATGAAAGTGGGGGGTATGTACAGGAGAGGAGTGTGGAGGGTATGGCAGTGGCAGCATGTACAAAAGAGGAGTGTGGAGGGTATGATAGTGGGCAGTATGTACAGGAGAGGAGTGTGGAGGGTATGGCAGTAGGCAGCATGTATAGGAGAGGAGTGTGGAGGGTATGACAGTGGGCGGTATGTACAGGAGAGGAGTGTGGAGGATATGAAAGTGGGCAGTATGTACAGGAGAGGAGTGTGGAGGGTATGGCAGTGGGCAGTATGTACAGGAGAGGAGTGTGGAGGGTATGGCAGTAGGCAGCATGTATAGGAGAGGAGTGTGGAGGGTATGACAGTGGGCGGTATGTACAGGAGAGGAGTGTGGAGGATATGAAAGTGGGCAGTATGTACAGGAGAGGAGTGTGGAGGATATGAAAGTGGGGGGTATGTACAGGAGAGGAGTGTGGAGGGTATGGCAGTGGCAGCATGTACAAAAGAGGAGTGTGGAGGGTATGACAGTGGGCAGTATGTACAGGAGAGGAGTGTGGAGGGTATGGCAGTGGGCAGCATGTATAGGAGAGGAGTGTGGAGGGTATGACAGTGGGCGGTATGTACAGGAGAGGAGTGTGGAGGATATGAAAGTGGGCAGTATGTACAGGAGAGGAGTGTGGAGGGTATGGCAGTGGGCAGTATGTACAGGAGAGGAGTGTGGAGGGTATGGCAGTAGGCAGCATGTATAGGAGAGGAGTGTGGAGGGTATGACAGTGGGCGGTATGTACAGGAGAGGAGTGTGGAGGATATGAAAGTGGGCAGTATGTACAGGAGAGGAGTGTGGAGGGTATGGCAGTGGGCAGGATGTACAAGAGAGGAGTGTGGAGGGTATGACAGTGGGCGGTATGTACAGGAGAGGAGTGCGAAGGGTATGACAGTGGGCAGTGTGTATAGGAGAAAAGTGTGGAGGGGATGACTGAGCAGTATGTACAGGAAAAGAGTGAAACAAGCAACAGGAAGAGTAAAAAAAAACGATTGGAGACTTATTTCTTAAATCAGTAATTGGATTTCTGGTTCATTGCCAATTAATAACCACTGGGAAGAGCAGAGTAAATATTGGTAAATGAGATTTTGCTGCAGAATTAGCAATGTTGCATTCATTGATATTTCCGCGAAATTAGTTACTAATTATAACATGTGTCAAATTTAGGAAAAACACCCTAGTTGTCCTATTGGTATTAAACCCAACACCAAACATTTATTATATTGCTTACCATTGTTATAATTGTTGTTTTTTTGCACAAAAAAAAGAAATAAAAAGACAATTTAAAAACATATAGTTGTGTTTTTTTTTTTTTTTTTTTACTTTTTTAATAATCAATTAATAATAAAAAATGAAATAAACTTTTTTTTTTTTACAGTGGAAAAAGGAAAAATACAAAACACAATACAGGAAAATAAGTAAGTAACCTTAAGCGAGTAAAATAAGTGAGTAACCATCTAGAGCCATTTGATGGATCAATTAATAAAAAAAATAAAAATGCATATATCATATAATGAAATGAGTAATGTGGAATTGCGCTGTCATTCTACACAGTGTTCTTTAAACATATATCTGGACAGATTTGTCTGTAAAATCAGCTGAGATACGGCTGTCACACAATGTAACACAAAGCCGGGGACATTTGCATAGGATCATGGGACATTTCCATTTTCCAAGTACAGAAGATTTGTATAGATACAATGTTTGTCCCGTGGCTTAGTTTAAACAATTAGAACAAACATCTGTATTAGGAAATGTTTTCTATTGTTTCCGTTTTGAGATTTCATATTCTAGAAAGATGGAATATGGAGTTAATACAACAATCCAGTTATATTACAGTTAATAGTCTTTCTTTAGGAGGGGAGGATGTCTTTGTAACTTTATCAGGCTCATTTGATAACAATAAAAAAAATAAAATGAACACGAATTTAATGCCCTGTACACGCAATTGGATTTTATGACAACAAAACCATTGATTTTTTTTTTTCCGACGGATGTTGGCTCAAACTTGTCTTGCATACACACGGTCATTCAAATGTTGTCGGAAATTCTGAACGCCAAGGATGCGGTGACGTACAACACGCGCGACGAGCCGAGAAAAATGAAGTTCAATAGCCAGTGCGGCTCTTCTGCTTGATTCCGAGCATGCGTGGAATTTTGCACGTCAGAAGTGTGTACACGCGATCGGAATTTTGTTTGTAGACAATGAACGGCCTCACATGAGGAAGGAACATATATAAAATATCAAATATCAATGTGCACCCTCATCCCAATTTAACTGGAAAAATAGAATCGAGATCTCTGGTCTCCAATCAGAGATGTCAAAAGGGTGTGAGCAAGGGGACTATCACGGGGCACGTACATCTGTTAAATCAAAATGAAAAAGAGCAATATTCCATAAAAATGATTTATTAAAAATACAAAATATTACAGCTTTGGGTAAGTATCACATTTTCATAAGGGAAGGTGAGGTAAATCGACTAGTTTTGCTTCTCAGCTTCTTCAGGATATTACCTACATCTAAAAGATACATCAGTTTAATAATAAATATATAAATGAAGGAAGCCATAATCACATAGCAATACATAGCAATGGATTTTGTTGTCAGAAAATTTCAGACCCAGCTCTCAAATTTTGTTTGTCGGAAATTTCCGACGGAAAATGTCCGACACGCGGTCGGAATTTCCGACAACAAGCTCAAATCGAACATTTGTTGTCGGATAATCTGATTGTGTGTACAGGGCATAACTCTGTAGCCTTAGATTATTATTATTATTATTATTTTTTTTTAATCCTGTAGATTTACAGATACAATTACATAACAATATTTTGGATTTTGGATCTCTTTTATTGATGATAAAATACAAACCAAGACCTTAAATGCCCTTTCACACTGTGGCGGGGGGGCGTTAGCGGTAAGGTGTTGCTAGTTTTATCCGCTCTTTACCACTATTATAGCAGCGCTATTCGGGCAGGAGCAGGGTGCTTTTAACACCCTAGAAGGGGTTAAAAAGGGCTTAAATGTGCCCGTGTAATGCCGCTGCTGAAGCGCTTTGCAGGCGCTTTGGCAGCGGTGCCCATGCATCCCAATAGGCAGGGGCAGTGGAGGAGTGGTGTATACACCGTTCCTCCACCGCCCCAAAGATTCTGCTTTTTGCAGGACTTTTTCTAACCTCCTGCAAGCGCACCGCCCCAGTGTAAAAGCACTCGGGCTTTCACACAGGGATTGCAGATGAAGCATTTTTCCTGGTGCTATTTTTAGCGATAAAGTGCCTGAAAAACGCCTCCAGTGTGAAAGGGGTCTAATTATTATTAATGTAAGTAATGTGACATGACTTCTTAATTGGTGGGACAACATTTTGATATTTGAGTTAATCATGAAATAACAGTACACTTTTTTAAATGGTTTTGTTTTCCAACCTTTAGAAAATGTGAGGCAGGTAGGCAGGAAAAAACTCTGGATAGCTGCACACCGGAAAAAGACTTAAAATCCTGTGTTTTATTGAATATCGTAGGTCACATCACATCACATCACATGGTGCAAAAATGTTGACGCGTTTCGCACTGGAATCAGTGCTTACTCATAGCTTTAGAAAATGTGACACGTTTTTGTTTACGGACATGTTTACTGAATTAAAATTGCTCTTTTATAAATAATCTTAGAAAAAAAACACACACACATAAAGCACAGGTGTAACGCTCAGCACTGAAACACCTGATTATGTATGCTGGTTCATCAATAGCAACAATGAAAAAAATATATCGTAGAGCTAAAAATGTAATAAAAAAATTCATGAAAAACAAAAAAACAAAGGTTTTGGTAAAAAATCAATCGATCAAATTCCTGAAATAAACGAGCTGAACATAGAGTTCTAGGGGGTGCGCCCCTGTCAACTCCGAGTCTCTGAAACAAATGCTGCAAAGTGAGCGAGGCTGCTTCTGGAGCGGGCTGGGGGACACCTTAACTATGGGGGAAAAAAGGCAAAAAAGGAAGAAAAGCACCATTAAAATACAAATTGTTAACAGTATAAGTTGCACTTACATAGTGCTAGTGAGGGTAGGTGCTTTCCAGAGCCGGCATTGCAGAAGAGCCGCCAGGGTGTCCCTGTGAAAAAGTCCATGAACGCCACATGTCAGCGGGAAGCTGAAGCCTTGAGGGACCTGGGGAGTACACCGGCTGTGCAACTCTGTGTTCTGGAGCTGTCAGAGTAGGGAGCCACCTAACACTTTGTCTGGCCAATCAATTTGATGGCTTTGAAACCCTTCCTAGACCGATACATGTACATTACTTTGTTTCTAATCTGTTCTTGATTTTTTTTATTTTTATATTATGGCATGATGTGTGGCTTTTTGTGATCTGTTAGCGTGCTTTATTTTGTCAGACAGCTTCTATTTATGTGATTTATTGATTCAACAGGTCTGGCAGTAATCAGGCCTGGGTGTGGCAAGTGAAATTTAACTCAGATTTCCCCCCAAAAATTTGGGGATTTTTATCTTTATGTAATATTAAAATTTGTTTGATGATCTGAATCATTTAAGTGTGATAAATAGGCAAAAAAAATAAAAAATCAGGAAGGGGCAAATACTTTTCACACAACTGTATATATATATATATATATATATATATATATATATATATATATATATATATATATATATATATATATATATATATATATATATATATATATATATATATATATATATATATATATATATATATATATATATATATATATATATATATATATATATGTATATATGTATATATGTATATATATATATATATATATGTATATATATATATATATATATATATATATATATATATATATATATGTATATATGTATATATGTATATATGTATATATATATATATATATATATATATATATATATATATATATATATATATATATATATATATATATATGTATATATATATATATATATATATATATATATATATATATATATATATATATATATATATATATATATATATATATATATACATACATACATACATACATACATACATACATACATACATATATATATATACATATATATATATATATACATTTAATAATAATTCAATTTATACATGTATGTAATTACCAAAAAATATTTGTAACATTTCGCAATGCATTTAATAAAACTATGTGACTGTTTCCATAGTTTATGCACAGGTAAACATTTGCTTCCACGCCTCTTTGAGTTTGGGATTACCAGCGATCAGAAGACTGGACTGAACCAGAGCAAAAGAAAGAAGCGCCATCAAACACATCCATAACACCCAACTATGAATGTTAAATGTTTGTAGCCCCAAAATAAGCGTAGCAAGGTATATAAATCCATAGAAAAATATGAGACAGCACAAGGTCTGAACAGCATTCCGATAATCTTTCACACCGGCATGAGATGCTTCCACTTTCCTCTTAATGTGATGACTGTGTCGCTTCAAAAACCAAGCACTGACAGCCATAGATGAAATTGAAATTGAGGAAGGCAAAGAAATTATTATTAGGACAACAATTGTGAATCTCAGGCTTAGATTGCTTTGTTTTGAGGTAGCATCGGCCATCATCATCATAGTTGAGTTCTTAGCTGATTCTTGTTCATAGACAAGCAAGGCCAAGAAACTCCCAGACAGAGAGATGAGTTTCACAGTTAGTATCATCCAAGGTACTATCATTTCTATTTTCATCTTCACCCAAGCAAGGAATCCAGGCTTGAACTGTACAATTTTTATAAAATAGAAGAAGCACAGAGTGCAAGTAAGCCATGAGGTGGAGGCAATGCTGAATATGGTGAAATAGTTGACAGAGTATGTGACATAAGGAATCCCGAATAACGATGGCCAAACAAAGCTTATTAGTATGCTTGCAGACATCAATATGGTGTACACAATGGTGGAGACACAGAATGCTGGTGTAGGGTGCAAAATATTTCTCTTTGTAACCAGAGAGAACGAGTGAAATAATAATAAAAATGTCAGAACACAAGCCAGCAATGACCTCAATGGCCAATACACCGAGACAGATCACAATGGTAGAGCTAATCATCTTGAGAATGAACACAAATCTTTGTCTTCTAGTCTTCTGTCTTCTAGTAGAGTCTCTTTCATACAAAAAGTCCACCTCTGTAAGACACCGGGATCCTCTTTTCATCAATTCTTCCCTGACTGTGCAAACTCCATCTGTGGATTTCACCTTCTAGAATTATCTGAGTGTTATGTGTTTGAATACATGCAAAAATGTGAATACAGAGGTTCAGATGGCTAAATTCAAATAGAAAATGCAAACTGCATATTCAGTTCCGCGCAACATAAGTCTAAGAGCCTAATAGATTTTTTTTTTATTTTTTTTTATTATTATTCTTATTCTGTTTACAAATTTACAGGTAGGTTGTAAACACACTTATGCCGCGTACACACGATCAAACAAGCGGGTGGAAAAGTCCTGCAAACTCAAGTCCGCCAAACAATCCCCCCGTGTGTAGCCTCCGGCATACTTTTTTGACCCGAAAGTACGGCGGACTTAGAATGCCGTGTTACACTCCAATCTTCCCGCCGGACTCGCATTTCGGCGGACAATCCGGCCGTGTGTGTGCCAGTCCGCCGTACTTTTTAAATGAGCGGACTTTTCCCGCCCGGAGAAAAGTCCGCTCATTTCGAGCGGGTCTCCAGGTAGGCGGGGCCCGCGAAGGAGACGCCGCTGGCCCCGCCACCTGGTATGGACTTAAAGGGGAACCCCAATGCCGAAAAAAATCGGCGTGGGGGTCCCCCCAAAGTCCACAACAGACCCTTGTCTGAGCACGCTACCCGGCCGGCCAGGAAAGGAGGGGCGAGCGAGAGCCCCCCCGAGCTGTACCAGGCCGCGTGCCCTCAACATGGGGGGTGCCTTGGGGAAGGGGTGGGCCGCGTGGCCCCCCCACCCCAAAGCACCTTGTCCCCATGTTGATGAGGACAAGGGCCTCTTCCCAACAACCCTGGCTGTTGGTTGTCGGGGTCTGCGGGCGGGGGGCTTATCGGAATCCGGGAGCCCCCTTTAATAAGGGGGCCCCCGGATACTGGCCCCCCCACCCTATGTGAATGAGTATGGGGTACAATGTACCCCTACCCATTCACCTGTAAAATAAAAGTACAAAAAAACACAACACACGAGATAAAATAGTTTATTGCACAGCTCCGGGGGTCTTCCGTCTTCGGGGGTCTTCTCGCCGGACTCCTCCGCTATCTTCTTGTAGCTCTTTTACTAGCGGAGGAGCCCAGCATTCTTCCTCGCCGCCGGCCTCTTCTTCCGACTTTGGGGGTCTTGTCCCCCTCTTCGGTTCTTCTGCCAGGCCACCGCACCTTCTTATAGCTCTTTTACAGGCAGTGGCCCGGTCTTCTGTCGCCGCCGCCTTCCGTTCTTCTCTTCTTCTTCTTCTTCAGATGTTGCCTCACCGAGTCCTCTGCTCACAATGACGGGGACCGGGCACGCAGCGACTTATATAGGGACAAGGGGCGAGGTCTTCGGTTGATGTCACATGGGTTCATGTCACATGGTGACCCCACCCCCTTACGATGTCACAGACCTGGAGGGTGCTGGGACTGTCACCATGGGACATCAACCCATGTGACATGAACCCATGTGACATCCACCGAAGACCCCGCCCCTTGTCTCTATATAAGTCGCCGCATGCCCGGTCCCTGTCATTGTGAGCGGAGGACTCGGCGAGGCAACATCTGAAGAAGAAGAAAAAGAAGAACAGAAGAACAGAAGAACGGAAGTCGGCGGCGACAGAAGACCGGGCCACCGCCTGTAAATGAGCTATAAGAAGGCGCGGTGGCCTGGCAGAAGAACCGAAGAGGGGGACAAGACCCCCGAAGTCGGAAGAAGAGGCCGGCGGCGAGGAAGAAAGCTGGGCTCCAAGAGCTACAAGAAGATAGCGGAGGAGTCCGGCGAGAAGACCCCCGGAGCTGTGCAATAAACTATTTTATCTCGTGTGTTGTGTTTTTTTTGTACTTTTATTTTACAGGTGAATGGGTAGGGGTACATTGTACCCCATACTCATTCACATAGGTTGGGGGGCCGGTATCCGGGGCCCCCTTATTAAAGGGGGCTCCCGGATTCCAATAAGCCCCCCGCCCGCAGACCCCGTCAACCAACGACCAGGGTTGTCGGGAAGAGGCCCTTGTCCTCATCAAAATGGGGACAAGGTGCATTGGGGTGGGGGGGCCGTGCGGCCCCCCCCCCTTCCCCAAGGCACCCCCCATGTTGAGGGCACGCGGCCTGGTACGGCTCAGGGGGGGCACTCGCTCACCCCTCCATTCCTGGCCGGCCGGGTAGCGTGCTCGGACAAGGGTCTGTTGTGGACTTTGGGGGGACCTCCACGCCGATTTTTTTCGGCGTTGGGGTTCCCCTTTAAGTCCATACCAGGTGGCGGGGCCAGCGACGTCTCCTTCGTGGGCCCCGCCTACCTGGAGACGGACTGAGCGGACTTTCCTCCGCGTGTGTTGGCGAGTCCGTTCATTTTAAAAGTAAGGCGGATAGTACGTCAGACTTAGTCCGCTGAAAAAGTGCCGTGTGGGCAAATAGCCCGTTCGGAAAGTCCGACGGACAGTCTGGCGGGAAGTCCGCCAGTCTAAGTACGTCAGACAGACGGCTACATGTGTACGCGGCTTTAGGCTCCTTGCACACCGGAGCTCATAAACTGCAGTTTATTGGAGTTTGGGCGTTTTTTTTTTAAAGCCCATAAACTCCACTCTATGTTAGCCTATGTGTTCATGCACACATGGAAGTTTTTTAGCTTTAATGAGCAGTGGAGTTTATGGGCTTTTATCTGAACGCCAGAAATTTGCGCTCAAAGTGCCGTTTTTCACAGCCAAAAAACACCAAACGCTCATTGATTAGCATCCGGTGTTCTATTTTTTCAATGCATTGTGGGAGTTTGGAATACACTGTGGGATTTTTGGAGTGTCCTCTGTGTATTTTTATTAAAAACGCCCATAAACGCTAACGCTAAAGAACGCTCGTAAACGCTCATAAACACTAGTACAAAATGCTGTTAAAAGCACATTTTTCAACCAGCGTTTTCTGCCAGCAATCTGGCATCCAGAAAAAGCTTTTGTGAGTTTCAGTGTGCATGGAGACTTTAAATCAATTCTAACTGATTACTTTGTCATCTTTCATCTGTCTCTCTTTCAACTCCATATAGATAAATAAAAATTTTCATTCTTCATTGTGCATATAGAACGCCAGCATTTTTGTACACTATTTGACAGGAAGACACTGCAAAATGTAATAAATGTGATGCAGAACCAGGTGATCATTTGTTGTGAAGATGCTCAAAATAAGTCTGATATGGAGACGGTGTGATTTCTGAAATGAATCAGGTATACAATATCTCTATGCCCTTGTACACACGGTCGGAGAATCCGTCAGAATGTGTCCTATCGGACCGTGTTGTCGGATAATCCGACTGTGTGTGGTATGCATCGGACTGATTCCGTCGGAAAATATCCATCGGACCTAATTTTCCAACTTGTTGGAAATATTTTCCGACCAACTGGTTCGATCGGACATACTCCGATCATGTGTAGAGAATTTTGATCGGACCAAGTGCCACGCATGCTCAGATCAAATTCCTACATCAAAGCTATTGGCTACTACCCTGAACATAGTCCCATCGTAACGAAATTACATCATCACGTTCTGAATGATCGGATTTTTCGACAACTTAGTCCGACCATGTGTATGCAACAGTTTCGGACAAGATCCGACGGGCAAAATCCGACGGACAAAATCCGACGGATTTGGTTGTCGAAATCTCCGACCGTGTGTACAGGGGCTATTAGTAATTTCCTGTTTGCCTATATTTTTGGGTATGTCAACTCTACTGTATTGGGCAACTTTACTCTTATGCCTCGTACACGTGATCGGATTGTTGGCCAACAAAACTGTGGACTGAAGGGTGTTGGCTCAAACTTGTCTTGCATACACACAGTCACACAAATGTTGGCCAACAATTACGAACATAGTGATGTACTAGATGTACTACGTGGTTTTTCAGCTCTTTAGCGTTACCCTTTGGGCTCCTTCTGCTAATTTCGTGTTAGTAGAAGTTTGGTGAATGTTGATTTGCGCTTCTCTTTTAGCGTTTTTCATTTAGCGCTTTTCAGTTTGCGCTTTTCATTTCGTGCTTTTCAGTTAATTTCTTTTTTTAATTTTTTCAGTGTTATTTATTATTGGCCTTGGAGTTATTGCTTTGACATAATTTTTTTGGTTGAATAATAATGATTTGATTTGGTATATTTTCTATATTTTTGGATGCATAGAATGCGCTTTTTGGTTAAGTTCTATTGGCAGAGATCATGTCTAATATTTTTTTTTTTTTTTAATGCACAATAAAAAAAATTGTTGAGAATAATACTTGGCTATGTGTTTTACTTCAAATGACAGTTTGGGAGTAGGCAGTTACATAAAAAAAAAATACAATGTAAGAATTAACAAGAGACACCAGCATAGTTGTATCTTTGATCTTATAAACTACAGGATAATGGTGTTGTGGTAAAAAAAAAAAAAAAAAAAAAACATAATAATACTATTCTTGATATAACTAGAAAAAAATCCTTTGGAAATTCATTTGCAATAACTCCACCAGTATCACCAGCAAAGCTGCTTCATTATTATCCCATTAAAAAAGAAGAGAATTGTGCGCTGCATTTGGAAATTTCATGATTTGCCACGTCACGAATGTTCATTTTCCAGTTTACAAGACCGACCGCTTCTGCTTCCGAGCATGCGTGTTTGTACTTTGGACTTTTGTCCGGTGGACTTGTGTACACATGATCGGAAAGTCCGACAGCACACATTTGTTGGCGGAAAATTTGAGAGCATGCAAGCCAACATTTGTTGGCGGAAAGTCCGACAACAATTGTACGATGGAGTATACACACAGTCGGACTTTCCACCAACAAGCTCACATCCAACATGTCCCATTAGAAAGTCCAATTGTGTGTACGGGGCATTACTGTGATGCAGAGTTCTCTCTTTTCAGCACACAGAGTAATATGATTGCTAAAAAAGCCCCCACTACACATGATTTGATTACTGAAGTTAAAGAGGAAGTAAACCCTGGTGAGTTTACTTCCTCTTTCATTCCCTGCAAAGGCAAAGCATAATGGACTACTATTCATCGCATTATGTGTCACTTACCTGACACAGGAGCCAGCGAAGTCACCGCTGTCCCCTGTAGTCCGGTGCATCCATCTTCTCGGTGGGGTCTCGCAGCTCCGCCGCTGTCTTTCGGCGAAGCCGTGATGATGTCACTCCCGCACACGAGCATGGGAGCCGACACGCGCGGCAGCTCCGTCGTTGAGAATGCCGCGCTCATTGCACCTGCGCGCCGCTGTCTACGGCACATGCGCCGTAGACAGAGGTGCCTGTCTTCAGACAAATATCTCCTAAACCGTATAGGTTTTAGGAGATATTTCTTGGACCTACAGGTAAGCCTTAATCTAGGCTTACCTGTAGGTCAAAGTAGTTTGTAAGGGTTTACAGCCACTTTAATAACATTCTAGCATTTCATAAAATGACATATGAACAGAGAGGTACTCTCAAAAAATGTCACTTGATATAGAATTGTTGGCATGAAATGGGAGATGGGTTCTGATCTCAGAATACAGGTTAGGATAAGGGGGTGGGCAGTAGAACCCAATACAAAGGGAGAGATAATTAAGGGGGTAATGTAGAAACAGATACGTTCTGGTGAAAGGTTAAACAACTGGTGTTTAGGTTGTGGAATATCATCATTTTAATCTATAGATCTGAATTGTATTATACATATCTGGTATATCGAGCTTGCATGTAGTTGTAGTGTTTGTAGCTCGTTGTCCAATTGTTTTGTGAATGAGAATGTGTTTCTTTGTCAAAAAATTAAAGAACATCTGAAAAAAAAAAAGCAAAACAAAATAAGCCATTTTCCCCCTCTGGGATAGGATAATTTCATCTAATATTTTTATTTCCTCCTCATTGTCAATAACAGTCTGAGTAAACAAAAAGACATCTAGTCTCACATGTTCATATTTGTTTCCTTAGTTATATACAATTGTAAAATTATTATTGGAAACAAACAAAAAAAGAGAGCTCCTTGGTGCAGTAACCTTTAGTAAATGAACAAAAACAAAGTAAAAATGTACTCACAAGACAACATTTGCTTAAAGCATATCGTTTCGGTATCACCCCTGGATGAATCCTTGTGTAGTCCATCCCAGTAAGCAAGCAATTGTGCTGCAAGTTTGCACAATTGCAGCGAGTCCGCTTTGCGTGACTCCAGATCAACTTTTTTTGCAAACATTCTGCAGGACTGTTGCAGGTTCTGGTTCAGTTATGCCGCGTACATATGATCAGACTTTCGAGGGACTAGGTCCGATGGTCTTTCCGACAGACTTTTGACTGAGTTCCAATGAACTTTCCGAATGAACGGACTTGGCCACACACCAAAGTTCGATGGATTTGAACGTGATGGCATACGACCAGACTAGAATAAGGAAGTTCATAGCGAGTAGCCAATAGCTGCCCTAGCGTCCGTTTTTCCATTTTTCCTAGAGTACCTGAGTTTTCTTCCTCACCCTCTGATCCTAATTTAAGAGACTGTTCGAGTTCTCGAGTTACTGGGCCATCTACCATGGGAAACCCCTAGACGTGAATTGAGGAGAAGAAGGTAACGGTAAGCCCAATCAAACCAGCAGCTCCTTCGGGGGTTAGTGCTACATATGCATTGAGATAAATGGTTTTATAATATTAGGTTGTATCTGCACTTGATAACAGGGGGTTTGGACCTATAGTTGGCCCAGCGGTATTGATGAATGCTCTGCATGCAAATAAATGATATCCACTGTGTATTCAGATGGGCAGCAAGGGCTGCTGAAGAACCCTTTTTTTTTCCCTCGAGGCCAGGGTTTCTCAACCAGGGCTCCATGGAACCCTGGGGTTCCTCTAGAGCAGTGGTCTCCAAACTGTGGCCCTGGAGCCGGATGGAGCCCTTTGCTTTCCTCTAACTGGCCCTTCGGGGACTATTCCATCCACAACTGACACCAGTGATGGGGCACTATTCCTCCCACTGACACCAATGATGGGGCACCATTCCTCCCACTGATACCAACAATTGGGCACTATTCTTCCCACTGATACCAATGATAGCTTCTTTGTGAATCAGGCTGTTTTTTTTTTTTTTTTTTTTAGGACATGGGCATTACTAAACAGAGAATTTGACATTCGGCATACATTCACAGCTTGTGAATCTTTCATATGTTTTCAGTGACAGTGATTGATTCACCACTAGTGAATGTCTGATGAAAGTCACATTTACTTTAGAATTATGCCCTTCAACATTTTGTAGCATTGCATTATTCTGACTGCACAGCTCAGGATTAAATATTTGCAGCTCCATTTTTTTTACTTAGAGCTTAGAAGCTCTGACATACATTATTAAACATTTTAAATCTGAAAATAAAACATATCATGTTTATTTAAATATGTTTTGGGCTTACATAAAAGGAAAAATGACATCCAAAAAAGATACATTAGAGAAGACAATACAAATAAATAAATAAGGGATATAATTATAAAATATATATAAAAAAAAAAGTAAGATAAGTCAGGTTCCTCCAGGAAAAATTCAATGCAATTTCTATTTAACATTCAACAGTCTTCCCAAACCATAATTTAAGAAATGTTTCCTCTTAACCACTTGCTTACTGGGCACTTAAACCCCCCTCAGTCCCAGACCAATTTTCAGCTTTCAGCGCTGATGCACTTTGAATGACAATTGCGCGGGCATACAACACTGTACCCAAATGAAATTTTTATCATTTTTTTCCCACAAATAGAGCTTTCTTTTGGTGGTATTTAGTTACAGCTCGGAGTTTTATTTTTTGCTAAACAAACAAAAAAAGATGCAAAAAAAAAAAAATCATGTTTTAATAGTTTGTTATAAAATTTTGCAAACGGGTCATTTTTCTCCTTCATTGAAGTGCGCTGATTAGGCGGCACTGATAGGCTGCATTGGTGGGCACTGATGGGCTGCATTGGTGGGCACTGATGGGCTGCATTGGTGGGCACTGATAGGCTGCACTGGTGGGCACTGATAGGCATAGTTAAGGCGGCACTAATAGGCACAGATAAGGCGGCACCGATGGGCACAGATAAGGCGGCACTGATGGGCAAAGATGGGCACAGATAAGATGGCACGGATGGGTGGCACGGATATGTGGCACGGATGGGTGGCACGGATGGGCACTGATAGGTACCACAGATAGATGGGACTGATGGGCACTGATAGGTGGCACTGATAGGTGGCTCTGATAGGTGGCACTGCTGGGCACTGATGGGCGGCACTGCTGGGCACTGATGGGCGGCACTGCTGGGCACTGATGGGCGGCACTGGGGTGCAGCACCTTTGAGGCAGATTTTGGGTGGCACTGTGGGTGGCACTGCTGGGTGGCACTGTGGGTGGCACTGTGGGCACTGCTGGGTGGCACTGTGGGCACTGCTGGGTGGCACTGTGGGCACTATGGGCACTGCTGGGTGGCACTGACAGGGGGGCACTTACTTTATTTCAGGATGGCACTGCGGGTGGCAGGTGGGCACTGGCAGGGGGCAGGTGTCCGTTTAAATTGCTGGCCATGATCGGGACTGATGTCCCGAACACGGCCGCCGGCGATCGGCTTTTTTTTTTTCTCCTCGCGCTGTCAGCGCGAGGAGGAATACTAGCCGATTACCGGCTCCGTTTTATCACATGATCAGCTGTCATTGGCTGACAGCTGATCACGTGATAAGGGGTCGGGATCGACCCCTTACACGGATCGGTGATCAGGCGAGTCTCACGGACTCGCCGATCACAGAGCGCGCCGCGCGCGCCCCTCAGGGGGCGCGCAGGCCGCTCGTAACCGGGACTACGTCAATAGACGTAGTCCCGGAAATGTGGGTCCGCGCTATTGCCGTCATTTTGCAATAGCGCGGTACCCAAGTGGTTAAGCATATGCTAGTTAATTGTTATTAACCCAGATCAGCATTTTTCAAAAGTCTGAATTATTTTTTGCCAATAAGAATTTCAATATTTTTATTTTATTTAGCAGTAAAGAAATGTTAAACTCATTTCATAAAAAGAATCACATACAATGAATACATAATGAACAAAAATATTTATATAAAAATAGACATTAACAGGCTCCTCCAGGTTCCATTTATTGTCATTTTGTTTTTTTAATTCAGCAGTCTTCACAATACATATTTTAAGAAATGTTTGCTTTTAAGCATATGATATTCTAGTTAATTATTAATAACCCAAGTCTGCATTTTACAAAGTCTAAATTATGTTTTACCAATGCAAATTTTTATATTTTCTACTTTTTTTGACAGTAAAACATTAAACTAATTTAATAATTTTCATAACCAATTTTAATCATACTTACATAGATATGTTCCTCAACATTAAACACCACATATATTGTAGTGTTTCATGGGCTAATAAAAAGAAAAAAATGGAAAATTTATATCAAATACTTACCGTAATTTTCCTTTCCTGATGGGCTCCATGGCAGCATACGTGTGGGTTAGCCCCGCCTCCATAATTACCCAATAGGACCTCTACTCCCATAAATCTTTGCTCCAAGCTGCTATCCGTGTTCCGTAACTAGCCTACTCCAACATTTGGGAGGGAACTCCTGCTGCCATGGAGCCCATCAGGAAAGGAAAATTACGGTAAGTATTTGATATAAATTTTCCATTTTCCTGACAGGCTCCATGGCAGCATACGTGTGGGAAATAACTCGCCAAACACACCCGGGTGGGCTAAAAATGTTGAGCAAAGAAACTAGAATTTTATTTTTCATTGTCCACTGACAATACTTGTAAACCAAAATTAACAGAAGAAAGCGCAGCTGGCTCTACACAATAATGGAAAACAAAGGTATTAATTGAAGACCAGGAAGCTGCTCTACAGATAACTTCTGGTGCGACATGTCGAACTGCTGCCCAAGAGGTCGAGATGCCCCGAGTTGAATGAGCCGTCACTGCCTCAGGAGGGACCATGCCCTTTGCCTTGTATGCCCTTTGAATCGTTTGGACCACCCAAGATGAGATTGATCTTACTGATGCTCGCATCCCTTTATTTTTGCCATGAAGAAGGACAAAAAGAAAGTCTGTTCGTCTGAACGAGGCTGTAGCGTCCAGATATTGTTTCAAGGTGCGACCAACATCCAGGGGATGAATCTCTTGGTTGTCTGACATTCTAAACGTAGGTAGCACGATCTCCTGATTTTCGTGAAATACTGATTTGACTTTTGGATTTGACCCAAGCATAGGGATCAGGACCACTCTGTCTGGAAAGAAAGTTAGAAATGGTTCAACTGACCCAAGATTCCTAATTTCCGACACTCTTTTGGCTGAAGTTATTGCCACCAGAAACACCGTCTTGATAGTGAGATCTCCTAAAGACAGGGGAGCATCCAAACCTTTCCCAAGATCAGAAAGAAAGTCCAATACTAACGGAAGGTCCCATTTGGGAAACCTGGGCCTCTTTTGAGGCCTAAGCCTGATGGCTCCTTTAAAGAATTGTTGAATTAAGGTGTGATTCGCCCACGAAACTCCTGTAAAGGCTGAAATGGCTGAAACTTGTACTCTAAGAGAACTAACTGCCAGAGACAAGTCTAACCCTGACTGAAGGAAAGACAAGATATCTTGAACTGCCGGAGAATTATATGAATTTGACCTAGAAGACATGTGGCCCATAAACCTGGCCCATATACGTTCATACACTTTATTGGTACTCTTCCGTCTGGCACTAACAAGGGTTGGAATCGCTTCTTCTGGGCAACCTAGAGCTTCTAGCCTTCCCCTCTCAAGAACCATGCCCTGAGGTGTAGACAGGATGGGCACGGGTGTAACAGTGTGCCTTGAGACAGTAGATCTGGCCTGAGAGGCAGGGGAACTGGGTCCTGATAGCTGAGGAGCAACAGCAGAGGAAACCAAGGCCTGTTGGGCCAGAATGGTATTATCGCAATGATTTCCACCTTCTCCCCTCTGAGCCTCCGAAGGAACTGTAGGATTACAGGAACTGGAGGGAAGGCGTAGGCTCTCTGGAACTTACAACAATCCGTGAGAGCATCTATCCTGAACGCCTGAGGATCCCTGAACCTCGAGTAGTATCTGTGCATCTTGTGATTGTACGGCGAAGCGAACAGATCGACCTCTGGAGATACTCCCAGAGTCAGAAGCCACTCGAAGACATCCCTGTGAAGGGACCACTCGTTGTTGTCTATTTTGACCCTTGACAGAAAATCTGCTTGAACATTCTGGACCCCTGGGATGTATACAGCAGAAATGTTGACCACATTCTTCTGAGCCCAGTTCATTATCGGTTCTACTTCTCGTAATAGAGACCAACTGCGAGTCCCTCCTTGTTTCTTTATATAGGCCACCGCAGTTGTGTTGTCCAGTCTTAACATTACTGACGACCCTGCCACCAGATGGCGAAATGCTATGAGTGCTTGAAAGGCTGCTCTCAACTCCAGGATGTTGGAGACCACACACAGCGACGGGAACGACCACCTTCCTTGAGCCACTTCCGTAAGGCAATGAGCGCCCCAACCTTTGTTGCTGGCATCTGAGGTTACTATTACCCAGGAAATGGGGACTATCGAATGATGGTTGCGTAGATTCTTCCCTTGAAGCCACCAGAGGAGAGACATCCTCATCGCTGGTGTAAGGAGTATGCGCTGTGTTTGATTGGACGAGTCCCACTGTTGCAGAAACCCTTTCTGGAAGGGACGAGTGTGCCACTGGGCCCACTTCACCATAGGGATGGTGGCCGTCATTGTGCCGATCACTTTCAAGCATTGTAGAGCCGAAAGATGAGATGATTCCCAAGCCTTGTGAATCCTGTCCCGGATCACACTGATTTTTTCCTCCGGCAGAGAGATAGTGCCTTTTAATGTGTCGAACTGAGCCCCTAGAAACACGATCACTTGAGTTGGAACCAGATGGCTCTTCTCTAGGTTCAGGAGCCAACCAAACGTCTGTAGAGTGGAGATGACTAAACTCTTGTGATCCAGAATTTGATCTCTGTCCTGAGATAATAGGAGCAAATCGTCCAGATAATGATGGAGACGAACTCCTTTGACTCGTAAAAGAGCTACTATCGCTAGGAGTACCTTGGAGAAGACCCGAGGAGATGTTGTCAACCCGAATGGGAGACAGGTAAACTGGAGGTGTTGATCGCCAACTGCGAAACGGAGAAATTGCTGGAAATCCCTTGCTACTGGCACGTGAAAGTATGCGTCCTTCAAATCGATTGAGATTAACCAATCCCCTAGCTGCACCGACTGTTGGATTGTAAGAAGAGACTCAATTTTGAACTTTTCCTTGCGAATGAAGGAATTGAGGAAGGTCAAATCTATCACCGGCCTCCATGCGCCATTTCTTTTCTGAACCATAAACAGAGGAGAATACATGCCTTCGCCACGTTCGTCTTCTGGCACGGGCACGGCTGCGCCTTGATCCAGCAAACAACTTACGTAGGTCAATAGGACCTGTTTCTTTTCCTCTGAGCCTGGAATTGTTGTGGGAATGAACCTTAATCTCGGAGTGTTGATGAAAGTCCACTTGTGACCCGAGGAAACCGTCTTGACGGTCCAATAATCTTGAATTGAGGCCGCCCAAACATGTCGGTAGTGAAGAAGGTGAGCCCCCACCTGACATGTTTGAGCGGGCCCAATTTCAAAAAGATTTGGTAGAATCTTGATTACCTGCGGAAGCCCCCTTTGAGGTTTTCTTAAGGGAGGATTGTCTGGACCTCCAAGATCTAGAGAACTCCCTGCCGGGGTCTATAACTGCGCGCTTCTATAGCACGATCCGAGGTCTGCCTTCTTGGAAAAATATGTTTTTGGTTTTGAAGGCGTCTGTCTTGAGGGAGGAACCCAGACCTCCCACCTGTGGCCCGGGATATGGCGCTATCTAGTTTATTACCAAACAAGGAGGTTCCCTCAAATGGTATACGACACCATGCCTGCTTAGATGTTGGATCCGCCAACCAGGGACGGAGCCACAAAGCACGGCGTGCCGAGACTGCTGCCAACATAGCCCGAGACAGAAGGCAGGTAATGTCAATAGATGCCTCCCCCAAAAAGGCTGATGCCATTCTGATCTCCTGAATGGGAGAGTCTTTAGCCGTATTCACTGAGATACCTCTCAAGAACTCTTCAACATTGTCGGCCCATGTTTCAATAGCCTTTGAGACTGCGGCTAAAGCCAAAGTTGGTTTACAAGCTATCCCTGAAGTTAGATAAATTCTTTTCAGATCTGAGTCAATTCTTCTCTCTAACGGATCTTTGAAAGATACTGTGTCTTCCAAAGGGAGAGTCACGTATTTGACTAAACGCATAAGTGCTGCATCTACCAGAGGAGCTGATTCAAGGTGCTTCACATCATCCTCCTTAAAGGGGTACAATTTAGACACCTTTGATTGCATGGAGCTCTTCCTATCAATCTTGCTCCACTCTTCAGTAATGATTTCTCCCAATTCAGATAGGAAACGAAAATGTTGCCGTTCCTTTTTGAGTTGTTTGAAAAACTTTCTTTGTTTGGGGAGGGGAGAAGTAGTGGGATCTTCCCATTTTAAAGCTTCTTTCACTGCCTTGACAAGAGCAGGTACTAAAGCATAATCAAATCCTACTCCTGGATCCTCTGGATCCGATTCGCTGTCAGACAAGAGCACAGAGTGGTGGCTTGGTTGAGAAGATTCCCCAGTCTCTTGTAAGAGCCCTTCACCTCCTGAAGGACATAATGGGTCTGAGGGGGATTCCATAGTGTGATGAGCTTCCCTCTGCTGCAGGGATTCCTTTACCACTCTTCTCACCATAGATTCCAAGCGTTGATCCGCACCATCTCTTTCATCTGCGACTTTAGAGAAGCAATGATCACAGAGCGATTTGTCTGATGGGATGGGCATCTTACAGCCCCAACATGAATTATCTGGTCCTCTGCTTGAGTGCGAGTGACCACTGCGTTGTTCAGATCTGGAAGACCTACGGTAACCAGATTTTGACGATGATTTACGGTGGTGCGATTTTGACGATCCATTGCGACTATGCGCACTGTAATGCGGTTCACACCTAGAAGGGCTATAAGGAAATATACAAGAAAGAGAGAGAGATACAGACCAGGCTGGTATCAAATGCTAAGGAATACTCCACAAATACACAGCAATCAGTGAGGCATCCATGACTAAGAACGCTGACTGTAACAACAATAGACCCTCATAAGCAGCCATACAAAACACAGGAGCAACAATACATCAGAGTAGACCATAACCTACCTTACACCAACCAGAGAATGGCCCCGGGAAGTCGCTGAATTTCCTGCAATCATTCCCAAATTCTGACATCTCTCACTGTGTTTTAAATATGGCGTCCATGACGTCATCAGCGGCGTCAGACGCGAGATGCCCGCGCGCATGCGCGGGAACCAAGCCTCGCTTTGGATTTGGGTCCGCGCATGCGCAGAACGCAGCGCTGGACCCGGAAACAGGGGGAGAAAGGCTGCTGGAACGCGGAAGCGTCAGCGCCTATACACAAGAACCAGCTGGCATATGAAAAGACACAGGTAGAAAAAATAAAACACATAAACACTGCTGCCATGAAAAACGGAATTTTTACAGCTCACCACTCCACCAACGATCATCTGGCCGAACAGGTTCAAGCACACACCACCGATCCACCGGGCAGATACTGGCCACCTTACATAGCAGGTAATAAGCCATGCGCACTTATCCTCGGACAAACCAAGCCTTCAGCGCTACTCTGCCATACACTCCATACCCATGCTTAACAGACAGGGCCTATCTGAGGAACAAAAGCTTGATAGTCGGCCGACTTGATCGTAGTGAAGATCTCTTCAGATAGGAAACACCTGTCCTAAGGAGGAGGACAAAAAAGGAACACGGATAGCAGCTTGGAGCAAAGATTTATGGGAGTAGAGGTCCTATTGGGTAATTATGGAGGTGGGGCTAACCCACACGTATGCTGCCATGGAGCCTGTCAGGAAACAAAGTTAAACCATACTCAGAATCATTAAAATAAAGGAGAAAAGTTTTTATTTTTAGCCATGAGGTTTTAATCTTTACACCTCATTAGACAATTTTTTGGAAAATTCTCTTATAGTGCCAAATCAAGTGCGCTTGGTGTTTCCATGCTGAACATCAACTACATCATTTCATGCATTGAAAGTTATAAATAAGGCTACAATTAAAGCATTCTGTGGATACGGGGGGGGGGGGGGGAGGCACATTTGCCAAATTAAATTATATTATATATATAATAAGTAATGTAATTACCAAAAAAAATTTGCAACATTTCAGAATGCATTTAATAAAACCATGTGACTGTTTCCATAGTTTATGCACAGGTAAACGTTTGTTTGCACGCCTCTTTAAGAAATGTTTCCTCTTAAGCATATGCTAGTTAATTGTTATTAACCCAGATCAGCATTTTTCCAAAGTCTGAATAATTTTTTTGCCAATAAGAATTTCGATATTTTTATTTTATTTAGCAGTAAAGAAATGTTAAACTCATTTCATAATAAAATAAATCACTCATACAATGAATACATAATGAACAAAAATATTATATAAAAATAGACATTAACAGGCTCCTCCAGATTCCATTTATTGTCATTTTGTTTTTTTTTAATTCAGCAATCTTCACAAAACATATTTTTTAAAAATGTTTGCTTTTAAGCATATGATATTCTAGTTAATTGTTAATAACCCAAGTCTGCATTTTACAAAGTCTAAATTATTTTTTGCCAATGAGAATTTTGATATTTTCTACTTTTTTTAACAGTAAAACATGTTAAACTAATTTAATAATTTTCATAACCAATTTTAATAATACATACATAAATATGTTTCTCAACATTAAACACCACATATATTGTAGTGTTTAATGGGCTAATAAAAACAAAAAACAAAGTTAAATCATAATCAGAATCATTAAAATAAAGGAGAAAAGTTTTTATTTTTAGCCATGAGGTTTTCATTTTTAAACCTCATTAGACAAATTTTTGGAAAATTCTCTTAGTCCTTGTACACAGGGTCAGAGATTATGACGGAATGTGTCCTATCGGACCGTTTTGTTGGATAATCCGACTGTGTGTGGTCTCCATCGGGCTGTTTCCATCGGAATATCCGACGGACCAAGTTTTCCAGCTTGTCTATAAAATTTTCCCACCAAATGCTCCGATCGGACATACTCCGATCATGTGTAGCCTACTCCGACGGACAAAGTGCCACGCATGCTCAGATCAAATTCCTAGACCAAACCTATTGGTTACTAGCCTGAACGTAGTCATGTCGTAACGAAATAACGTCATCACGTTATGTACAATCGGATTTTCCGACAACTTTGTCTGACCGTGTGTATGCAACAGTTTCGGACAAAGTCCGCCGGACAAAATCCGTCGGTGAAAATCCAGCAGATTTGGTTGTCAGAATGTCCGACCGTGTGTACAAGGGCTAATAGTACCAAATCAAGTGCGCTTGGTGTTTCCATACTTAATATCAACTACATAATTTCATGCATTAAAAGTTATAAATAAGGCTACAATTAAAGCATTCTGTGGATACAGGGGGAGGCACATTTGCCAAATTAAATTACATTATATATATATAATAAGTATATATATATATATATATATATATATATATATATATATATATATATATATATATATATATATATATATATATTTACCAAAAAAATACAACATTTCAGAATGCATTTAATAAAACCATGTGACTGTTTCCATAGTTTATGTACAGGTAAACGTTTGCTTGATTAGACATTAGACAAATTTTTGGAAAATTCTCTCATAGTGCCAAATCAAGTGCACTTGGTGTTTCCATACTGAACATCAACTACATAAGTTTGTAGTGATATAGTATATGTATAGTGGTGGGTAGATGATTAATTCGTTATTATAAGTACTCTTCCGCAGCAACCCAATTCTTCCAGAGAGATGCACTTTATTGACTTCCAATACAGAACAAAGTCTTGCAACAGATGACAAAATATCCAACAGAGTATATCTTACAGATCTAGAACATATTCAGATCCCCATATTCCTTAATCCTTGGTGCCTTCACACACACACCCCGACAAGACTGTCTGAATGCCAGCTTGAATGTCCTCTCAAGTACTGGTCTGACAAGGGGGGGGGGGGGGGTTCTGCTAGGTCAACCAAATGTTTCCCATGAATACCTCTCTCCAATCTAATTACCATCAATAAATACTTTTTCTATGGTCATACAACTTCCTTAAGTTAAAACAATGTATCCATTGAAATGTTCAATTAGCTTAACAGGCCATACCTCACACACCCAGGTAGACTTGCATAAGATTAACACATCAAAGGGTCTTCAGCTGTCCCTTTGATATGTTAAAATGCAGGTGGCTTGGAGAAGTCACTCAGTCAACTGAAATCTAACTGAATTTAATCTAACTGAAATATATATATATATATACACATTACAACATATACCCCCACTTGGGTCAGTTCTAACTACTAGAACTGACCCATAAATCAAATAACAAAAAATATCATCATGATTTAAGTTAATGAATGCTTTACAATGGCTCATATAAAATATGAAGATGAAACTGGTTACATCTCTCTTCACCAGCTTCTAAAATATCCCCATGAAACAGTTGTTAGATAATATAACTTTAGACCATGACTGGAAAAGGATTTGGTAAACATCCGTGGTCATATAGTTGTTAGGCTTTATATCACATCAAGATCTTGAATATTGCGCAAAGACGAGCTGATGTCACAGTCCATTCTTCTGTCTGACTTCATCACATCTCTCACCATCTCACTGAAAGTAAACTTGGTATGCTCTGGGAGCTCCAATCCACATAAGTCCAGGATTCTCTCATCTCCAGGCTCAAGGTTTTCATTTTTAAAGATGCTTCTACACAAATATTCTACTTTCATCTTCATAATAAATGTAATAATCAATGTACCAGCACTCAGTTTCAAGGTCAAAAGGTTTGGATATGGCAGTAAAAACTCTGTGCTGCAAAATATTTACTTGCACTTGACATTCATGAGTCCATCTGAGCATTTTACAATTCACATCTGCTTCTTTCCATTTCCTATTTGAGCAACGATGACCTGTTGTGTACCTGTCAAGTACCTGAATTTTTTTAATTGCCAGCCACAATTTTGTAAGTTGCTGTAGGCCGGCAACTCATTGCCTTCGATAGAGCAGTTACTTGGATCATTCAGTCCATAATTCCACCTGAATGGTATATTAACATATCCATATACCCCCACATGATGGTTCACATAGAATCAGCTTGACATCAGTGTTTATTAGATCTTCTATCCAGACAAAGCAGCAGTGGAAATTCTTGCCAGTATCCTTCCTCACCATGAAAGGTAGAAAGGTATTTTTCATCCATATGTCATAGCCTTTAGTATATTGTAAACAACTGATTCAACAAAGTTTCAAATCATGACTGGAGTGATGAATTTCACTCACCCCTCTTATAAATTTAGGAAAACCACCCAACATGCTATAACTTATGCTATGCCAAGCCATTGTGCAGCATCTCACCTTAGATGTCAAATATATTGATCAATATGCAATATGTACGGATGTTATGAAAATTATTTTAGGTTTAAATGCTTCGCTCTGGTTTTAACATAAAGTTCAAGAAATAAAACATAGTGAAATATAAAAAATTAAAAGCAAAATATTTTTGGGAAAGGGGGAAAAATAAAAATAAAAAATAGGACGTTGCGGAAGAAAAGTCCATTGAAAAGAAAATTTGGATGTTCAAAAAAAGTCCATTGCTTGATGAATATTGAGAGAGTCCATGAATTCAGCGTTTTTCCCCCACTAGCCAGCAATTTCAGATACTTCTAGTGCTTCTGCTATTCACATGCAAACGAGCATCACCGGCAATATCTGAAAGACAAAAAACTCTCCAACAAAAAAAACTCATTAGCAAGGTCTTCAAACATTATTTGAAGTTAAAACAAAGTACTATTTACACATTTACAGTTTGAAGCTAATTCAATCCCACTGCTAGAGAAGTGTCATTTGCATTCAAAAACAGATCTGGAGAATGTACATCTTCATTTATGACACCCTGAAATCTGTTCAGTAATGTGTAATGTTCTATTTTCAGCTTATCGTACTCAATCTTCAGGTGGTCATATTTCTGTTTTAACTGAGAAAATGGTATCCAGGTCTTGGACCTTTTCTTATTATTTTGGTCAGCTCTGTTTTTCAAATTAATATCACCTATGTTTGACCCGGAGTCTCCTCCCTGGGTGTTATCATAAGATATTATCTTTTGATCTTTATGTTCAGTATTTGTCCTAAACAATTTGGCTAAATCAGTTTTGACAGCCTGCTCATTTGACTTTCTCCATAAATGGTCTGCTCTCAACAATACGTCTTTTAAATCACGAGGATTTGGCGTAACTAATAAGATATTTTGTTTGATATCTTCATGCAAAGCATCTAGAAACATATTCATATGTATCAAGCCACCATGCTCAAATGCAAGATTATTACTGACCAATAATTCCATAATAGTTGCTATCCTATGTGACAATTCATAGGGAGATTCATTTTGCATTTGTTGGATCTTCCCATGAATAGTAACATCAGAACGTACACCATACAAAACACATAATAATTCCAGTAATATGTCCCTTGTCCTCACAGGCTGAATACAGATCTGTTTAATTCTCATCCAAAGTCCACTTCCTATAGAATGTTGCAAAGCTCTTTCTAAGTCAGATGGGTTTAGACTGTACACATCTCTGACATTCTGCAAGTCACAAAACCATTTTAAAAATCTGTTCAAATCATGACAGGGAATCATTCCTATTTCTTTAAGAACTGCATCTAATTCTTTTGGTTTCAAAGGCTTCATTACAAGTTGAATTTCACCTGTATTATTAATATTGTTATAAATTGTGGAGGTCACAGTGGGTGCGGCTGGCAACAAATTATCAGATTTAATATGAGGTTCTCTATCATTTGATAGAAAGTTTGTGTTTGTATTTTTCTGCAGATTGTTGAATCCAAGATTTGATGCATATCTGCATTCCTGAGATATCTTTTCTAATTCCATAATTCTTAATTTTAATCTCTCATTTTCCTCTGATAATTCATCACAGCGTTTAGATTTCTCAAGCAAAGCTCCCCCAATGGTAACTGCATGCAATTTTAAATTTACTGTCTCAGTGTCTGATTGGTTTTGTAACTTCTCACAAACATTGTTGCTTTTAGCAACTGCATTCTGTAACTGGGTAATTTCCTCAACCTTACCCTTCAAAGAACTTTCCATGGCTAAACAGCAAGATAACAACCCCTGTACAATAAAACCTATTCTTTTACTTTCTGAAATTTTGCTATCAAAAACATTTTTCTCTAAAAATTCCTTCATCATAGTCCATGTCTGCTTAAATTTTTCTGGGATTTCATAAGGGCCGCCATGACACTTAATACATTTTAATACCCATCTGTTAACTTTATCATCACTGACACTAGCTTCACACTGAGTAAGCATTTTGACTATATTACTAATAATTAAAAAAAGGAAATATTTTACTCACCGCATTAGTTACTCCTTCAGCCTCCAGTTCAGGTCTTATGGTACACGACACAGTCCTTTTCTTGTTGTTTCCAGTCTCCAGAGAATAATTCTGGGGTTCCAAACTTCTTTAATTTTGTAGATCAGACTCTCTTATGTCACAACCAGACATTAGAGTCACAGCACAGGTCTCCATCAAACGTCTGTCCACCTCACAGGATTGTTGTCACCACCGACTTCTGTTACTAAGTCCTGAAAATAATCTTCTGGTCACTTGAACGGCACCAATGTAGTGATATATTATATGTATAGTTTATATCACCAATATCCTGGGTTACGGCACCAATGTAGTGATATATTATATATATCTTATATCACCAATATCCGGGTCACGGCACCAATGTAGTGATATAATATATGTATAGTGGTGGGTAGATGATTAATTCGTTATTATAAGTACTCTTCCGCAGCAACCCAATTCTTCCAGAGAGATGCACTTTATTGACTTCCAATACAGAACAAAGTCTTGCAACAGATGAAAAAATATCCAACAGAGTATATCTTACAGATCTAGAACATATTCAGATCCCCATATTCCTTAATCCTTGGTGCCTTCACACACACACCCCGACAAGACTGTCTGAATGCCAGCTTGAATGTCCTCTCAAGTACTGGTCTGACAAGGGGGGGGGGGGGGGGGTTCTGCTAGGTCAACCAAATGTTTCCCATGAATACCTCTCTCCAATCTAATTACCATCAATAAATACTTTTTCTATGGTCCTACAACTTCCTTAAGTTAAAACAATGTATCCATTGAAATGTTCAATTAGCTTAACAGGCCGTACCTCACACACCCAGGTAGACTTGCATAAGATTAACACATCAAAGGGTCTTCAGCTGTCCCTTTGATATGTTAAAATGCAGGTGGCTTGGAGAAGTCACTCAGTCAACTGAAATCTAACTGAATTTAATCTAACTGAAATATATATATATATATACACATTACAACAAAGTTCATGCATTGAACGTTATTAATAAGGCTACAATTAAAGCATTCTGTTGATACGGGGGGGGGGGGGGCGCATTTACCAAATTAAATTACACTATATATTTAATAAGTATACATATATGTAATTACCAAAAAATATTTGCAACATTTCACAATGCATTTAATAAAACCATGTGACTGTTTCCATAGTTTATGCACAGGTAAACGTTTGCTTCCACGCCTCTTTAAGAAATGTTTCCTCTTAAAGGGGTTGTAAAGGTTCATTTTTTATTTTCTACATAGGTTCCTTTAAGCTAGTGCATTGTTGGTTCGCTTACCTTTTCCTTAGATTTCCCTTCTAAATGTTTTTTTTTCTTTATCTGAATATCTCACTTCCTGTTTCTCCTCAGTAAACTTCTCACCATCATCTGAGTGGTGGTTAGTCAGCCAAAACAGCTTACTGAGGAGGAACAGGAAGTGAGAAATTCAGGCAAAGAAAACAAAGAAAAAAAAACATTTAGAAGGGAAATAGAAAGAAAAGATAAGTGAACCAACACTGCACTAGCTTAAAGGAACCTATTTAGAAAATAAAAAACGAACCTTTACAACCCCTTTAAGCATATGCTAGTTAATTGTTATTAACCCAGATCAGCATTTTTCAAAAGTCTGAAATATTTTTTTGCCCATAAGAATTTCAATATTTTTACATCATATATTTAATAAGTATACATATATGTAATTACCAAAAAATATTTGTAACATTTCGCAATGCATTTAATAAAACCATGTGACTGTTTCCATCGTTTATGCACAGGTAAACATTTGCTTCCACGCCTCTTTGAGTTTGGGATTACCAGCGATCAGAAGACTGGACTGAACCAGAGCAAAAGAAAGAAGCACCATGAAACACATCCATAACACCCAACTATGAATGTTAAATGCTTGTAGCCCCAAAATAAGCGTAGCAAGGTATATAAATCCATAGAAAAATATGAGACAGGACAGGGTCTGAACAGCATTCCGATAATCTTTCACACCGACATGAGATGCTTCCCCATTCCTCTTAATGTGATGACTGTGCCGCTTCAAAAACCAAGCACTGACAGCCATAGATGAAATTGAAATTGAGGAAGGCAAAGAAATTATTATTAGGACAACAATTGCGAATCCCGGGCTTAGATTGCGTTGTTTTGAGGTAGCATCGGCCATCATCATCATGGTTGAGTTCTTAGCTGATTCTTGTTCATAGACAAGCAAGGCCAGGAAACTCCCAGACAGAGAGATGAGTTCCACAGTTAGTATCATCCAAGGTACTATTATTTCTATTTTCATCTTCACCCAAGCAAGGAATCCAGGCTTGAACTGTACAATTTTTATAAAATAGAAGAAGCACAAAGTGCAAGTAAGCCATGAGGTGGAGGCAATGCTGAATATGGTGAAATAGTTGACAGAGTATGTGACATAAGGAATCCCGAATAACGATGGCCAAACAAAGCCTATTAGTATGCTTGCAGACATCAATATGGTGTACACAATGGTGGAGACACAGAGAGCAATCAGAATGCTGGTGTAGGGTGCAAAATATTTCTCTTTGTAACCAGAGAGAATGAGCGAAATAATAATAAAAATGTCAGAACACAAGCCAGCAATGGCCTCAATGGCCAAGACACAGAGACAGATCACAATGGTAGAGCTAATCATCTTGAGAAGGAACACAAATCTTTGTCTTCTAGTCTTCTGTCTTCTAGTAGAGTCTCTTTCATACAAAAGGTCCACCTCTGTAAGACACCGTGATCCTCTTTTTATCAATTCTTCCCTGACCGTGCAAACTCCATCTGTGGATTTCACCTTCTAGAATTATCTGAGTGTTATGTGTTTGAATACATGCAAAAATGTGAATACAGAGGTTCACATTCAAATAGAACATGCAAAGTGAATATTCAGTTCTGCGTGACATAAGTCTAAGGCTCCATGCACACTGGAGCTCATAAACTGCAGTTTATTGGAGTTTGGGCGTTTTTTTAAAAAGCCCATAAACTCCACTCTATATTAGCCTATGTGTCCATGCACACATGGACGTTTTTTAGCTTTAATGAGCAGTGGAGTTTATGGGCTTTTTTCTGAACGCCAGAAATTCGCGTTCAAAGTGGCGTTTTTCACCTCCGAAAAACGACAAATACCGATAAACGCTCATAAACACTTATAAACACGCGTTAATTAGTGTCTATTTTTTCAATGCATTTTGGGAGTTTGGAATGCACTGTGGGATTTTTGGAGTGTCCTCTGTGTATTTTTATTGAAAACGCCCATAAATGCTAACGCTAATAAACGCTAGTACAAAACGCTGTTAAAAGCACGTTTTTCAACAAGTGTTTTCTGCCAGCAATCTGGCGTCCAGAAAAAGCTTTTTTGAGCTTCAGTGTGCATGGAGCCTAAGCCCCTTTGCACACGGTCGGAGATTTCGACAACCAAATCCGTCGGATCTTGTCCGAAACTGTTGCATACACATGGTCGGACTAAGTTGTCGAAAAATCCGATCGTTCAGAACGTGATGACGTAATTTCGTTACGATGGGACTACGTTCAGGCTAGTAGCCAATAGCTTTGATGTAGGAATTTGATCTGAGCATGTGTGGCACTTGGTCCGATCAAAATTCTCTACACATGATCGGAGTATGTCCTATCGGACCAGTTGGTCGGAAAATATTTCCAGCAAGTTGGAAAATTGGGTCAGACGGATATTCCGATGGAATCAGTCCGATGCATACCACACACAGTCGGATTATCCGACAACACGGTCCGATAGGACACATTCCGACGGATTCTCCGACCGTGTGTACAAGGGCTAAGAGCCTAATAGATTTTTTTTTTATTATTATTATTATTCTGTTTACAAATTTAGGTGGTAAACACACTTCGGCTCCGCTCTATGCACACTGGAGCTCATAAACTGCAGTTTATTGGAGTTTGGGCATTTTTTTTAAAAGCCCATGAACTCCACTCTATGTTAGCCTATGTGTCCATGGATGTTTTTTAGCTTTAATGAGCAGTGGAGTTTATGGGCTTTTCTATGAACGCTAGAAATTTGCGCTCAAAGTGCTGTTTTTCACCGCCAAAAAACACCAAACGCTCATTAATTAGCGTTCGGCATTCTATTTTTTTCAATGCATTGTGGGAGTTTGGAATGCATTGTGGGATTTTTGGAGTGTCCTCTGTGTATTTTTTTATTAAAAACGCCCATAAACGCTAACGCAAAAAAACGCTCATAAACGCTCATAAACACTAGTACAAAATGCTGTTAAAAGCACATTTTTAGACCAGCGTTTTCTGCCAGCGATCTGGCATCCAGAAAAAGCTTTTTTGAGTTTCAGTGTGCATGGAGCCTTTAAATCAATTCCAACTGATTACTTTGTCATCTTTCATCTGTCTCTCTTTCAACTCCATATAGATAAATAAAAAATGTCATTCTTCATTGTGCATATAGAACACCAGCATTTGTGTACTCTATTTGACAGGAAGACACTGCAAAATGTAATAAATTTGATGCAGAACCAGGTGATCATTTGTTGTGAAGATGCTCAAAATAAGTCTGATATGTAGACGGTGTGATTTCTGAAATGAATCAGGTATATAATATCTCTATTAGTAATTTCCTGTTTGCCTATATTTTTGGGTGTCAACTCTACTGTATTGCGCAACTTTACTCTTAGCCCCCGTACACACGGTCGGACATTCTGCCAACCAAATCCGCCGGATTTTGTCCGTCGGATTGTGTCCGAAACTGTTGCATACACACGGTCGGACAAAGTTGTCGCAAAAATCCGATCTTTCAGAACGTGATGACGTAATTTCGTTACGATGGGACTAGATTCAGGCTAGTAGCCAATAGCTTTGATTTAGGAATTTGATCTGAGCATGCGTGGCACTTTGTCAGATCGGAATTCTCTACACATGATCGGAGTATGTCCTATCGGACCAGTTTGTCGGAAAATATTTCCAACAAGTTGGAAAATTTGATCCGACGGATATTCCGACATAAACAGTCCGATGCATACCACACACAGTTGTAATTATCCGACAACACGGTCCGATAGGACACATTGCGACGGATTCTCCGACCGTGTGTACGGGGGCTTAGGCCTCGTACACGTGATCGGATTGTGGACTGAAGGGTGTTGGCTCAAACTTGTCTTGCATACACACGGTCACACAAATGTTGGCCAACAATTACGAACATAGTGATATACAAGATGTACTACGTGGTTTTTATTGAGTTATGGAGTTATATACTGTATTTGGTTTGAGGTGCATGCCCTAATGCATTAGGCTGTGCACGCCTATGAGCACAGATATGAATGGTTATCATTGAGAATCATGGGGTACAACTTGTCATGCAACTTGGAGGTCAAAATTTGCTGAAAAAGTCGCCCAACTGTGAAACAAGTCATATATATTTTATTAGAAAGGAGCTCTCCTTTATATTTGCATAGTGGGCCAGAAGCAAATGTGTGGTGATGCCAAGCAAATGTGTGGTGATGCCAAACAAATCAATGAACCCCACCCCACACCAAATCTAACTACCACATCCACCACCACATTGAGTAAGTACATATCCTACACTTACCCAGCAAATGAGGAACACCTCCTCTTTGCTAAAGAGGGACCTCTCCATGTCCACATAGATGGAGATCCTGACCAGCACAGGAACTTCCGGGTGATTACAATGACTCATTTCCAGGTCAGAAGGTGAAACCACACTCTTTTGATCGCAGCTGCGAATATTTGATCGCAACCACAATTAGTATTTTTTATTTTAGTTTATTTGCAGATATGCAAATCTGTATTTCTACATATAATGATATTTGAAGGTAAACTTAAGGGAGTTCGGTAAGAAATTGTGTCCCTGGGATAGCAGCAGATGGATGAGCCCTGGTTCACACTGACAGCGGGAGGAGATCGTGCCAGTTCAGCTGAACTCACACAATTCCATGCCCGCATGTCAGTCCCAACTGACAGGTTTCTGCACTGATGTCAATAACAAAATCACACTCAAAGTCACCAGAACAGTACAGAAACTACTTTTGGAAATTGTGGCGCTGCACCAATTAGAACGGTGCAACTGTCACCGATTTAACATGTCAAATCGCATCAATGTGAACCGGGGCTGGCATATACAACACTGCCTATCCACCAGCGGAATTCATTACCTGCAATTCTCCACACCTGTTATATATAAAGATTCCACCTTTATTATTTACTTGCAGGTGTGCTGAAGAGATTTTTTTTTTAAATTATAAGATATAAAATATTGCACTCCCCAAAACCATCACCCCCAAAACTAATTAAAAAGAATAAAGAAAAGAGAAAAAAACAAACAAACAAACAAGCTCAATAATGTACTTTTATTTTGCCAGCAGAAACAAAATTATGTATATTCATTTACTAGTTTCAAAAAAAATGTCTACCAGATACATGGTGCTACATTTAGCAAAACAGTTAGCAATTGGGTTTTAAGGGCCCTGCTCATAGGAGCTTACAATCTAAAAGTTGTCTAAACCTTAGCCCTTGTACACACGGTCGAACATTTCGACAACCAAATCCGTCAAATTTTGTCCGTCGGATCTTGACTGAAACTGTTGCATACACACGGTCGGACTAAGTTGTCGAAAAATCCGATCATTCAGAACGTGATGACGTAATTTCGTTACGATGGGACTACGTTCAGGCTAGTAGCCAATAGCTTTGATGTAGGAATTTGATCTGAGCATGCGTGGCACTTTGTCCGATCGTAATTCTCTACACATGATCGGAGTATGTCCTATCGGACCAGTTTGTCGGAAAATATTTCCAGCAAGTTTGAAAATTTGGTCCGACGGATATTCTGATGGAAACAGTCCGATGCATACCACACACAGTCGGATTATCTGACAACACGGTCCGATAGGACACATCTCCAATCGTGTGTATAAGGGCTTAGAGTGGACACACCTTTACTTTTGGTGTAGAACGGGCAACACATCATTTTTATCTGCAAGGTTATAGAAACATACTTAACAGTCATTATTCTTACAAAGCATTCCAACATAATATAAAAAAAAATTCAACATATAACACCCAACACCAACCCACAAATCGACACACACACATACATACATTGGTGACCATAATGTTCTGTTGGAAGCTGCATTTCTGTGTACATGATTAAGCAATGAAATCAAAGAGTAGAAGGTCAGCACATGCTCCCAAACCACGTTTGCATGGTCATACAGGAACAATACACACACAACATTGACAGCATGGCCACATAAACCCACTTTTGATTGAAAAAATGCACAAGAATTTCAGCAAACAGCCCAAGTTGGGTGTTTGTCAATAGGCATAATACCATTCCTTCACCACAAATCACAACAAAAAACCTGGCCTTCTCAGACCACACGAACCCCAGCATGTCTTTGGTGAGAAACCCACACAGGGAGAACATATAAACTGCAAGACAAGCATTTGCATGTTGTGGAATTGAACAAGCAACCCCAGTGCTGCTAGACAGAATTGCTACCCTCTTAGCCAGCAGGCAGCCTCACACATGTTCTCTGCATCTCTGTGGTGTGAACCAGCCCTCAGTTCATAGCCATGCTCAGTGTCACAAGCAATATACAATATATTGGCCTGAGTATTAGGACGCCTGCCTTTAAACGCACATGAACTGTAATGACATCCTAGTCTTATTCCGTAGGGTTCAAAATTAATTTGCCCCACCCTTTGCAGCTATAACAGCTTAAACTCTTCTGGGAAGGCTGTCCATGAGGTTTAGGAGTGTGTCTATGGGATTATTTGACCATTCTTTCAAGTGCATTTGTGAGGTCAGGCACTGATAGTGGATGAGAAGGCCTGGCTTACAGTCTCTGCTCTAATTCATCCCCAAGATGTTCTGTTGAGGTCAGGACTCTATCCAGGCCAGTCAAGTTCTATACAGGCATGGATGAGTGAGTTTGGGGTGGAGGAACTTCACTGGCTGCACAGAGTCCTGACATCAACCCGATAGAACACCTTTTAGCTGAATTAGAGCAGAGACTGCGAGCGAGGCCTTCTCATCTAACATTAGGGCCTGGCCTCACAAATGCACTTCTGGAAGAATGGTCAAACATTCCCAAAGACACACTAAACCTTATGGACAGCCTTCCTAGCCTTCTCAGAAGCTGTTCTAGCTGCAAAGGGTGGGCCAAATCAAATTTTGACCCTATGGGCTAAGACTGGGCTGCCCATTAAAGGTCACGTGTGTGTAAAGGCAGGTGTCACATTACTTTTGACTAGATTGTGTATCTGGCAAGATTTACAATGATGGTGGAACCCTCCTACACATGAATACTACATTTAGACATAGTTTTAGGACCTTTGAGATGAGACAACTTCTCTACACGAAGTGGCATGTTGGGGAATCAAACCCAGATGCTCAAGGATGCTAAGCAGAAGATCTAACCTCTCAGCTACAGAGCTGCCACATGTGAAAACCTCCTACACATAAATACACATAAATAATGCATTTGTTTGGACATACAGGTGATTGAATTACATTACTCAAGAGTTATTCTTCTTGATTTATTCGGTGATATTTGGTGGTTCTTTGTGGGTCAGTGTATAATAGTGATATTACCCTAAAATATTTGGGAATTACATTTTGATTTCTGATGTTGGTACACATATCACATTTTTGGGCTCAAATTATGATTATTTGGAAATAATAAAAAGCAAAAAAAATTGTGACTCATTTTAAATTTGCATCAGCAATGGTATTGTTTGTGCTTTGTAAAGACACCTATGTGAGTTTTGGGTAAAGATTGTGATTTGGAGAGTAACAAGTGAAAGTGACAGAGAAAACTATATTTTACAAAAACATCAAAACATTCCATATTCTAGCATTCTTAAAAACAAAATATTTGAAGTAGAAGCAACAATGTTACAAAGGAAAATTTATTTCAGAGAAAGATACATTTCATCTCAACATTATTATTATACACGATTTATATAGCGCCGACAGTTTTACGCAGCTCTTTACAATGTAAAGTGTAAAATTTAAAAATTTTAAATTTACAATTTAACCACTTTCAGACCGGACCATTTTGTTGGCTTAAGACTAGACCACTTTTTGCTAATTCCGCACTGTGTCGCTTTAACTGACAATTGCGCAGTTGTGCGACATGGCTTCCAAACAAAATTGATGTCCTTTTTTCCCACAAATAGAGCTTTCTTTTGCTGGTATTTGATCACCTCTGCAGTTTTTATTTTTTGCGCTGTAAACAAAAATAGATCGACAATTTTGAACAAAATGCATTATTTTTTACTTTTTGCTATAATAAATATCCCCCAAAAATATATAAAAAACTTTTTTTTTACTCAATTTAGGCTGATACGTATTCTTCTACATATTTTTGGTAAAAAAAAACTCAATAAGCGATTATTTATTGGTTTGTACAAAATTTATAGCGTTTACAAAATAGGTGATAGTTTTATGACATTTTTATTAATATTTTTTTTACTAGTAATCGCGGTGATCAGCGATGTTTATTGTGACTGCGACATTATGGCGGACACATCGGACATTTTTGACACATTTTTGGGACCATTGTCATTTATACAGCAATCAGTGCTATACAAATGCACTGATGCCTCTGTAAATGACACTGGCAGTGAAGGGGTTAACCAGAGGGTGGCAGTGTAGGCGTTAAGTGTTCCTAGGGGTGTGTTACTAACTGTGGGGGGCTGGGCTTTGTGTTAGTGAACACTGATCTCTGCTCCAATCACAGGGAGCAGAGATCAGTGTCACTTGTTGCTAGGAAGAACGGGGAGATGGTGTTTACATTGGCATCTCCCCGTTCAGCCTCCCTGTGAGACAATCGTGGGTATCCCCATGGTGATCGAGTCTGCGGGACCCATGACCAGATTTACGGGGGTCCCGACCGCCATGCGCGCAATGGCAGGGTGGCAATTACAAATGAACGTACCTGTACTCCAATTTGCCTGCCCGTGCCATTCTGCCGACGTACATCGGCATGCGCCGGTCGGGAAGTGGTTAAAAGGATTTTTTGGTGAAAGCTGTTTCCATTACAATCAATGGCTAAAATTTGCATTGGACTATAATAGCGCTGCTTTTCACTTCCAAAAAATGCGCTCATTTTTGTATTTACTATAGTGCCTTGTAAAAAAGACAGTGGAGCTAAAATGAGAGCTATTTGCAGGTCTGAGCATGCTCAGTTGTGTTGGCCCCTAGTTGTACAAAAACGTGGGAATTTATCTCTTGTCAGACTTTTAAAGATATTTCAGTGTAGAAATCACTTCTTCACACAGTTTAAAAGCAGATTATCTTTAAATAATATTCTGCAAATTTCAGCGCTATTTAGGAAATTATATCATGTTCTAAACAATATTTTCATGTGAAATTCTCCAGGTTTTAGCAGAGTAAGTATTTGGGCGCTATTTGGTTTCAGGGAACTATAGTAAATTTGATTTTGGGAGTATTTTCTCACCAGCACTATAGTGAATACAGTTTTAACGCTAATTAGCACTAATTTGCGGCAATTAGTGCTAATTAGCACCGCGGCACTATAGTAAATGACCCCCATAATTTTGGGGGTTCAGGGTAATTTTTTTAGCAAACAAATTATGACTTTTACATGAAGGAGAGAAGTGTCAGAATGGGCCTGAGTGGCAAGGGGTTAATTAGTAAGTAAGTGATATACAAATAATGATTATATATTGTTTTTAAGGTTATTTACTATATTTTCAAAATCTGTACTCAAGCAGGTGGCTTAACGGACAAATTACTGAAGTTTAAAGTTATAACTTCCAACCAGTAATTTCACAGTAAATAGATAAATAATACATTATTATCTTATAACATATAGCATAATAATATATGATTTAGCTTGCACCTTTTCAGCAGCAGCAGATTCTCTTTCTCCCTCTTAACTGTGTGAGTAAAACATGGGATTGTGGGTAAATCTTATACACATAAGCACATGTTATTTCCTTGTAGTTAAGACTGAGCGGGCTGAGCGATACGCTAAACGTCACCTCATGTTTGTAACGGTTCCAGGAGAACGGGTCTGTCTGTGTGTGTCTGGCCGGCGCAACGGACTTAAGGCTTTCTGATCTTTTATACACTGTAAGTGCAATTTTACTTTTTTTTATCTCTGGTAATAAAGGGTTTTACACTATTTGGAGTTCTATCTCTCTTTTATGGCTTTGACGTCTCCACCCCGAGTCCTTTTGGATCTATAAGAAAGACCCCTGGGAGTATTCACTTTACAACCCTTATTTGGAGTGGTGATGCAGGGAGAACACTAAGGACCCCGCCAGGCTGGAAGACGTGCTCATATCTAAAGGTCTTTTGTGACCCTCTGTAGTGGGGGGTCATGCCCTTCTGGTAAGCGGCAAATTTAATTGTGTTTCGGTGGTGGGTCAAGCACTATTGCAATGGACCCAGTAATGGATCTTTTCTGAATTTTTTTTTTATTTGTGGAGGACTTCTGTTCACAGTTTTCTATAAAAAGTAGTCTGCTGTGACTTATACACTTGGACTCACTGTTCATACACTGGGTGTGTGTTTTGTGCAGAGTTTTTTTTTATATAGGCATATGTTATGTGACTCTATACTGCAAGGAATGAGTGATTTGTATTTATAACCTATACATGTTTTTGTTATCTAAGACACAAGTGTAGACTATTTTATGTGCAGAGGATATTAACTGTTCACGATTTTTCAATTGTTACACAATTTGATGTTTATATAAGTTAGCGCGGCTTAGTATATTTTTCGTTTTGTTTTTTCTGTAGTTATGTGACACAGTTAAGCTGCAGCAAAACTTTTGTTATTTAAGAGTTTCATATATGATTAATTTTACGTTTCACCTTAGCGCAGTTTTTTTCTCCTTTTTTCTTTTGTTACAATATGTCTCAATTTTATATGTAGAGCATGTTTTATAATAATGACAATTGCAAATGCAAAATAAAAACAAAATGGTTCCATAATCCAAATCCATTCAGATCATTTGTTATATTGTGTTTTTATTTTGTATCTTTCAAACATTAACAAAAGGCACAGACAATTGCATCACATCATCCAAATGATACAAATAAATATGAATGAATGTGTTGTTTTCCTTATAATTTCATTTGGATTTTTGAAATTCGTTATTATTGCGATTCGGAGACTCGGTACATCCAAATCTCAGAATCACAAACTAAACAAAATCGTGAGTAATTGCAGAATCTTTGTCCTGGATACTTGGACACATGGCCTTTGATTCTGGGAACATTTGATTTTTGTTTTTATCCTCCTGTCATGTCTCAGCAGTGATGTAATGCTAAAGACAATGCATGTTAAAATGAACAGAAATGTCAAGCAGTTACCATAACATTATACATTATATATATACAGAACAATGATGTAATGTATTTTGATTAATTATATAAAATTAAAAATGAAACAAATATGACGTTGACCTAACTTAAAGCCTCTTATTGTAGTTCAGTAAAGTACTGATCACAGCCTCAAGTTTCGTAATTTTTCTTTCACATGTCATGACATCTCCAAGCAAATTGTATGTTGCAGATTCAAATCATTTGTGTCACCTCATTCAAATCTTGGTTGTTTTATGTTACAATGTAAAAAAGAAAATATGATGTTGATTTGACTAAATACAGTAAAACCTTGGATTGACAGTAACTTGGTTTGAGAGCGTTTTGCAAGACAAACAAATTTTTTATATAAATTTTGACTTCAAGTAGCGTCATATCACAACTGAGTATAAAAGAGAAAAAGAGGCACTCTTTAGCTCTAAGGCTACTTTCACACTGGGGCATTGCGGATGCTGGCAGTTAAGTGGCGCCATATTTAGCGTCGATTTATGGTCGTTTTAGTGGCGCTATTCAGCTACTAGCGGGTTTGAGAGCGTTTTGCAAGACAAGCAAATTTTTTAATACATTTTGACTTGATATACAAGTAGCATCATATCACAACTGAGTATAAAAGAGAAAAGAGGCACCTCTAAGGCTACTTTCAAACTGGTGGTGTTGCGTGCGCTGGTGGTTAAGCAGTGCTACATTTATCTGCGCTTTACCCTTGTTTAAGCAGCACTATTCAAACGCTAGCAGGGCAGTTATAACCCCCTATCGCGGCCGAAAAAGGGTTAAAACCACCCACAAAGTGCTGCCCCATTGTTTTCAATTGGAAGGGGCGCTTTAGTGTGTTGAGTTTATTTGAGGAGACAGCAAATTTACACTGTTATACAAGCTGTACACTCATATGTTTCTATGTCTCTAGGTTTTAGAGAGTTGGGGAAGATGCTAGAAGAGAGGAAGAGATTGAAGATATGAGTTATAGAGTATAGGATAAGTGACCATAGTATAAACCCTTACATTTTCAATAGCGATATCACAATCCACAGAGAATCTTATGCCCCATACACACAATCAGAAATTCTGTCAGAAAAAACTTGGACGGTTTTTCCGACGGAATTCCGCTCAAGCTTTCCTTGCATACACATGGTCACACAAAAGTTCTCTGAACTTTTGACCGTTAAGAAGAACGGTGACGTACAACACTATGATGAGCCGAGAAAATGAACTTCAATGCTTCCGAGCATGCGTCGAATTGTTTCCAAGCATGCGTAGGAATTTTGCGCGACGGAATTGGTACAGACGATCTGAACTTTTTGCGACCGGAAAATAGAGAACCTGCTCTCAATCTTTTGCTGGGGGGAATTCAGCCAGCAAAAGTCCGATGGAGCATACAAACGGTCGCATTTTCCGACCAAAAGCTCTCATCGGTCTTTTGCTGGCCGAATTTGTTATTTGTTAGCCTCGCACAAACTCAGAGGAGGGGTGCTAGCCAATTCATGACTAATTGATACCACATGTTGCTCAATAGAGATGTACAGAAAAAAACAAACCTATATATGTTTTTGTGTAGACTATACAATCTATGTATTTTACTTTTACTAGAATACAAATATCTCAATTATTCTATTATAATCCAAACACATTCATACATACTGTATGTTAGTATGTGAAGCAGGGAAGGCTTCTAACAGGGGTTTTCTAATGTGCCAGTCCCTTCACTATCAAAGTCCCAGCAGAATGTTGTCAGCGTGTGTTGGAAATTTATTTTTCTTATTTTAGCAACGAGATTTCACCAGGACAAGCGGAAACACACACATTTCTCCCAGCTGTTTTTTTAACTGAGGGTTTCCAAATATTAGAACAATGGAACGAGCTGTAGGATATATTGCTACAAGTGCCCATCTAATTATGCTCATAGCATCACCTAAATTAATTTTTTCTAAAACCTCAACAACAACACTGACACAGCAAATTAAGTCCAGCAATGCACAAACCACCATGGTACTGGCTGCCTGCAGTAGACCACCAATCTGCGGAGGAGATCTGAGCTGGAGAGCGTTCCTCCATATGTTCAAGGCATGTTTCAGAAGTGATCCTACGCTGAGTGTGATACAGGTGAAAGTCACAGTAAAGGGCAAACAGCAACCCAACACCACATTCAAAAGATTAAAGAGGTTGCTAAAAACAAGAGTACAATCACTGTCTCTTATAGGTTCTGTTACATTCATCGGACTGTGAAAATGAATGGTCCAAATAAAAGGAAGGCTTATTAGGAAACAAGAAACCGCCGGCACCATCAAAAGCAGATTTGTAGAAGTTGATAGAATCTTTTTCATCCACTGGAATAAATGGTGGGAAAAGTCAAACAGTTTCACACAGTAATAGGTTGAGAGGAGAGCGGTTTGCCAAAAACTTGTGTCCATGAGAAAAAAAATCATTAGAAAATCAAAGGAATAATATCCCTTTGGGATCGTTGTGTGTGATGATACATAAAATATGACAATATCAGCAATCATCATGCATTGAAAAAGAACATTAATGAATGTTATAGCAGACAGGATCAGATCGCAGGCTGTGGGATGTTTTCCTTTATACCAACCTCTGAGATAAATAGTCAGTATTAGGATGTTTAGGATGATCCCTGATGTACCTAGGCTAGATAAGGTAGAAACCTGCAAAGACAATTCCATGGCAATGAAAGTCTTTCAGAAAGGTCTCCAGTCTTTTGAGTCACAAACACAAAGTGTTCTTGTTTCTGCTCCCTGCTCCTTAATAGGTGAGTCTAAAACAGCCAGGGATGCAAATTCTCAGTTTGTTTTCTCTGCCTGATGTGTGTTGAATATTTAACATTACCACGCTAAGGTCTTGCTATAAGGTCTTTCCAACATGTTATATTTGACTATCATTATCTTTTAAAAAATTACTTTCCCTTGTAGACATGTGCGCTGCTGAAAAGTTTGTTAGTTTTTGTTTCATTTGTTTTTTTTTCTATGTTTTGTTTTTCTTTTTTTGGGTTATTCGTTATGATCACAAATCATAAATTCATGAATTCATAAATTCATAGATTTGAAAATTAGTAAATTAGTAAATTCGTAATTCGAAAATTTGTAAATTCACAAATTGAAAAAATCTGAACATTAGTAAGAAAATTGGAAAGAATAACTAACTAACTAATAATAAATAGCTATTCAATTAAAGGTATTGGAAATTCCTTTCAAATTTGGCTGTTGGTGAATGTGATGAATCCGAATTTATCCAGCGTTACGAATTATCCAAAATAACGAATGCCGCAGCTAAACAAATGGAACAGAACAAATTAATAATAAATAGTTATAATTATAATAATAAATAAAAAAAGTTTTTATTGTTATTATTGTTATTTATTATTATAAAGTTGTTCCATTCATTTAGATAGATTCATTCATTCCATTCATTTAACTCCAGAATATGTCGGACCAGAGTAGCAGGGAACTATCTCCGTCAGACTTGGATAGCGACTATGAACCAATGGAAAGCAATGGCTCCGAGATGGAAACCAAGGAAGATAGGATTCTAACAAGGAGAATCGGGAGATATGAGCAGGCACAGACATCCACCAGCAGCACACCACTCAGGGCATCCACCAGCAGGCATCCACCAGCAGCGCAGCACTCCAGGATAGGCAGGCATCTCCAGGATAGGCAGGCAGGCATCCACCAGCAGTTCTACAACCTTACTAGAGGATAGGCCAGATGCTAGTAATGGGGCATCCCATCAACGAGGCAGGGCCTATACTAGCCTCCCATATGTTCTACTGTATCCAACATGCCTGCCCGATATGTCAGTAGAACTTGTAATTCCCCTTTTTACAGCCCAGTCAGGCCCTCAGATACAGTCAGAAAACATAACCCCAATTTATTATTTTCACGTATTTTTTACCGATGATCTCCTAAATAGGGATGGCCGAACGGTTCGCCTAGCGGTCGTTTCGCAGCGAATTTCTTCTGTTCGCTGCCGATCGGCGGACTATTGCTTTACTGTGTAAAAGAACTTTGACCTATGATGACACATCCATCATGGGGTACAGGACAGCCAATTGAGACATTACAGCACATGGACACTTGGACATTCCCCCTAACTTATAAATAGATCTGATCCGGCGGCCATTTTACATTCTTTCTTCTGTCACTATAGGGAGAGGTTGCTTTGTGGAGCAGGGAGAGACTGCAGTGACCCAAATCGCTAGTTATTTGGTACACAAAAGTTCTTTTCAGAACTGGTATAGGTGTTAGGAGTAGTTCAGGATATAGGTTTGAGGCACTGCTGTGCTACTGATTGTTGCAGCAGCCTGTCTTTTGTCAGTGTAGAGAGAGGGACAGGACGCTGTGTGCTGCAGGGACAGTCAGTTTAATCATTAGCTGTTACTATTAGGTCCACAAAAGTCCTTTTCGGGACTGGTATGGTAAAGTAGTACAGGATAGAGTTTTGAGTGCTATTCAAGTTATTGTTCCAGCAGCCTGTTTTTTGTCAGTTTAAATAGGGACAGGTAGGAAGCTGTGTGTGAGGCAGTGAGGGACAGTCAGTTTAATCAGTAGCTGTTACTATTAGGTCCACAAAGGTTCTTTTCAGTACTGGTATGGTAATAGGCTTGTACACGTATAATATTCTTTCTTCCAAATATAGAAAGAATATTATACTTGACTGCTGCCCTCTGCTGCAGTAGTCCTTTATCAGTATTGGGACTGAGGTACAGTCTGCTAATCATTCACAACCTACTTGTTCCACAAAGGTCCTTATAAGGACTGGTAAGGAATAGGGTACTACAGTACATAGGGTTGAGTGAGGTATACAGTCTGCTATTCCTTAAGGACTGGTATAGGTCCACAATATATAGGGTTGAGGTGCACTACTGCTGACTGCAGTACAATTGGCAGTACAATTGGCAAACCATGCTTGTACATAGAGTTTTTTGCTATGAGTGATGTTCCATGTTTGTATTTGTCGCACTACCTATATGGATGATGTATTATTGTTCATTTGGAATTACTATTGTCTGTCAAATAAATTATATTTTTTTACATCAACTATTTTCACACCAACTCAATGCTGCTAAAAAAACCCTGGGGAAATTTCCTGTGTTTTTGTTGTATACTTATGGGTTATGCAGCTTTGGGGGCTCCCTTATTGTGTTATTTTTTTCTTTTTACATATACCAATTGGGTGGTTAAACACCCGCTTCTTCCCCCTTTTAACACATGTGAGCCCTAATACGAGCCAAGACATACTGCCAATTTTTGGAGAAATCAGAATGCAGGTATTTTTCCTTTAGCCGCCCTTGAGGCGACAAAGGGACGCGTACAAAGCGTAATAGCCTATAATGAAAGACACCTGCATTCAGCTCAGACTAGTGGAATCACTGTTTGAGCATAGGAGTATATCCTTTTCCTTGGGGTGCAAAAAGTTATCCTCTTTTCTTCCCCCCTCTATTTTTTTTTTATGTAATTGATTGCATTGTATATGCCTTTGGCTCCTTCTACCAAAAATATATCTATACTAACATACGATCACCTGTAAATCATTTTATTTGTACTACTTTGCATGCATTGCAGTGTTTTATTTTTCTCCATCCCCTTGGTGCAAACCGCTCTGTTCAGCCCGCGCCACTGGGTGGGGTGCCTCTTTTCCGCCCCGCTTCCCGGCACGGTGGGGAGACGCAGATGTCATCTGCGATTCTCCCCAATGTTCGTTTCCCTACAGTTGAGTCCTCTTTGGGCCACTGTGTGGGGGGCTTTCTCCGTGCCGGCGGCATTCCGTGATCGCCACCAGACTGTCAGTGACGTCACGCTTTTACGTCGGAGGCGATGGCTTAGGCCAGGGCTTATGCCTTCCGGAACGCCGAGGGGACCATGCGGACGACGCCCTTTTGGCGTTGTAGACCTGTGGGAGGGTGGATTGGGTGGGGTCCTACACCTGCAGATAATGGACAAATCATGCAGATACTTTAAAATCCCACAGCTCCCAGGAGATCCTGAGGTGTTCCCTGGTAGTGTTGTCATACACCAATACAAGACTGATGGAGTGCTTGGTAAGTGTAGCTTTTGGAATGATTATGACTGGGTAATCCTTGTACTTATGCGATACCCATTAATTTATTAACATTACTACCTAACCTACACAATATTATTTCTTAGTAATATAATCATAATCCTACTCCCTCACTTTATGCAGACAGCATTCAGTGTCATATCTCTCATGTTTGGCACCGTGATCCACCTCACTCTCACCATCTTATTAAATTGTCCACCTTTTTCTTTTCTTTCTCACACACACATACACACATGCATCATTTTTTTAACACTTTTAATTTTGTTGTTTCAGTTTTCTTTTTCAGTAGTTTGGTTTTGTTTTCACTTTCACACCCCCCTGCCCCGTCATCAGTGTACCTCACATCATGCATTTTCACTTCACCCATCACATCTCCACACCCTATCCCTCACCCACTTTTTCTCACCGTCAGCTAATCCCTCTTATAATTTATATAACTAATGAAGAAACTACGCCATGCTATATATAACTAATTTAATTCTTTTACAATATGAATTCATTAATTACCAAGTAATAAGCCTATAACTGCCAAGCACTTCTATATACTTCCTCTAATATTTAATGATGACCTACAAAAAGTTTTTTGCATGTCCATCTGCAGGTGTTTTACCCCCCATCCTCCTCTCTGGGTCCCACAACGTGGCCCCCTGTAAGCTCAGTGGACTATGCACCCACCCAGAGGGCGCGAGGGGAACATGTGGCAGCGATGGGATCACTGGATGGCTATAATCCTGCAATGCCGGTTCATGCGACACGTCCTCATGTCCTCATACACCCATTGGTAATTATATCTCTATATGCATGGAAACATATTTTTTCTTAATTTGAAATATTATACCTATATATTTCTATATTGTCCAAAGTCTTTAATTAGATATTTTGACATTCCCCTAGAATATAAATCCCCCTGAAGAGACCGGAAATCGCAAGGGTCGAAATGCATCAGGGTTTTTCATGTGGATACATATGTTACGACTACAATTGGCAAACCATGCTTGTACATAAAGTTTTTTGCTATGAGTGATGTTCCATGTTTGTATTTGTCGCACTACCTATATGGATGATGTATTATTGTTCATTTGGAATTACTATTGTCTGTCAAATAAATTATATTTTTTTACATCAACTATTTTCACACCAACTCTCTGCTGCTAAAAAACCCTTGGGGAAATTTCCTGTGTTTTTGTCACTACTGCTGACTGCTGCCCTATACTGCAGCAGTCCTTTATCAGTATAGGGACTGAGAGTTTTGTCACAGGGTCATTTAAAAAATGACAGGCAGAGGAAGAGGCAGGCCCTTTCGCAAGGGTGGTAGGGGTAGGGCAAGAGCAACAGGCTTGAGCCAAAGTGGGAAGTTGCAGAAGGTGCGTTCAATTACTTATTATTAAAGGACGCACCAGACTTGGTTGAGTGGCTTACTCAGCCTTACTCTTCTGCACCCTCCTCATCCTCTCGATCTGCACCCTCTTCTTCACTCTCTGCTATGTGCACCCCCAAAGACACTACCACAACAACACCACCGCCACCACCACCACATACCTTCCGCTTGAGTCACAGGAATTATTTTCCGATCCATATCAAGACATTTCTGATGCGCAGCCCAGATCAGCCCAAGGAGGAGGTTGTTCCCCGGTGTTGCTGCCTACTCCGAGATCTCTACTTATAGCGGTGGGGAAGGTGACATCGATGATGACGTGTCTAGTGATGTCACGTGGGTGCCCACAAGAGAGGAAGAGGAGGGGAGTTCAGAGGGAGATATGGACCAGCAGATAGGGAGGAGAAGCAGGAATAACTAACATTGCACAGGAGGGACAAAGCAGACTGCTAATGTATCAGGAGCGAGTCATCGACCATGTACGGTCACATCTGGCGCTCCCAGGACGCCGGAACATGGCTCTGCAGTGTGGGCTTTTTTTAACGTGTCTGCTACTGACAATAGCGTTGCCATCTGCAATCTTTGCAGTCAACGCATTAGTCGCGGTAAGCCCAACACTCACCTAGGGATGACCGCCTTAAAAAGGCACATGAGCAGCCACCACCGAGCCCAGTTGGAGTAACGGAACACACAAAGCCACACTCCAGGCTCTCACCGTCCAGCCTCGTCTTCTACTTCTCCTTCTCCTCCACCTCCTCCACCTTCTATCACGCCAAGCTCTAGTTTTTCTGCAAAAAGGCAGGCTTCCGTGGGCCTAATGTTCGAGCGTAAAAAAATGATGACGCCGGATAACCCTCTTGCCCAACGGTTGATGGCTGGCTTGTCAGAACTGATAGCCCGCCAACTACTGCCATATAAACTGGTGGACTCGGAGGCCTTTCGCAAATTTGTGGCCATTGGAACACCACAATGGAAGGTCCCAGGAAGGAAGTATTTCTCAGAGAAGGGCATCCCAGAGCTATATGGCCATGTTCAGCGGCAATTGAATGTATCTCTGGCACACAGTGTCAGTGCCAAGATACATCTGACCACAGACACGTGGTCTAGCAAAGAGGGGCAGGGAAGGTATATCACTTTTACTGAGCACTGGATGAACCTTCTGACGGCCGTCAAGCATGTAATCCGTGGCACCCGTGTAGATTTGATTTTAACGCCATGGATTGCATGCAGGCCTGGCTCTTGTTCTCCTCCTCCTCCTACTCCATCCTCCTCCCTCTCCTCCTCGGCTGACTCCTCCTTTTCCGCTGCTAGCGTCTCTTCCGCTGCGCAGCCCGTGCTCCCCAGAACCTATTCAACATGCCAGGTAAGACGTTGCCATGCCGTGCTGCGTCTGTTGTGCCTGGAAGCCAAGAGCCACACTGGCCCGGCACTCCTTTCAGCTTTGCGTTCACAGGCAGATCAGTGGCTAACACCGCTCAATTTGACAGCTGGTAAAGTGGTGTGTGACAACGGTGCCAATCTGCTTAGCACATTGAAACAGGGCAAAATCACGCACGTGCCATGCATGGCACACGTCTTAAACTTGGTCGTGCAGCGATTCCTTGTCAAATACCCTGGGGTCCAGGACATCTTGCGGCAGGCAAGGAAAATCTCGGCTCACTTCAGAAGATCTTACACGGCCATGGCTCGCCTTGCTGACATTCAGTGGCGACACAATCTGCCGGTCAGACGTCTTATTTGCGATTGCCCGACGCAATGGAACTCAACCATCTATATGCTTGATAGGCTGCTCCAGCAGAAACGTGCAGTTAACGTCTACCTGTATGAACTCTGCGGCAGAACAGGTTCTGGGGAGCTGTTTTTTTTTTCACCGTGCCAGTGGCTGCTCATGCGCGATGCATGCAGACTTCTGCGGCCATTTGAGGAGATCACCAAACTGGTCAGTCGCAGCCATGGTGCCATCAGTGACATGGTACCTTATGCCTTCTTTATGGAGCATGCATTGCGTCGTGTCATTGATCAAGCTATGGAGGAGCAGGAGCGGGGAGATGAGGAAGTCGCAATGCTGGATGAATTCCCAGGGGGGGCTACTCTGAGACAAGTCAACAACAGGAGTCTGATGAGGAGTCAGAGGAGGATGGTGCCGGGGCAGATGAGGAGGAGCAAGAAGAGCATGCTTTAAACCTTTCTGGGATCCCTGTTGTTGTGCGTGGATGGGGAGAGGAGAATGAAGAGGACGACATTATCCTGGATGATGAGCAGGAGCCAGGCCACCACACCGCTTCCAGTTTAGTGCAAATGGGGGCCTTCATGCTCCAGTGTTTTAATAGGGACCCCCGTATAAAAAGCATAGGGGTCAAGGACCAGTACTGGGTGGCAACGTTCCTAGACCCCCGGTACAAACACAAAATGGCAGAAATGTTACCGCCGTCACAGAGGGCTGTCAGAATGGAGCACTTCGAGGCCTTGCTTCGAGAAATGCTGCATTCTGCTTTTGCGTGCGCTGGCAGAGGAGCAATTCCCACTCCCAGAGAAGGAGTTGTGGATACCAATCCAACAGGGCCTGCAAGAAGAGGCCGGTTTGAAGATGTGTTGGTGACTTTGGATATGAGGTTATTCTTTCAGCCGACCCATCGACAGGTGTCATCCGGATCCAGCATCAGGGAACGCGTAGACCGTCAGGTGTCTGACTACATCGGGTTAACGGCCGATGTGGACGCTCTGAGGAGTGATGAACTCCTGGACTACTGGGTGGGCAGGCTTGACCTCTGGCCAGAGCTTGCCCAATTTGCAATCGAACTGTTGGCTTGCCCCTCGTCCAGTGTCCTGTCCGAAAGGACGTTAAGCGCAGCGGGGGGATCGTGACCGGTAAGCGTACCCGCCTAGCTCACGACAGTGTTAACTACCTCACATTTCTAAAAATGAATGAGGCATGGATCTCAGAGGAATTCAACACATGTGACCAGTAGACCATGTATATGTCTATAAACATTTTTTTTAATCAAGCACACAGACCTTCTTTCTTCATTTGGCTCACTTCCTGGTCCAAAAAAAGCACACCGTACTATGTGCCCATACCCTCCTGTTTGAAGAGGTTGAGTGGTGTCATATTTCTACTGGGGCTGCTTTTTATGAGGGGCTCCCACCATCCCTGTGCTGTGCTGATTTCCTCCTGGGGCTGTACCTCTGCTGTGCATATTATGAGGGGCTCCCACCATCCCTGTGCTATGCCTATTATGAGGGGCTCCCACCATCCCTGTGCTGTGCTGACTTCCTCCTGGGGCTGCTTATTATGAGGGGCTCCCACCATCCCTGTGCTATGCTGACATCCTCCTGGGGCTGTTTATTATGAGGGGCTCCCACCATCCCTGTGCTGTGCTGACTTCCTCCTGGGGCTGTACCTCTTCTGTGCATATTATGAGGGGCTCCCACCATCCCTGTGGTATGCTGACTTCCTCCTGGGGCTGCTTACGGTGCAGGTGTCAGTGCTGTATATCACGGTGCTGATGTCAGTACTCTCTATCACGGTGCTGCTGTCAGTGCTGTATATCACGGTGCTATTGTCAGATTACTCTATTACGGTGCAGGTGTCATTGCTGTATGTCACGCTGCTGATGTCAGTGCTCTCTATCACGGTGCTGCTGTCAGTGCTGTATATCACGGTGCTGGTGTTCGTGCTTTATGTCACGCTGCTGATGTCAGTGCTCTCTATCACGGTGCTGTTGTCAGATCACTCTATCACAGTGCAGGTGTCATTGCTGTATGTCACGCTGCTGATGTCAGTGCTTTCTATCACGGTGCTGCTGTCAGTGCTGTATATCACGGTGCTGGTGTTAGTGTTTTATGTCACGCTGCTGATGTCAGTGCTCTCTATCACGGTGCTGGTGTCAGATGACTCTATCACGGTGCAGGTGTCATTGCTGTATGTCACGCTGCTGGTGATCATCTCCTGCACCCTCTTCTTTGCCTGCCCTGACCTTCCCTCTCCTCCATTGCCTTCATGCGCTCCACAGTCCTGAATTGTCACAACAATTTCCCATATAAAAAAAGAATGCTTGTAGTTGTCGATCCCAGATTCACCTTATACATGTGTTATGTCATTGGCCATGTGGTGGGACTATGTTTTCACAGCTATTAATTATTTTGTGGCTGCAAATTTGACCTGTAGGTTTGCGAAGTTCGCCTCCCATTGACTTCAATGGGGCCCGCCGCGAACGTTACGGTTCGCGAACTATCGGCCGCGTTCGCGGTCTGCGTTCATGAAACGTCACGTCGGAAGTTCGCCCATCACTATTCAGAATGCATTTAATAAAACCATGTGACTGTTTCCATAGTTTATGCACAGGTAATGTTTGCTTCTACGCCTCTTTAACAAATGTTTCCTCTTAAGCATATGCTAGTTAATTGTTATTAACCCAGATTAGCATTTTTCCAAAGTCTGAATTCTTTTTTTTCCAATAAGAATTTCGATATTTTTATTTTATTTAACAGTAAAGAAATGTTAATATCATTTCATAATAAAATAAATCACTCATACAATGAATACATAATGCACAAAAATATTATATAAAAATAGACATTAACAGGCTCCTCCAGGTTCCATTTATTGTCATTTTGTTTTTTTTTAATCAGCAGTCTTCACAAAACATATTTTAAAAAAATGTTTACTTTTAAGCATATGATATTCTAGTTAATTATTAATAACCCAAGTCTGCATTTTACAAAGTCTAAATTATTTTTTGCCAATGAGAATTTTGATATTTTACTTTTTTTAGCAGTAAAACATGTCAAACTAAATTCATCTTTTTCATCACCAATTCTAATAATAAATAAATAAATCTATTCCTAAACATCACATATATTGTAGTGTGTCGTGGAATAATAAAAAAAAACTAAGTTGAATCAAAATCGGAATCATTAAAATAAATGAGAATTTTTTTTTTTGACATGAGGCATTAATTTTTAAACCTCATTAGACAATTTTTTGGAAAATTCCCTCATAGCATTCTGTGGATATGGGGGTTGGGGGAAGGGACATTTGCCAAATTAAATTACATTATATATTTAATAAGTATACATATATGTAATTACCAAAAAAAATTTGTAACATTTCGCAATGCATTTAATAAAATCATGTGACTGTTTCCATAGTTTATGCACAGGTAAACATTTGCTTCCACGCCTCTTTGAGTTTGGGATTACCAACGATCAGAAGACTGGACTGAACCAGAGCGAAAGAAAGAAGAACCATCAAACACATCCATAACACCCAACTATGAATGTTAAGTGTTTGTAGCCCCAAAATAAGCGTAGCAAGGTATATAAATCCATAGAAAACTATGAGACAGGACAGGGTCTGTACAGCATTGCGATAATCTTTCACACCGACATGAGATGCTTCCATTTTCCTATTTATGTGATGACTGTGTCGCTTCAAAAACCAAGCACTGACAGCCATAGGTGAAATTGAAATTGAGGAAGGCAAAGAAATTAATATTAGGACAACAATTGCGAATCCCGGGCTTAGATTGCGTTGTTTTGAGGTAGCATCGGCCATCATCATCATAGTTGAGTTCTTAGCTGATTCTTGTTCATAGACAAGCAAGGCCAGGAAACTCCCAGACAGAGAGATGAGTTCCACAGTTAGTATCATCCAAGGTACTATCATTTCTATTTTCATCTTCACCCAAGCAAGGAATCCAGGCTTGAACTGTACAATTTTTAAAAAATAGAAGAAGCACAGAGTGCAGGTAAGCCATGAGGTGGAGGCAATGACGAATACGGTCAAATAGTTGACAGAGTATGCGACATAAGGAATCCTAAATAATGATGGCCAAACAAAGCCTTTTAGTATGCTTGCAGACATCAATATGGTGTACACAATGGTGGAGACACAGAGAGCAATCAGAATGCTGGTGTAGGGTGCAAAATATTTCTCTTTGTAACCAGAGAGAATGAGTGAAATAATAATAAAAATGTCAGAACACAAGCCAGCAATGACCTCAATGGCCAAGACACCGAGACAGATCACAATGGTAGAGCTAATCATCTTGAGAAGGAACACAAATCTTTGTCTTCTAGTCTTCTGTCTTCTAGTAGAGTCTCTTTCATACAAAAAGTCCACCTCTGTAAGACACCGGAATTCTCTTTTTATTAATTCTTCCCTGACTGTGCAAACTCCATCTATGGAGTTCACCTTCTAGAATTATCTGAGTGTTATGTGTTTGAATACATGCAAAAATGTGAATACAGAGGTTCACATTCAAATAGAACATGCAAACTGAATATTCAGTTCTGCGTGACATAAGTCTAAAGCCGCGTACACACGGGCGGACTGTCTGCCCAACTTAGTCCGCCGAAACACATTTCAGCGGACAGTCCGCTCGTGTGCGGGCTTCAGCGGACTTTTTCAGCGTGCAGTCTGGCGGACTAAGTATTTTGGAATGTTGGAAATACTGTCTGTTGGACTCGCATTTCAGCGGACAGTCCGCCCGTGTGTGTGCCAGTCCGCCGTACTTTTGAAATGAGCGGACTTTTCCCGCCCGGAGAAAAGTCCGCTCATTTCGAGCGGGTATCCAGGTAGGCGGGGCCCATGAAGGAGACGTCGCTGGCCCCGCCGCCTGGTATGGACTTAAAGGGGAACCCCAACGCCGAAAAAAAATCGGAGTGGGGGTCCCCCCTAAGTCCACAACAGACCCTTGTCCGAGCACGCTACCCGGCCGGCCAGGAAAGGGGGTGAGCGAGTGCCCCCCTCCTGAGCCATACCAGGCCACGTGCCCTCAACATGGGGGGTGCCTTGGGGAAGGGGGGGCCTCCGCTATCTTCTTGTAGCTCTTTTACTAGCGGAGAAGTCCGGCTTTCTTCCTCGCCGCCGGCCTCTTCTCCCGACTTCGGGGGTCTTGTCCCCCTCTTCGGTTCTTCTGCCGGGCCACCGCGCCTTCTTATAGCTCTTTTACAGGCGGTGGCCCGGTCTTCTGTCGCCGCCTTCGCCGCCGCCTTCCGTTCTTCTTCTTCTTCTTCTCCAGGATATGTTGCCTCGACAATGTCTCCGGCCGGAATGCCAGGGCCGCGCTGCGCGGCCACTTATATAGTGACAATGGGGCGGTGTCACATGGCTTTATGTCACATGGGTTGGTGTCACATGGTGACCCCGCCTCCTTACGATGTCATAGTCCCCATGTGACATCAACCCATGTGACCAACCCATGTGACATAAAGCCATGTGACACCGCCCCATTGTCCCTATATAAGTGGCCGCGCAGCGCGGCCCTGGCATTCCAGCCAGAGAAATCGTTGAGGCAACATCTCCTGGAGAAGAAGAAGAAGAAGAAGAAGAACGGAAGGCGGCGGCGAAGGCGGCGACAGAAGACCGGGCCACCGCCTGTAAAAGAGCTATAAGGCGCGGTGGCCCGGCAGAAGAACCGAAGAGACAAGACCCCCGAAGTCGGGAGAAGAGGCCGGCGGCGAAGAAGAAAGCCGGACTCCTCCGCTAGTAAAAGAGCTACAAGAAGATAGCGGAGGAGTCCGGCGAGAAGACCCCCGAAGACGGAAGACCCCCGGAGCTGTGCAATAAAATATTTTAACCCTGTGTTGTGTTTTTTTTGTACTTTTTTTCCCACAGGTGAATGGGTAGGGGTACATTGTACCCCATACTCATTCACATAGGGTGGGGGGCTGGTATCCGGGGGCCCCCTTATTAAAGGGGGCTCCCGGATTCCGATAAGGCCCCCGCCCGCAATCCCCGACAACCAACGGCCAGGGTTGTCGGGAAGAGGCCCTTGTCCTCATCAACATGGGGACAAGGTGCTTTGGGGTGGGGGGGCGCACGGCCCCCCTTCCCCAAGGCACCCCCCCATGTTGAGGGCACGCAGCCTGGTACGGCTCAGGAGGGGGGGGGGCGCTCGCTCTCCCCCCTTTCCTGGCCGGCCGGGTAGCGTGCTCGGACAAGGGTCTGTTGTGGACTTTGGGGGGACCCCCACGCCGATTTTTTCGGCGTTGGGGTTCCCCTTTAAGTCCATACCAGGCGGCGGGGCCAGCGACGTCTCCTTTGCGGGCCCCGCCTACCTGGATACCTGCTCGAAATGAGCGGACTTTCCTCCGTGTGTGTGGGCGAGTCCATTCATTTCAAAAGTAGGGCGGATAGTATGGCGGACTTAGTCCGCCGTATTAGTCCGCTCAAAAAGTGCCGTGTGTGGGCAAGTCCGTTCATTCGAAAGTATGAAGGACTCTCCGTCCGATTGTCTGACGAACTAAGTTGGCCAGACAGTCCGCCACGTGTGTACGTGGCTTAAGGCTCCATGCACACTGGAGCTCATAAACTGCAGTTTATTGGAGTTTTTTGGGCTTTAAAAAAAAACACCCAAACTCCGCTCTATGTTAGCCTATGTGTCCATGCACACATGGACGTTTTTTTAGCTTTAATGAGCAGTGGAGTTTATGGGATTTTTTTCTGAACGCCAGAAATTTGCTTTCAAAGTGGCGTTTTTCACCTCCAAAAAAACGACAAATGCTGATAAACGCTCATAAACGCTTATAAACACGCGTTAATTAGTGTCTATTTTTTCAATGCATTGTGGGAGTTTGGAATGCATTGTGGGATTTTTGGAGTGTCCTCTGTGTATTTTTATTGAAAACGCCCATAAACGCTAACGCTAATAAACGCTAGTACAAAACACTGTTAAAAGCACGTTTTTCAACCAGCGTTTTCTGCCAGCAATCTGAGCTTCAGTGTGCATGGAGCCTAAGAGCCTAATAGATTTTTTTTTGTTATTATTATTCTGTTTACAAATTTAGGTGGTAAACACACTTCGGCTCTGCTCTGTGCACACTGGAGCTCATAAACTGCAGTTTATTGGAGTTTGGACATTTTTTTTTTAAAAGCCCATAAACTCCACTCTATGTTAGCCTATGTGCCATGCACACATGGATGTTTATTAGCTTTAATGAGCAGTGGAGTTTATGGGCTTTTTTATGAACGCTAGAAATTCGCACTCAAAGTGCCGTTTTTCACCGCCAAAAAAACACCAACCGCTCATTAATTATCGTCCAGTGTTCTATTTTTTTCAATGCATTGTGGGAGTTTGGAATGCATTGTGGGATTTTTGGAGTGTCCTCTGTGTATTTTTATTAAAAACGCCCATAAACGCTAACGCTAGAGAACGCTCATAAACGCTCATAAACACTAGTACAAAATGCTGTTAAAAGCACATTTTTCAACCAGCATTTTCTGCCAGCAATCTGGCATCAAGAAAAAGCTTTTGTGAGTTTCAGTGTGCATGGAGCCTTTAAATCAATTCCAACTGATTACTTTGTCATCTTTCATCTGCCTCTCTTTCAACTCCATATAGATAAATAAAAAATTTCATTTTTCATTGTGCATATAGAACACCAGCATTTGTGTACTCTATTTGACAGGAAGACACTGCAAAATGTAATAAATGTGATGCAGAACCAGGTGATCATTTGTTGTGAAGATGCTCAAAATAAGTCTGATATGTAGACGGTGTGATTTCTGAAATGAATCAGGTATATAATATCTCTATTAGTAATTTCCTGTTTGCCTATATTTTTGGGTATGTGAACTCTACTGTATTGGCCAACTGTACTCTTAGGCCTCGTACACGTGATCGGATTGTTGGCCAACAAAACTGTGTACTGAAGGGTGTTGGCTCAAACTTGTCTTGCATACACAAGGTCACACAAATGTTGGCCAACAATTACGAACATAGTGATGTACAATGTTATGGAGTTATATATATATATATATATATATATATATATACATATATATACAGATGCACGTGTGTTTGAGCTTTGGTTTGAGAAGCACGCCCTAATGCATTAGGCTGCGCACGCCTATGAGCGCAGATATGAATGGTTATCTTTGAGAATCATGGGGTACAACTTGTCATGCAACTCGGAGGTCAAAATTTGCTGAAAAAGTCGCCCAACTGTGAAACAAGTCATATATATTTTAATAGAAAGGAGCTCTCCTTTATATTTCCATAGTGGACCAGAAGCAAATGTGTGGGGATGCCAAGCAAATATGTGGTGATGCCAAACAAATCAATGAACCCCACCCCACACCAAATCTAACTACCACATCCACCACCACATTGAGTAAGTACATATCCTACACTTACCCAGCAAATGAGCAGCACCTCCTCTTTGCTAAAGAGGGACCTCGCCATGTCCACCTAGATGGAGATCCTGACCAGCACAGGAACTTCTGGCTGATTACAATGACTCATTTCCAGGTCAGAAGGTGAAACCACGCTCTTGTGATAGCAGCTGCAAATATTTGATCGCAACCACGATTAGTATTTTTTGTTTTCGTTTATTTGCAGATATGCAAATCTGTATTTCTACAAATAATGATATTTGAAGGTAAACTTAAGGGAATTTGATAAGAAATTGTTTCCCTGGGATAGCAGCAGATGGATGAGCCCTGGTTCACAGCGGGAGGAGATTGAGCCAGTTCAGCTGAACTCACACAATTCCATGCCCCCATGTCAGTCTCAACAGACAGGTTTCTGCACTGATGTCAATAACAAAATCACACTCAAAGTCGCCAGAACAGTACAGAAACTACTTTTGGAAATTGTGGCGCTGCACCAATAAGAACGGTGCAACTGTCACCGATTTGACATGTCAAATCGCATCAATGTGAACCAGGGCTGGCACATACAACACTGCCTATCCACCAGCGGAATTCATTACCTGCAATTCTCCACACCTGTTATATATAAAGATTCCACCTTTATTATTTACTTGCAGGTGTGCCGAAGAGATTTTGTTTTAGAAATGATAAGATATAAAATATTGCACTTCCCCAAAACCATCACCCCCAAAACTAATTAAAAAGAATAAAGAAAAGAGAAAAAAAAAAAAACAAATAAACAAGCTCAATAATGTACTTTTATTTTGCCAGCAGAAACAAAATTAAGTATATTCATTTACTAGTTTCAAAAAAAATGTCTACCAGATACATCGTGCTACATTTAGCAAAACAGTTAGCAATTGGGTTTTAAGGGCCCTGCTCATAGGAGCATACAATCTAAAAGTTGTCTAAACCTTAGCCCTTGTACACACGGTCGGACATTTCGACAACCAAATCCGTCGGATTTTGTCCATCGGATTTTGTCCGTCGGATCTTGTCCAAAACTGTTGCATACACACGGTCGGACTAAGTTGTCGAAAAATCCGATCATTCAGAACGTGATGACGTATTTTCGTTACGATGGGACTACGTTTAGGCTAGTAGCCAATAGCTTTGATGTAGGAATTTGATCTGAGCATGCGTGGCACTTTGTCCGATCAGAATTCTCTACACATGATCGGAGTATGTCCTATCGGACCAGTTTGTCGGAAAATATTTCCAACAAGTTTGAAAATTTGGTCCGACGGATATTCCGACGGAAACAGTCCAATGCATACCACACACAGTCAGATTATCTGACAACACGGTCCGATAGGACACATTCCGAGGGATTCTCCGACCCTGTGTACAAGGGCTAAGCCCTTGTACACACGGTCGGACATTTCGACAACCAAATCCGTCGGATTTTGTCCATCGGATTTTGTCCGTCGGATCTTGTCCAAAACTGTTGCATACACACGGTCGGACTAAGTTGTCGAAAAATCCGATCATTCAGAACGTGATGACGTATTTTCGTTACGATGGGACTACGTTTAGGCTAGTAGCCAATAGCTTTGATGTAGGAATTTGATCTGAGCATGCGTGGCACTTTGTCCGATCAGAATTCTCTACACATGATCGGAGTATGTCCTATCGGACCAGTTTGTCGGAAAATATTTCCAACAAGTTTGAAAATTTGGTCCGACGGATATTCCGACGGAAACAGTCCAATGCATACCACACACAGTCAGATTATCTGACAACACGGTCCGATAGGACACATTCCGAGGGATTCTCCGACCCTGTGTACAAGGGCTAAGCCCTTGTACACACGGTCGGACATTTCGACAACCAAATCCGTCGGATTTTGTCCATCGGATTTTGTCCGTCGGATCTTGTCCAAAACTGTTGCATACACACGGTCGGACTAAGTTGTCGAAAAATCCGATCATTCAGAACGTGATGACGTATTTTCGTTACGATGGGACTACGTTCAGGCTAGTAGTCAATAGCTTTGATGTAGGAATTTGACCTGAGCATGTGTGGCACTTTGTCCGATCGGAATTCTCTACACATGAACGGAGTATGTCCTATCGGACCAGTTTGTCGGAAAATATTTCCAACAAGTTTGAAAATTTGGTCCGACGGATGTTCCGACGGAAACAGTCTGATGCATACCACACACAGTCGGATTATCCGACAACACGGTCCGATAGGACACATTCCGATGGATTCTCCAACCGTGTGTACAAGGGCTTAGAGTGGATACACCTTTACTTTTGGTGTAGAACGGGCAACACATCATGTTTATCTGCAAGGTTATAGAAACATACTTAACAGTCATTATTCTTACAAAGCATTCCAACATAATATAAAAATCAACATATAACACCCAACACCACCCCACAAATCGACACACAAACATACATACATTGGTGACCATAATGTTCTGTTGGAAGCTGCATTTCTGTGTACATGATTAAGCAATGAGATCAAAGAGTAGAAGGTCAGCACATGCTCCCAAATCACGTTTGCATGGTCAGACAGGAACAATACACACACAACATTGACAGCATGGCCACATAAACCCACTTTTGATGAAAAATGCATAAGAATTTCAGCAAACAGCCCTATTGGGCGTTTGTCAATAGGCACAATACCATTCCTTCACCACAAATCACAGCAAAAAACCTGGCCTTCTCAGGCCACACGAACCCCAGCATGTCTTTGGTGAGAAACCCACACAGGGAGAACATATAAACTGCAAGACAAGCATTTGCATGTTGTGGAATTGAACAAGCAACCCCAGTGCTGCTAGACAGAATTGCTACCCTCTTAGCCAGCAGGCAGCCTCACACATGTTCTCTGCATCTCTGTGCTGTGAACCAGCCCTCAGTTCATAGCCATGCTCAGTGTCACCAGCAATATACAATATATTGGCCTGAGTATTAGGACGCCTGCCTTTAAATGCACATGAACTGTAATGGCATCCTAGTCTTATTCCGTAGGGTTCAAAATTAATTTGGCCCACCCTTTGCAGCTATAACAGCTTCAACTCTTCTGGGAAGGCTGTCCACAAGGTTTAGGAGTGTGTCTATGGGATTATTTGACCATTCTTTCAAGTGCATTTGTGAGGTCAGGCACTGATGTTGGATGAGAAGGCCTGGCTTACAGTCTCTGCTCTAATTCATCCCCAAGATGTTCTGTTGTGTTGAGGTCAGGACTCTGTCCAGGCCAGTCAAGTTCCATACAGGCATGGATGAGTGAGTTTGGGGTGGAGGAACTTGACTGGCTGCACAGAGTCCTGACATCAACCCGATAGAACACCTTTTAGCTGAATTAGAGCAGAGACTGCGAGCCAGGCCTTCTCATCTAACATTAGGGCCTGGCCTCACAAATGCACTTCTGGAAGAATGGTCAAACATTCCCAAAGACACACTAAACCTTATGGACAGCCTTCCTAGCCTTCTCAGAAGCTGTTCTAGCTGCAAAGGGTGGGCCAAATCAAATTTTGACCCTATGGGCTAAGACTGGGCTGCCCATTAAAGGTCATGTGTGTGTAAAGGCAGGTGTCACATTACTTTTGACTAGATAGTGTATCTGGCAAGATTTACAATGGTGGTGGAATCCTTCTACACATGAATACTACATTTAGACATAGTTTTAGGACCTGCGAGATGAGACAACTTCTCTACACGAAGTGGCATGTTGGGGAATCAAACCCAGACGCTCAAGGATGCTAAGCAGAAGATCTAACCTCTCAGCTACATAGCTGCCACATGTGAAAACCTCCTACACATAAATACACATAAATAATGCATTTGTTTGGACATACAGGTGACTGAATTACATTACTCAAGAGTTATTCTTCTTGATTTATTCTGTGATATTTGGTGGTTCTTTGTGGGTCAGTGTATAATAGTGATATTACCCTAAAATTATTGGGAATTACATTTTGATTTCTGATGTTGGTACACATATCACATTTTTGGGCTCAAATTATGATTATTTGGAAATAATAAAAAGCAAAAAAATTGTGACTCATTTTAAATTTGCAGAAGCAATGGTATTGTTTGTGCTTTGTAAAGGCACCTGTGTGAGTTTTGGGTAAAGATTGTTGTGATTTGGAGAGTAACAAGTGAAAGTGACAGAGAAAAATATATTTTACAAAAACATCAAAACATTCCATATTCTAGCATTCTTAAAAACAAAATATTTGAAGTAGAAGCAACAATGTTACAAAGGAAAATTTATTTCAGAGAAAGATACATTTCATCTCAACATTTTTATTATACACGATTTATATAGCGCCAACAGTTTTACGCAGCTCTTTACAATGTAAAATGTAAAATTTAAAAATGTAAAATTTACAATTTAACCACTTTCAGACCGGACCATTTTGCTGGCTTAAGACCAGACCACTTTTTGCTCTTCGGCACTGCGTCACTTTAACTGACAATTGCGCAGTTGTGCGACGTGGCTCCCAAACAAAATTGATGTCCTTTTTTCCCACAAATAGAGCTTTCTTTTGCTGGTATTTGATCACCCCTGGAGTTTTTATTGTTTGCGCTATAAACAAAAATAGAGCGACAATTTTGAACAAAATGCATTACTTTTTACTTTTTGCTATAATAAATATCCCCCAAAAATATATAAAAAAACTTTTTTTTCCTCACTTTAGGCTGATACGTATTCTTCTACATATTTTTGGTAAAAAAAACTCAATAAGCGATTATTTATTGGTTTGTGCAAAATTTATAGCGTTTACAAAATAGGGGATAGTTTTATGGCATTTTATATAATATTTTTTTTTTACTAGTAATCGTGGTGATCAGCAATTTTTATTGTGACTGCGACATTATGGCGGACACATCAGACATTTTTGACACATTTTTGGGACCATTGTCATTTATACAGCAATCAGTGCTATACAAATGCACTGATGCCTGTGTAAATGACACTGGCAGTGAAGGGGTTAACCAGGGGGTGGCAGTGTAGGAGTTAAGTGTTCCTAGGGGCGTGTTACTAACTGTGGGGGGCTGGGATGTGTGTTAGTGAACACTGATCTCTGCTCCAATCACAGGGAGCAGAGATCAGTGTCACTTGTTGCTAGGAAGAACGGGGAGATGGTGTTTACATTGGCATCTCCCCGTTCAGCCTCCCTGTGAGACGATCGCAGGTATCCCTGTGGCGATCGAGTCTGCGGGACCCGCGACCGGACTCACGGTGGTCCCGACCGGCATGCACGCAATGGCAGGGTGGCAATTACAAATGGACGTACCTGTATGCCAATTTGCCTGACCGTGCCATTCTGCCAACGTACATCGTCGTGTGCCGGTCGGGAAGTGGTTAAAAGGATTTTTTTGGTGAAAGTTGTTTCCATTAGAATCAATGACTAAAATTTGCATTGGACTATAATAGCGCTGCTTTTCACTTCCAAAAAATGCGCTCATTTATGTATTTACTATAGTGCCTTGTAAAAAAAGACACTGGAGCTAAAATGAGAGCTATTTGCAGGTCTGAGCATGCTCAGTTGTGTTGGCACCTAGTTGTACAGAAATGGGGAATTTATCTCTTGCCAGACTTATTTATATTTCAGTGTAGAAATCACTTTTTCACACAGTTTAAAAGCAGATTATCTTTAAATAATATTCTGCATATTTCAGCGCTATTTAGGCAATTATATCATGTTCTAAACAATATTTTCATGTGAAATTCTCCAGGTTTTAGCAGAGTAAACCCCTGTACACACGGTCGGAGATTTCGACAACCAAATCCGTTGGATTTTGCCCGTCGGATCTTGTCCGAAACTGTTGCATACACACGGTCGGAGTAAGTTGTCAAAAAATCCGATCATTCAGAACGTGATGACGTAATTTCGTTACGATGGGACTACGTTCAGGCTAGTAGCCAATAGCTTTGATGTAGGAATCTTATCTGAGCATGCGTGGCACTTGATCCAAACAAAATTCTCTACACATGATCGGAGTATGTCCGATCGGACCAGTTGGTCGGAAAATATTTCCAACAAGTTGGAAAATTGGGTCCGACGGATATTCCGACGGAATTAGTCCGATGCATACCACACACAGTCGGATTATCCGACAACACGGTCCGATAGGACACATTCCGACGGATTCTCCGACCGTGTGTACAAGGGCTAAGGATTTGGGCGCTATTTGGTTTCAGGGAACTATAGTAAATTTGATTTTGGGAGTATTTTCTCACCAGCGCTATAGTGAATACAGTTTTAGCGCTAATTAGCACTAATTTGCGGCAATTAGTGCTAATTAGCACCGCCGGCACTATAGTAAATGACCACCATCATTTTGGGGGTTCTGGGTAATTTTTTTAGCAAAAAAATTATGACTTTTACATGTAGGAGAGAAGTGTCAGAATGGGCCTGAGTGGCAAGGGGTTAATTAGTAAGTAAGTAATATACAAATAATGATTATATATTGTTTTTAAGGTTTTTTACTATATTTTCAAAAATTGTACTCAAGCAGGTGGCTTAACGGATAAATTACGGAAGTTTAAAGTTATAACTTCCAACCAGTAATTTCACAGTAATTAGATAAATAATAAATTATTATCTTATAACATATAGCATAATAATATTTGATTTAGCTCGTACCTTTTCAGCAGGAGCAGATTCTCTTTCTCCCTCTTAACTGTGTGAGAAAAACATGGGATTGTGGGTAAATCTTATACACGTTTTTTTCCTTGTAGTTAAGAGGGCTGGGCTGGAAGGGAGCATTTGTCTTTTAGACACAGTCCCCTTTCTATGACACTGCAGTGAGAAGCGTGCCTCCACTTCAGCATTTTTATTGGGAAGCTGGGGCCAATGGTGCTTTACTATTGGTCCAAGACTCCAAGCTGTCCATTGAGCTCAATGCCTCTGACAAGAAGTGAGGAGAGGCACTGTGAGCGCACCCTCTCAGTCTGCTGCAAACAGAGTGTGCCGGCTTGTATTTAAACTGGCCTCTCTGTATGAAGCTTTTGACAGGCTGCACAAGGAGCCCCGTATCTCTGGAACCATAGATCGTAGGGGGCCCCAATTTGACCAGTGGTGGGGGCAGGACTTCAGCTACCTACCCCCCATCCCCCCTAAATTTGGGGTCTCTGTGACCCCAGGTCACCAAGCTACAACCCTCAAAGTCGTGTTTTATTTATTTTTTTAATGTTCATGGCTCACCTGCCTCCCCTGACTGCACGTCCCTGGTATTTATATATCTTATGTAAACCAAAAAATACAGCGCTATTCTTAAATGTGGTTAGTGTAACAATAAAAAACTTAACAAATAAAATTGTGTGAAACTTATACTGTACGTGCAGCAGCAACTTTAAACGTGAGATACCCACAAATTAGATACTAGTTTTTCCAAAAAAGCTGCGCTAAAATGATCCAAGAAAACTGAATGTGAAATAGATAAATAAATAAATCAAACAACAATTAGACAAAATATAAACCAAAAATATATGTGTTCAAATATTAGTCCATATTCCCCATCAGCAAGAATTCTGATTGTAGTCTCCAATGTGTAACACACCACACCAGTAAAGAAAAAAGTGTCATCAGAGTTGCAGATACAGGCTTCCACCACCAACACTACTGCCGCTTACCAGCTAGACTGATCCCATCACAGAGACCAGATGTCGCCACAATTAAAACACTCCCTCTGCACATGGACTGCCTGGAGGACGTATCCCTATTAGGCACTCGGTTCAAGTAGTTGGAAAGATCCTACGGCCACACCGCTCATTGCCCAGCACATATAGAAACGTGAGGAATCGCCATAGTGTAATAAAATCAGAGAAAATTGACCCCCAGAGATAATTTCCTGGCACCCAGGAAATAGGAATAGCCTTTATCCCTCCCAGGAAAAAAAAAAGCAAAAAAAAAATCAAAACAGCCAAGACAGGAAAATATCTTAGCCATAGACTTGCTTTCATTAGATTAAGAGGAGAAACACATTTTACCCAGCTGTTTTTTTAATTGGGTGTTTCCAATTATTAGAACAATCGAACGAGCTGTAGGATATAATTGTAGAATTGCCCATCTAATTTTGACTTCCATCTCTGCAATGTTAAAATTTATTAAAACCAGATCAACAATATTCCCACAGAAAGCTAAATCCAGCAATGTACAAACCACCATGGTGCCGGCTGCCCGCACTACACCACCAATCTGCGGAGGAGATCTGATCTGAAGAGCGTTCCTCCTTATGTTCCAGGCGTGTTTCAGAAGTGATCCTACGCTGAGTGTAATACAGGCGAAAGTCACAGTAAAGGGCAAACAGCAACCCAACGCCACGTTCAAGAGATTAAAGAGGTCACTAAAACCAACAGCATCACTGCCTCCTACGAGTTGCGTCCCATTCCTAGGACTGTCGAAATGGATGGTCCAAATAAAAGGAAGGCTTATTAGTAAACAAAAGCCTCCAGACTGTAACAGAAGCAGATTTGTAGAAGTTGAGATCATCTTTTTCACCCACTGGAATAAATGGTGGGAAAAGTTGAACAGTTTTATGCAGTAAAAAGTTGAGAGGAGAGCGGTTTGCCAAAAACTTGTGTCCATGAGAAAAAAAAACATTACGAGATCAAATAAATATAATCCTGCTGGGGTGGTCGTCTCACAGTATATGAAGCTATCAGCAATCATTATGCACTGAAAAAACAGATTTGTGGATGTTATAGCAGACAGGATCAGATCGCAGGCTGTGGGATGTTTTCCTTTGTACCAACCTCTCAGATAAATAATCAATACTAAGATGTTTAGGGCAATCCCTGGTACACTCAAAATGACGGTAATAATAGAAATCTCCAGAGAGCACATGATGTTAAAAGTCTTTCTGAAAGACCTTCAGTCTGTTGAGTCACAACTGCCAAGAGTGATTGTTTCTTTTCTCTGTCCCTTAATAGGTGAGCATAAAATAGACAGGAATGCAAATTCTCATCTCATTTCAGCTCTGCCTGATGAGTGTTGAATATTTAACATTGACATGCTGAGGTCTTGCTATAGGTCTTTTTAGTATGTTCAATATTGGTTATGATTATCTTTTATTAACCACTTCAGCCCCGGAAGGATTTACCCCCTTAACCACCCTGGCGTTAATCTCGAGTGTGGCTCGGGGGTGGATTTTCAGCACCAAAAGAAGTAACCCAGAGCCACACTCGGGATCACATTGCAGGATCCAGGTACAGCAAACTTAGCTTTTCCCCAGGATCGTGCAAAGCCCTCCCCGCTCTGTGTGCGAGCCGTCTTACGCCGGATCTATCACAGAGCTGAGCTCCGTTCCCTGCGAGTGTTGCAACGCACAGGGTCAGAGAACGGTGCCAAATTCAAAAAGTAAAAAACACAATACATATACAGTACACTATTATCTTACAGATTACATTACTGTATCAATTTATTTCACCTCCCTTTTGTCCCCAGTGGTTTGTCCAGTGCCCTGCATGCAATTTTATATTATAAATACTGTTCTTTCTGCCTGGAAACAGGAGATTGTCCATAGCAACCAAAACCGTCCCTTTATATCAAAAGTAGTTTTAGAGCTAGAAAACAGCGATAATTAAATTAGAATCACTCGCAGAATTGAGCGATAGCGATTTGTGAGGAGATCCGTCATCAAACACTGAAAGTAATGACAGCGACAAGTCTGCGACTGAGCAAATTTCAGTGTTTTTGATTTGATTACATTATTGAATAATTTTTATTAATATCATATTATTATTTGTTATACTTATTTATAGTTATTTATTATATTATATTTTATGATTTTGTGTTTCAACCTTTATTATACCCGGGATGTGTACTAGACTCTTGTTTGGACAGGTCAGAGATGTGGGCAGAGGTCAGCTCCAAACTATCTAGAAATAATATGGTACCAACATCCCTAAATTATATAAAACAAATATATATGAGATACAGAACTTTAAAAGTACATCATATAAAAAATCACTCAAATATTATATAAAAAATATAATGTATTTATTTTAGAGATTAATAAAAAGTAAGGAGAACAGTCTATTCACATTAGTAGGTATATACACACTGCCTATCACTGACAATGAGGTACTGTAATCACATACATATTCATATCACGTCCAAATGTTTTGACATGTTTCACCAGTATGGCTTCATCAGGAAAAGGACACAAAGATTTGATTGACAAATATAGACGAACACAATTCCCTCAGCTCTATCTTATCAATTGATTGAAGAAAAATTGTATGTACTGGGAGCTTATGTGGACGAGCTAAACAAGAGAGGGATTGATAGAAATTGAAATGTCTAGGGATTTCATCCATCTAAGAAGTTCTCAATTGATGTTAATACTGTTATATGGAAAATCATCCAGCAATCATTCAAGCTCCGAAAATGATGGAGATCCACAGTGCATAGATGGGAGAGAGGGGGAGGGGAACAGCAAGTATGCAAAGCAGCTAAGTACTGTAAATGGTGACAACCCTATGCCTGAGAAGAGTCGTCCCTTTGATTTATGAGCTCCCAGAGGTTCCCTGGGAGGTAAGTGCCCGATAATTAAAAGTCAGCATCTGCATTATTTGTAGCTGCTGACTGAAAAAAACTTTTTAAGCATAACTACGCTTTAAGCTTATAAAAGGAGACCTTGCTAAATTGGTGGATAGCTTCTTGTATCTTCTGAAGGGATTGTGATGGATTAGTAATCATCAGTATCACATCATCTGCGAATAAGCTTATTCTATGATCCATGGTATTGCATTTGATTCCTGAGATTTGTATATCAATTCTAATTTTGGTGGCTGGGGGTTCGATTAGCAGGGCAAAAATAAGTGGTGAGAGGGGACATTCCTGACGTGTGCCATTTGATATGGTGAATGGGGTGGATAGGGCTCCTCCTGTAAGTACTCCTGCTGAGGGGTTGGAGTAGAGAGAAAGTATAGCGTTTTGGAACCATCCAGTGATTCCGAATTTGGCAAGGACCTCTTTTAGAAAAACCCCAATGGATTCTACCAAATGCCTTCTCTGCATCTAGGAAAAGAAGCAGAGAAAGTGTTTGTGTTTGGATAGCGTTTGTGTTTGGATAGAGTACATACAGTTTGACTGTGGCAAATGGTTCTGGAAGGGTGGATGATCGCTTTGCAGCAAAACATCGCTTTTTCTATTGCATGAAAAAAATGAATATGTTTTGATTCAGGAAGGTGAGGTGGTTTTGGACGTCTATGTGCCCGATCTATTTCCAAATCTCAGTAAGTCAGATCTGGTACTATGGACCTCATAAGCAGCTGTAAATATTGGGACAAGTCAGGTTGCTGTATTGTCTCTGGAATGTTGCGGAATTTTATATTGTTCCGACGGGAACGGTCCTCTAAATCTGCCAGTTTAAGTTTGATTAAGTGTTATTCATTGAGGTGCTTCCTGCACTTCAACATTGTTCCCAGAGGTAGCGGGAGGTCTCGGGAGCTGTGTGGAATAATTTTACCCTTGGTTTGTTGCCTTGGAGTCACTTGTTACTGGGTAGGTTTGCGGAGCAGAGATTTCAGGCTTCCATCCACTCCGCCATCATGCCACGCCCCCATCACAATACACTTTAGCACTTCTGAGGATGTCCTATTGGTCAAAATGTATCAGGTGGTTCTTTTGAGACACAAGCGCGGTATGAGCCGCGGTACCTTCAATATGTTACTTTGATGCCCGTTTTCATTGATGTTTGTAAGTACAGTCTTATTAAAACGTTTATATTGTTCAAAGGTACTTTACTATGTGCCCGTCATTCTTATCATTTGGGTGCATTCCTTGTGATTGGGGAATCAAGCTAAAGTGGACTGAAATATTTACCAGAGATCTGTCATTGGATTGGAGTTAAAGCGAGATATCACTCTATGTGATCATGCTGTGGAGTCGTTTGTTGTAAACTGAAGAGGTTTCACCGATCCATGTTATTACACCTTGTAAGATTCTGGAGTGATTGAGCTCTAGTGATGGATTTCAAGAATACGTTTCAGTCCAGACTGTATTTTAAAGGCTTGACAGCCCACTTTTATGTAAAGGAAACAAAGTTCAAAGATAAAAGCAATTTCCCTCACTGGGGGTTCCACCATTACTGTATACTTCAAACCTTCATCCTCCTGGCTTACTCACTTGCTGCACCACTGCTTAAGATCTCACGCCTAGGCCTTTGGGTTGCTCTTCAGAGCGCATGCTTACGTTGCCAGCTGCAGCCTCTCTCTCCTAGGGAACGTGAGTCTTCTCCTGACTGTCATACAGAGACCTCATGTCTGTAGGGCAGAGTCCTCTTGACTCCTTAGCCAGACTTCCTGTCTCCTTGGGTGGAGCTGTCTCTAAAGCGTCATACACACGATCGGATTTTCTGATGGGAAATACGTGATGACAGGATCCGACCGTGTGTATGCTCCATCGGACAATTGTCGGATTTTCCACAGACAAATGTTGGATAGTAGGTTTTAAAATTTTCCGCGGACAAATGTCTGTTTCGGATTATCCGAGAGTGTGTACACAAATCCATCGGAAAAAAGTCCATAGTAAAGAGACACATGCTCAGAAGCAAGGACGAGCCGGAAGCGGTTGGTCTTGTAAACTAGCGCTCGTAATGGAGAATTAACATTTGTGACGTGGCAAATTATAAAATCTCGAAATGCAGTGCACAATTCTCTTCTTCTTTAATGGTATAATAATGAAGCTGCTTCAAAGGCTTTTTTTTCTAGTGATATCAAGAATAATATTATTATTCTTTTTTTTTTTTGGGCAAGTTACCACAACACCATTATCCCGTAGTTTTTAAGATCAAAGATACAACTATTTTTGGTGTCCCTTGTCAATTTTACATTGTATTTTTTAAAATGTAACTGCCTACTCCAAACTGTCATTTGAAGTAAAACACATAGCCAAGTATTATTCTACACCAGGGATATGCAACTAGCGGACCTCCAGCTGTTGCAAAACTGCAAGTCCTATGAGGCATAGCAAGACTATGATAGCCACAAGCATGACACTCAGAGTAAGAGGCATTATGGGACTTGTAGTTTTGCAACAGCTGGAGGTCCGCTAATTGCAGATCCCTGTTCTACACAATATTTTTATTGCGCATTACAAAAAAGAAAACAAATACAATTAGACATGCTATCTGCCAATAGAACTTAACCAAAAATTGCATTCTATGCATCCAAAAATATAGAGAATATACCAAATCAAATCATTATTCAACCAAAAAAAATTATGTCAAAGCAATAACTCCAAGACCAATAAAAAATAACACGTTATCTCCTCCGATTCCGCAACATGTTTGCTTGACGAACGGCCGTTTAGAAACAAACTGAAAAAGCACAAAATGAAAAGTGCAAACTGAAAAGCACTAAATGAAAAGCGCGAATCAACACTCACAGCACTTCTACTAACACGGAATTAGCAGAAGGAGCCCAAAGGGTGTAGCTGAAGAGCTGAAAAACCATGTACGTCTAGAACGTCACTACGTTCGTGATTGTTGGCCAACAATTGTGTGCCGTGTGTATGCAAGACAAGTTTGGGTCAACACCCTTCGGACAAAAGTATACAGGTCTGTAGGCGAACAATCTGATTGTGTGTACAAGGCTTTAGTGGGAGCTCTGAGCTCTAATCCTGGGAAGAATCTAAACCCAGCCCACAGGTGTGCAATCAGCATGTCTGTCTTTGTAAAAACCAGGCTGAAAATGCTAATATACACAGTGACACAGGGTCGCCTCTCCACAACCTTTGATCTGCCCTCTGGTAAGGAGATGTGAGCACTGTGGTGTGGTTTTATACACGGTGAAGTTGGTGCAAGGGTCTCTTCTCTCTTATTCACCATATTTTCTGGACTTTTCTTACATACGTTTTTAGGGCTGCATATTAACTTTCTATACATTTTATTTTGTAATGAAAAAAATGTATGCTTGCTGCTGATGTTTCTATATTGAATATTATTGACTTTTATTTATTTGTGAATACATTTTCTTTTGATAGCAGATATTTTTCCCATTTTTATAAGTGTAAAGATTTAAACTTTAAAGATTTAAAGTGGAATTCCAGACAAACATTACATTTTGGCCATGATTAGTATGTTAAATATAAAAAAAACTTTGATATTATGTATTTTCATGCTAGCTGGTTGTCTAGCTTAGAAAGTCTTATCAAAGCTAAACAATCAGCTGCTTCCTGTTCTTTACCGACAACTGTTTCTCTCTTCAGCTGAATTGGCCATCTGTCATACACTTCCTAAAACCATTGTTGGTATTTTTTTGATGAATCCAGCCTAGCTTTCAGAAAGCCCCCACCCGTGTCCTGACAAGCACCGCCCACATAACTTCCAGCCTTCTGCAGAAGCTACTCCTTTTATTAACGGGCTCCCTTAGCATTACCATGGAAATTACGCCTCCGACAAGTTTGCAGGTTTCACTTCCTGTCAAATGCCTTCCCCTTTAGTCCATCAATTCCAGCAGTAACGGCGCTAAATTTCTTTGAGAATGCACACCGGGTAGCTATGTCACTTCTGGAAATGATGAAGCTAGCCAAGAAAAGACACACCAAGGGGCCCACAAAGACTGGACTTGCCGGCAAGATAAAGATTACATAAGCGGCGGGATTAAAAGATAAAAAGGTAAAAGGATACAAATTTTGGCATTTTGGATAATGCAGATCCTATTAGATGATTGATTGCAATTGATTACTGCTTTTGGAGGTAGATGTCTTTTCTTCCACTTTAATTTTTCACTAACATGGTAAAGTGATTGTAAACTCATTTTTTTTTTTTTTAAATAACAAACATGTCATACTTACCTGATAAATGGAATGGTTTTGCACAGAGCAGCCCAGATCCTCTCCATCTCAGGTCCCCTGCCAGCAATCCTGACTTCTCCCCCTGCTGAGTGCTCATGATAGCAAGCCACTTGCAATAGGCACACTTGTGCAGGCTTGCTCTAAAGCCATGCTCTGTGTGTCCATAGACACACAGAGCATGGCTCAGCCTTGCTTCCCTCCTCACTGGCTGTAATTTACAGCAGCAGGAACTATTGCTGTCTCTGAGACTTTGAAGAAGGAGAGAGTACAGAGGGAGCCACTGCTCTTTAGACATGTGCGATTAGTTTCGTACGAATCTCCAATTCATACGAATTTCCCTAAATTCGTATGTTCGGGAGGATCCGACATACAAATTGCCATGCGTCCGGATTTTGTACGAAATACGAACTTTTGTTTACGAATTTCAGATCAGTCATCGTCGAGGACTCATTATGCTTATTGTGAGAGGCTCCCACCATCCCTGTGCTATGCTGACTTCCTCCTGGGGCTGTACCCCTGCTGTGCTCATTATGAGGGGCTTCCACCATTCCTGTGCTGTGTTGACATACCGAGCACAGCAGGGGATAAAAAACAAACTTCCATCAGCATAGATTGTCATATTGAGGTATATATATTTTTGATTTTAAATTCATAGTAAAGAAAATTCGTACAAGTTAACAAATCTAACAACAATTCGTATTTCGTACGAACTGAAATTGAATTTCGGACATGAATTATGAAGTACGAATTAATTCTAATGCGAACCGTAACAGAGCGAAACGAAACACATTTATTGACGGCGCCCATGTCTACTGCTCTTGTGCTCAGCGCTGGATCGAGATTGGGCTCAGGTAGGTATAAAGGGGGGCTGGGGGGAACTGTATGTAGAGGGTTTTTTACCTTAATGCAGACGTGAAAAAAACTTCAGCCTTTACAAGCACTTTAACTATGCTAATCTTAAACAAACATTAAAATACCTAAATAGAAATATTTAAAGTGATTGTAAAGGCTTGTTTTTTTTCCCCCAACATTTTTTTATACTTACCTGATCTGTGCAGTTGGATTTGCACAGAGCAGTCCAGATCCTCCTCTTCTCGGGCACCTCTTCTGTGATCCTGGCCTCTTCCTCCTGTTCAGAGCCCCCAAAGCAAGCAGCTTGCTATGGGGACATCCGAGCTGAGTGCCAGCTCCATGTGTCCCTGAGCCAATGGCGCCACTGCTGTGTCTCAGCCAATCAGGAAGGAGAATCTTGTACAGCTGGATCACTGGACAGAGAGGGACCTCAGGTAAGTGTTAGGGGGCTGAGGGGGGCTGCTGTACACAGAAGACTTTTTATCTTAATGTATAGAATACAATAAGATAAAAAAAAAAAAAAACCTTCTGCCTTTACAACCCCTTTAAAGCATATGTAAAGCATTTATGGTTTTTATAGCAGTGTTTCTCAACCAGGGTTCCACCAAAGGCTGCTAGGGGTTCCTTGAGCAATGAGCAATTTCCGACTCTCAGAAAAGTTCCTACTGACATTATTTATCTTTCTAGCTATCTGTAAGAGGGTAATTATTCTTAATGTAAGGAGCATTCTTCTGTGTATCTGACAGTATTTGCTTCATCGTCACAACTGCACGGACGATACTGACTTTGAGGTGGAGGCTCCCAGCTTGAGCACCAGGCTTGTTCAACAAGGATATAGGAAAATATGTCTGGCTGATGCCTACCAAAGACCAAGAGACAGTGATAGAGAGTATTTTATCTTCAACAAGAAAATTATAAATGAAGAGGAGAAGATGCCTATTATATGACTAAGCTCACAAGATACTGCCTTGGTGCCCAGGGTAACAGACATTTGTTACTCCTATTGGCAGCTCCAACACATGATGTGGTGAGCAGATTTGTATCCAAATACCTGCATTTTAGGAAGTCATCTTCCCCTGGTGACTTACTAATCCCTAGTGACATTTCTTGGAGCCCCTTCCCTTATGCCGCATACACACGATCGTAAATTCGGCCAGCAGAAGTCTGATGTGAGCTTTTGGTTGGCAAATTCGACCATGTGTAGGCTCCATCGGACTTTTGCTGCCAGAATTTCGGCCAGCAAAAGATTGAGAACATGTTCTCAATTTTTCCGATGGAAAAAGTTTCTATCGGAAATTCCGATCGTCTGTGGCAATTCCGACACGCAAAATTCCGATGCATGCTCGGAAACAATTCGGCGCATTGAACTTAATTTTCCCGGCTCGTCGTAGTGTTGTACGTCACCGTGTTCTTGACGGTCGGAAATTTGGTGTGTCCGTGTGTAGGCAACACAAGCTTGAGAAGAATTCCATCGGAAAAAACATCCAAGGCTTTTCCGATGAGAATTCTGACCATGTGTAGGTGGCATTATGGGAGACATAGCGGTATGAGGCGATGTGGCGCCTGTGACTTCTGTATGTTCATAATTGAAGGTGCTTCCCTCACTTTATCTAATAGGAAAACTTTGAGATGTGTAAATCAAACTGACTGCAATACATCTGGTGCCATTTATGTTTTAACTTGTGTGGCTATTATGCATGTAAGACTATCCGCATGGTCCATAGAAGGTTACCAAATCATATACCTATATGAAATTTCTACATGTCATTTAAAGGCACATGTTGCAATATACTTATGCTGAGCAATCAATAAGGATGGGTTGGTTATTGGAGTTAGTGAAACCCAGTCCCAGAGGGGGCATTTTTGATTAAGATATGCTTCAAAAGTGGATTTGGGAGCTGGGGGCAGGAAAACTTTTTTTTTTTTTTTCTCTATTGGATGAGCTAAAAACTTAATTTCTATTGCTTTATTTTTAAGTGAGTGGTAAATGGAGTTCCAACGCAGGAACTGACCAGTGATATCATTTATGTTCACTAATTATAAACATTTAGAAAAATTAATTAAAGATGCTGTCGACCTAACGTAAAGCCTCTTATTGTAGTTTAATACAGTACTGATCACAGCATCAAGGTTTGTGATTTTGCTTCCACCTGTCATGAAATCTTCAAACAAATTGTGTATCTCAGTTTCAAATCATTTGTGTCTCTGCATTCAAATCTTGGTGGGTTTATGTTACAAAGTAAAAAAGAAAACATTATGTTGATTTTACTAAGTGCAGAGCAGACATTTGATCTATACTGCAGTAAACAGGGCTGATTTCCCCCTTTCTAAATATGTCTGGGTGAGTGTTTGTGTGTGTGTGTATGTATATATATATATATATATATATATATATATATATATATATATATATATATATATATATATATATATATATATATATATATATATATATATATATATAAATATTGTAAGTAAGAATGCTTTCAAAATCAACAATATATATTTTAATTGTTAATTGTTCATTTCTATCAATTTAGTAATCAAATAATAAATAATAAAAATAAATAAAAAAATAATCAAATCAATATTTGGTGTGACTAATCTTCGACTTCAAACCAGCATCACTTCTTACACTTGCACACTTTGTACAAATGCACAAAGTCAGGGATTTTGTAGGATTAAAGTTATTTGTATGATTAAACAATTATACAAATGTAGCACTAACCCCCGAAGGAGCTGCTGAATTTGTTTGGGCCTGTACTCTGCTAATAAACCCCCACTGACTTGGCTCTGTCCCCTTGACACAGCTGTGGTGCATTGTTGGTGTGGAGCTAATTGTTAAAGATAACCCCACAATGTACAATATAAAAACAATATACCTTTGTTATTACCTGGGTATCCGATGGCTCCACCTACTGAAAAAGGAACAATACTCCACACCAAAGTTCTTAACCAAAACTTATCTTTACTATGGTTATGTTTAAAGTAATAATCTCAACAGTTGCACTGTCACATCAACATAACATGACAGTAGAGATGGTTTAGACAATATACAAATATGGTACAACACAACTACAAGGGAGCTCCCCCAACTTTAATGACAGTACAAGGCCTTTCAGTACTAGATACAGTCTTTTGGTCTTCTTTCTTCTGCTAGCTATTAGTGTCGGTAACAATTTGTAATCCAAAGAGTGAGATGATAAGGGTTAACTTAAAAGGAATCCTGGAACTGTTCCTATGAGATACTCCAACTGTTATTGCCTCTGGTATGACACAGTGCTAAAGTGCAGCGAGGGATAGGCTTCAGGCCTGCCTAATGTCTGTCTTTTTTAGATCTGTGGGACTACAGGTCCCAGCACCACTGTGTAGAAGTCTAACTGTATGCAAGTGCGTAATAAACTGTGGACCGTAGCCTGCTCACCAACTGGATTTGAAGAACTGTCTTGCTTCTAGCCGGCTGGTTCCATCACACCGCTCTGCTCTGCTCTGCAAGTTGGATCGGACCCCTCTGATGACTCAGACAGGTGTCTCTGGATCTGTCAAATACTAAGCTATAACATTGTCCATAGGTTTACAAATTAAAGCATTAGTAGACAAAAATATCAGCGCTACACCAAGAAAGAGCTAATCATCAATTTCATATGTAGGTTGAAACACAGTCATTAACTGAAACATAAACAGTTGTATAGAAGGCTTAAAACTGTGTGAGGAACAGCCAAAAGCTGCTACTAAGGTGGGGTTTCAAGATGTGCTGTTCAAGCTCTTCTGAAGGAGCAGAAGAAAATGGGCAATTTTGTGGACTGTAGACACAATGGAATGGAAACTTACTGTAGCAGATGAAAGACACAGTGTGCTTACTTCCCTTCCACATCATAAGAGGTCCAGCAGTGCCATCAACACAGGACTGGTGGAAACCAGTGGGAAGCAGGTACACCTATCTACTGTCTGGAAAAGTCTAGCCAGAAGTGGTCTTAATGGAAGAATTGCAGCCAAAAAGCTATACCTCTGACCTGGGACATTCTGTTTTTAAGGATGCCCCACAGATGTTCAATAGGGTTTAGGTCTGGAGACATGCTTGGCCAGTCCATCACCTTTAGCCTCAGCTTTTTTAGCAAGACAGTGGCTGTCTTGGAGATGTGTTTGAAGTATTTAAATGGTAGGACTGGTTGAATGGTTGAATTAAAAGGGAAAGGGAGACCAGTTTAGTAAAACTTGATTGCTAAAGTGCATGATTAACAAAAAAAATTACAAAACTATATAAATATTGATCGTTTGGAATCATAGCATATGAGACCACCAGCAACCAGCATGCACTGAATAAACATAAAAATAATAGACATTATTAATATAAATATAAATACATACAATATAAATAATCAACATTAAGATGTTTAAGGTGATCTCTGGTGCACCTATAGTGATATGAATGGGGGAAATCTCCAGAGACCAATTAATTGTGTTAAAAGAGATATTAATACAAAGAGTAACAGAGTTCTCTGTTTCTTATAGTGGACCCCCCCCCCCCCCCCCACTATCATCAATAGTTCCTTGCAATCCATACTCCCGGCAAAACAAACAGCTGCTTTTTTACATTTTTTTAAATTCATTTTTCCAAGCTCTGCCCTCTTATTGCGACTATTGCTCAGTTCGAATGCAGTGGAAATTAACCTGGCAAACAATACCAAATCACATGTAAGAAAATGATTGGATCATGGAAGTCAGCAGAGCTTAACCTTATTTAGTAAACCGAGGGAAATTCCATGTCAAAGTAAACAGCTTATTTTCCTTTAGTAAATCAACTTTAAACTGTATTAGATGCTGAGGATTTTTTAACTGATGTAACTCTTCAAAAGAACAATGGTTTGAGTCACTAGCAGTGAGACTGGTAATTATTTTAGCACTCTTTTTATTGGTGTATTTATATATCTTACCGTGTTTCCCCGATAGTAAGACACCCCCGATTGTAAGACGTATCGGGAGTTTCAGAGGGGTCGGCTAATATAAGCCGTACCCCGAAAGTAAGACGTATGTCTTACTTTCGGGGAAACACGGGGGTATTGCCGCCTCCAGTGACGTACGGTACTAAGAGTGGGGCGGGGGGTGCGGGCCGCACCCTGGGGGGGGTGCCAGGCCAGCGCCCTCCCCCTCCGACTGAAGAGACAGCGCCGTTTTGATCAGTCTCGGCCGAGCAGAGTGAAGCCGCCTCCCCCTCCTCTTGTATGGCTACACAGTGCTGTGTATGGAGGAGGAGGAGGGGGAGGCGGCTTCAGTGAAGCCGCCTCCCCCTCCTTCTCCTTCATGGACAGCACTGTGTAGCCATACAAGAGGAGGGGGAGGCGGCTTCACTCTGCTCGGCTGTGAGTGACAGCCGCTGCCCGAGACTGATCAGAATGGCGCGACGCAACCACAGAGAAGGGGATTATTGTGCCAAGTCCCGGATCACTGCTGACAGGTGTCACTGGCTCTGTGCCCTCCCGGAAAAAGGTCAGTGCATACAGAGAGAGACCAAGGAGGGGGAGGGGGAGGGGGGGTGTGAAGAGATTCTCTGCAGCTCTTGTAACCGCAAGATGCAGCTGAGGAGGACTACAAGTCCCAACATACCGGGCTGTGTGTGCTTACAGTTCTCCTCTGCTGAGCATAGCAGCCTTGCATGCTGGGACTTGTAGGCCTCCTCTGTAATGCAGTGCAGCCTTGCTTGCTGGGACTTGTAGTCCTCTTCTGTAGCGCATAAAATGCATATACACTAAAAAACACATTTTACACAGTTTTTTTAGCTGTCAGTGCCCCTTTAACTGCGGGATGCAGACGGTTAGAGCGGGATGAGCGGAGGGATGTGGAGGCCGCGGGAGCAGCAGTAATGTTTTCCGTGGTCCATCAGGTCCAATTCGACAATTTTTATTCCAATATAAGACATACCCCGAAAGTAAGACATAGTGGGGCTTTTGGGGATAAAAAGAAAGTAAGACACTGTCTTACTTTCGGGGAAACACGGTAGCAATAGACTTGCTTTCACCGGTTCAAGAGGAGACACACAATTCACTCAGCTGTTCCATTGAAGGGTAGGGTATAATGGTAGATTTGCCCATCTCATTTTGGCTACCATATCTGCATTGTTAAAATTTACTAAAACCTGATCAACAATATCCACGCAAAAAATTAAATACAGCAATCCGCAAACCACCATGGTGCTGGCTGCCTGCACTAGACCACCAATCTGCGGAGGGGAGCTGAGCTGGAAAGCACTCCTCCTTATATTCCAGGCGTGTTTCAGAAGTGATCCTGCTCACTTCCAGAACTTTTCCAGAGCCTCTCCAATTCTATGGAACTCGTTATCCCAATCTGTCTGATTAACTCCTACTCTATTAGCTTTTAACCTCCCTAGCGGTAATCCCGAGTCTGGCTCGGGTTGGGAATTTACTAGCAGGAGCGGTAACCCCCGAGCCAGACTCGGGATCGCATCGCTGGATGCAGGAGAGGACACAGGGAGAGTTACTTACCTTGTCCCCTGGATCCAGCGATGTCCTCTGCGCTGTGTGATTGAGCAGTCCTCCGCTCCATTCACAGTGCCGAATGCCGCCAAGCTCCTTTCCCTGCGACATTCCGACACACGGGAGCGGAGATCGGTGGCAAATTCAAATAAGTAAAAAGACACAAAACACACACAGCACTGTAATCTTACAGATTACAGTGCTGTATTAAAAAAATTACACACCTCCTTTATCCCTAGTGGTCTGTGCAGTGCCCTGCATGCACGTTTATATTATAAATACTGTTTTTTCTGCCTGGAATTTGGAGATTGTCCATAGCAACCAAAACATGTCCCTTTTTCAGTGTTTTAGGATTTGATTACATTATTGAATAATTTTTATTATTCTTTATTATATTATAAACTTTATCATACCCGGGATGTCTGCTAGACTCTGGTTTGAAGAGATTTAAGAGCGTTATTCCTAATAATTACAGGACTACAAAATAAAACGCCAAATTTCCATGCAAAATAATTGTACCGCTTTCAGCACCTAATTCCAGACTGAATCATACCACCAGGGAGGTTAAAGAAAAATGGGAGGCCTCTGAAAAATCATAACCATGAATATAAAAATGACAAATTGTACCATCATCCAAGATTTAGTGGAATAGAGGTTTGGGAACCTGGTCCCCAACCAAGGTTCACCAGGGGCAAGGGAGCAAAAGGACTAATCCCAGTACAGTGTGAGAAAAGTAGGACATAAAGACAGTCATAAAAATTTACAAAAATGTATTAGTACAAACTGCATGGCATTAAAGCAAAGGTGACTTGGTCATACATTGTACTTCGACTAGTTTTGCAGGGTGAACCACTTCATCAGGAAATACATCTGTAAATAGACACAAGATTAATTGACAATATAGTCAAGACATGTACAAAATTTACAAAAATTTACAATTGTGTAAAGAAGGGGGATATAAGGCTGCTTACCCAAGTCCCAATGCAATTGGAGCGCAAGGCATACCCAGTGGAGACCCCTGCAGCGACTGGGGGAGTTAACATGTCAGCATATCATCTTTATGTGAGTAGTTTGTGTTTGAACACAAATATTTAATCCTATAATTAAAGAGGAAGTAAACCTTCCTCTTTCATTCCCTGCAAAGGCAAAGCATAATGGACTACTGTGCATCGCATCGCATCGCATAGTAGCCCATTATGTGCCACTTACCTGACACAGGAGCCAGCGATGTCACCGCTGTCCCCTGTAGTCCGCCGCATCCATCTTCTCGGTGGGTCTCGCAGCTCCGCCGCTGTCATTCGGCGAAGCCGCAATGACATCACTCCCGCGCATGCGAATGGGAGTCGAGTTGCGCGGCATTGCACGGCATCTTCATTTTTGAGGATGCCACGCTCAGTGCGCCTGCGCGCCGCTGTCTACTGCGAATGCGCCATAGACAGCGGTGCCCGTCTTCGGGCAAATATCTCCTAAACCGTATAGGTTTGGGAGATATTTCTTGGACCTACAGGTAAGCCTTAATCTAGGCTTACCTGTAGGTCAAAGTGGTTTGTAAGGGTTTACAACCACTATAAGCAGTGAGCACTTAGATCTTAGATCACCCGGCGTCCTTGCTGAGATCTAAGGAGACGTGAGAGAAGTTTATGGTCCGTGTTAACCTTTTTGATACCCGCTTGCATGACCACCTGTTTGCACAAGGGTCCATGCCATCAGGTGAGAGTGATTAGTTAGACTGGAGTTGGAGGGATTGTCACGCTACTGTGGAAAAAAAAATGCTTATGTCAGTGCTACAGTTTAAATTTAAAATGTATTTGTGTGAACTGTGAAGTTAAGTCATGGATTGTGGAAACTAACTACAGGCATACCCCACTTTTAAGTACACAATTGGGTTTATTTACTAAAGCTGGAAAGTGCAAAATCAGGCTCCCATATGCATAGAAACCAATGATCTTTCAGGTTTTATTACCAAATCTTAATTGAACGAGCCGGGGTTAGAAGCTCATTGGTTTCTATGCAGAAGTGAGTCTGATTTTGCACTTTCCAGCTTTAGTAAATAAACCCCATTGTGTACTTAAAAGTGGGGGTATGCCTGTAATGTCAAGTGATTGTATATAGTGTTGATATGTACAGCCTTGAAATAAAGGACATCTACGAAGTAGCATTCGTCTCAATGTATATTTACTCAGAAAATCTCCGCACGGAGGACCACTCCTTTCCAAAGGGAGTGATACCAAATACAAACTGTTACAGCGTTTTATAAGAAAATGATAACATTACAGCTTATGGCGGGCACAGAACCAAGTTACAAAATACGTAATACATTCCATAATAATTGGTCCCACATTACATATGGTCATTTCGCCCTGAATCCAATAACAAGATAAAGGTCAAATTGACAGGATAGTGATTAATTATGACAAGGGTAAAGTTTGTTATAAACAGGGACTTTCCAACAAACATTTCACAACATTTCTGGGAATAATATATTTTATCATCTTACTGGCAGAACATTTCATGTCATCTAAAAGACAGGATACACAAACAACATGTGTGTGGAAAGTTTTAAGAAATACACAAAGAATAAAGAAACATTTTAAAAAGAATTACATTCTTATATTGAAGGGGAACTCTGAGTTACATGCAGATATGTGTTACATATGTCTTCATATCTTGACATTCCCTCCTATGTTTGTAATTCTTTGGGTATTCCTCTTTAGACTTCCTCTATGTCTCTGGGTTGACCTACAGATATACGAGCCACCATCTCATGAGCAGTTCTGACTCTTGACCTTTGGGGCTCAAAAGAACCAGTATTAGTACAAGCTTTCCAAATAGCACCACAAGAAGTGGTAGTTATTTTCAAACAACATTTGAATAACATAGGTGCACATTTGATTATAAGGATTATAAGTACTATGATACCAACAATATAAAGGATACCATGTAATATACCAGTAACCCAACCTCCAATGCTTGAAAACCAGTTGACAGGATTAAGCCAGGAAGTCCAGCTTTCCCAGCTTCCTTCAACCTAAGCTGTTTCAGTATGCTCTTTCCGAAAATTGAGCTTAAGCTGTTGCACCTGTTCCACATGTGAAATGATAGCATCTTCTGCTTTAGTATAATTTCCAATGTAGTTACAACAGCTTGTTCCCACTATGGTGCATATTCCTCCCTGGCTTCCTATAAGATAATCCAGCACCAGCCGGTGCTGCAAAATCTCCTTTTTAACCATTTTTAGTTCTGTGGCAAGAGCCACAAAGTTCCTATCATACAATGCTGTAATATTATCAATCAGGTCAGCTAAATCAATGATAAAACTGAATGCCTTTTTGATACAACATCTATTTACCCATGGTATGGAGAATATTGGCTTTATCTCCTTGTCATGGGACTCTATATTAATGCCAATGTCACTAGTATAAGTATCATTAGTATTTTCCTCAACATTAAGTGGGGGTACCTCAATGTTAGTCTCACCCTCCTTGTTTGTATCAGGATCTTTAACCTCATCATGATTCTCTTCCTCCCCCCCAGGTTCTGACTGAGAATCTAAATCTCTTTTTAAAAGATGTATGGAGATTTTACGGATTTGGGACTCCTTAAACTCATCGTTACTCATATACCAAGTGGCAGGTATTACTCTCCCAAAATAACAAACCCCCATAGAATTTAAAGGGATCCAATTATATGCTTTCTTCCCACATATAAAGTAATAACATAGGGGAGCTGCACAAGCCTTCCTTAAATTATACCCCTGCAAACACATTAATAATTTCATATTGTTTTGTCTAGAATGTCGTCGATGCGTGTAGTCATGTAGTTTCTGATACCGATCTGTGCTCCATGCTGTATCCTTACCATCAAACCAATATCTGATCTCAGCATTCTCCATACAGTTAGAGTTCCCAATAGGTCTGGTAGTACTTTGATAACCTTGAGTAAGCAACTCAGATGAATATTCTCGAGTGAAGTTTATGCAGACAGAGGGTTTTTTTTTTTCATTGGAGCATTAGTGAACAACAGGAGCGAAACAACTCTGTCAACCATAGGTCTGCTTACATCTTCAAAGTGGGCATTGTTCTCTATTTCGGCCAATCTGCTGGGCACACCTAATAAGGGTATAGTCTTATGTGATATAGGTGCATGTGTGCATATCCAGCAATTAGAAATGTTCAGTCTTTTTGCTGCCTGTAGGTGCATAGACACAAAGGAGTTAGGAGAATTTAGCATGATACTCATGAGTGTCTCTTCTTGTTCTTTGATTGGGATTTCATTTGTGAGAGTGGCATTGAAAAGGTAGGTGTCATGTATCTTACCCTTTTCTTTATGGTATGTCCATTCGAATGCCATGACTGTGATCCACACCACTGCTCCACCACAGAGGATAACGCTCCATAACTCCACATTCGGTCTAGGTCCCAGGAGATTCATTCTGGAGTCTTCTGGCTCTGGCACGCGTAATTGGCGGTGATGATCTAGAAGGCAAGGGTAAAGATGAATACCTGCTACCAGCAGACTGATCTGTATGTTCCTTCGGAGCTACAGTCTTTTTACAATGGGAACCATGAACCCAGTATTTGTAGTCTTTCAGCTTTACTGCAGTTGGAGATACAAGAATGATCTGAAACGGACCTTTCCACCTAGGAGACAAAGTGGTCCAAGGTGTATGATTCTTGATGTACACCCACTTTCCTGACTTTAGTCCATGTGTTCCGTCACTTGTGTCCACTGGTTGTCCTGCTTTGGCTCTGGAAAAAGTATCAGAAAACACATTTGCCAGTCTGCGCACGTAGTCTATCATGGTATCTTGGCCTTTTAGCAAAGTCACTGTCTCTGGTGGCACAAGGGTTGCAGGAAGTCTCTTAGGCGGTCGCCCAAATAGTATATCAAAGGGTGATAGTCCATGCTTCTCCTTAGGGGTGGTCCTAATGGTAGCTAAAGCTATTGGCAGTGCTTCTACACATGTGCTTTTCCCATTAGCAGTTATCTTGGCCAGATACCCCTTTAAAGTTTGATTGCTGCACTCCACCATCCCGCTAGCTTGTGGCCTATATGGGGTGTGCAGCTGCTGTCTTATCCCGAGAATATTCACCACTTCTGCCATTAACTTGTTATCAAAGTGTGTACCTCTATCTGAGGAGAAAACAGCCCCTATACCAAATCTTGGGATTAACTCTCTAATGAGACATTTTACTACTGTTCGGGCATTACTCCTGGCACATGCAAACTAAAAGATACTTTAGCCGACCACAAGGGGGCATATCTGAGAAGTCAATCTGCACAATTTGAAATGGCTCCTCAGTATGTGGAATATGCTTCATATGAGTGGGCACTGGTTTTGCAATGTTATGCATTTGACATATTGCACATTCATTAATCTATTTAGCAGCATATGTATGAAAGCCTGGAGCCCACCAGTGTTTGTTCACCACCCAACACATCCATCCTGTTGAGACATGGCAAGGCCAATGGCTCAAAGCAAACAAATAAGGAAACAGAGTTGGAGGAGCAACAATTTTCCCTTCATAGTCCACAGGCCATCCTCATCACAAACAGCCCCTTTGGAGTACCAGGATGGTATGTGAGGTGAGTTTTCCTGTAAGGCAGACAAAATGTGTAAATCAACAGGTAAATCAGTCAGAAACAACATAGGCATGGCACTGGATGGCTATTCATAGATTGCTCCTTTAGCATATTCATTGGCTTGTTACACAAAATAGGTAGTAAGGTTTACTATAGTCAGGTAGCCCAAGATTTGCGGTTGTCAGTAAAAATTCTTTAATTTTTTTCTTCACTGCTGGGGTTAATTTGTCCTCGATAAACTTATAACTACCCTTTGTATGTCGCTTTAATAATACTTGTAAAAGACCTAATACTAGTGGAGGATTGAGTCTCCTTCATCCAGTAAAATTTTCATTTTTTATTTATTTATTTATTATCTATTCTTAATCACCGGGCAGCTTCCTCCGGTGACTTCTCTACTCAAGATACTGAAAAATTCTTGGTACTGACAGGGCTAAATCCCCATGACTTTTCACCGTGGCCACTTTCATAATGTCTGGTGAGAATTTCCAGTAATCCAGACTGATGGATTCATAAGCCCCTTGTGGGCTTCTAGTAATCCCTCCTGTTTAGGGTTAATAAAGTTCTGGCATAAGGAGCAAATTTAACATCTCCCTTTGCTTCAAGTATGTTTTACTCCCATCCCTTCAGGCATTAAAATTATAGTTACTCTTATATTTTCTCTGTCTAGCAGACTGCTAGGGGAGTATGGCGATACACCAACTCTTACCTATAGAGGTTCAGTGACGTTGGCAGTAATTATATCATTACTTATCTTATCTTAAAAAATACCTGCTGATTCGAAGTAGGAAAATTGGCATCACATATATTTAACAAAGTCTTTTTTGTCTTTCTCGTTTAATTTGAAGAGCTACAGCCTGCACTTCAATACTTTCCATATGCAGTGCTGCTTTCTTAGGTATGGGAACTTGTTATACATTTACTATTTTTATCGCTATCCTTATTAATCTCTTAGATTTTTTAAGATCCACTATTCATTAATTCTAGCGCTGGCTTCTTTCTCCATTCTTTAACTTCCTATAACAATCCTCCCATGAAACTGTTAACCAGACCATGTCTTTACACTTTCTTTTAATTCTTCTTAAACTCTTATTGCTAAATCAGAAACTGTAGCAGCAGGCGCCTGCCCGCACTGTTCCCTCACTGACACAAAGCCTGTTGACCCCTCCCTTTCAGAAAATCATAAGCATATCTGCAATTTGCTAGCTGTCCCGTGCACACCGATAGGGAGAGATTAACCCATTTGCTAACTCATCACTTACTTCTCTCTAACATTTTATTGTTCACAAGCACCCTTATTCTTTGCAAATACGTTCCATACATCCACATACTTTTTAGGCACCACACAGTCAATCAAGATCCACATATCTGTATATGTGGCTTGCTGAGTCCTTTCCATCCACATCATTTTCCTATACCATTTCTTAGGGCATTTTTCCATATTGGGCAATTCTGCCACAATTGCTCTTATTTCACTAGGCTTCCACGGGACATAAACCTGGGCCATATTAGCTACATAGTGACCTCCCACTATCTCTCCTGGCAGAGCCACTTCACTTAAGGGCATTTGCTCTAGCGGCTTCTCCTTTAATAGGGACCTAAGCAACTCTCTTGTTTCTCTTTTTCTTTCTGGAGTATGCAGTATCCCTAGAGTTTTCTGTTTTGCTGCTTTTTGCCTTGTAGTTACTGGGCTATACTTCTGACTTATCTGTCTTAGATTGTCCGCCCAACTTAGTTCGTCAGACAGTCTGACAGACAGTCCGTCCAACTTTTGAATGAACGGACTTGACCACACACGATGAACGAACAGTCCGCTGAAAACTTGCGCGATGACGTGTACAGCACGTACGACGGTACTAGAAATTCGACGTCCAATGCACTGCAATGCAACCTTCACCGTCGAAATCCTTTCTGAGCATGCGCCGTACTTAGTCCGTCCAACTTGCCTACTCACGAGCGGACTGTCCGCTGAAACCAAGTTTGGACAGACAAAATTACGGAAATTCCGTAAGACTTTGTTCGTCAGACAGTCCGCTGAAAAAGTCCGCTGAAGCCCACACACGAGTGGATTGTCCGCTGAAACAGGGTTCAGCGGACTAAGTTGGGCGGACAATCCTCTCGTGTGTACGCGGCCTTAGGGGGCTATGTAATCGATCTACCTTTGTGAATTTTGCTAAAGCATTTGGCCTTGATGGAGTGTACTGCCAAATTTGTCCATCTTTATCAAATATTACCCCCTCACTTCTATCTAATGAAGATCCCAAACTGCTCCTCCGCTGAGAAGTCCCTTGGGCTCCCTCTAGCATCCGACTCCTTCCCTCCTGTGAGAAGCTGGAAACAGCTTGCTGCTGCTGAGGGGTAACCTGAAAAGGCGGGTGGGGAGCACTTTGTTCTCCCTTGTCTTCGTCCCTTTCATGTACAGGATCAACTTCATCTACAGGGGCTGACGCTGCTCTAGACACTACTGCTAAATCCCTTCTTGCAAACTCATACGGGGATGCCCAAGCATTGGGAAGCTCCTCTTCATCTTCCAGATGCAGAGCAACTTTTTCAGTACACATCTTATAAGGGGGTGGTTTTAAATTCTTTCGGGACTCTTCTTCCCAAGCAGCTAAACATTCAATCCCCCCACAATCAGACATTTTAAAGAGTAAATTAAATAACGCATCAATTGTTGGGGTGTCAAGTGCACCCTCTGGAGGCCACCATTTCAACGGGTCCTCTTTGTATTCTTTTTTTGTAATTTTACACCTTTTTACATGATGCTTTAAAGCATCTGGCTCTCCACTTACCATCATCTTGATGATAGGAGCGCTTGGATGCAACTTCGCTACACTTAAACCTGTTTTCTTTGCTATTTTTAATAATTTCTTTGCCCTTTCTTTTGTTAACCCAAAAGTATTCATTACCAGTAAAATATTTTTTTTCAAGCAAATTTCCCATTTTCTTTATGTTTCTCCTGTTACTCTTTTTCAGAAATGACAATAGTTTAGAGCTCTGGGACTGAGAGCTCTACTGTTTACTTCTTACGGCTGTGTACCAGCAGCCCAGTACATATATTGAGATATCTCACTTCGTTAAACTCTCAGAAGGACGTCTCCTTTCTGAGTGGTAATAGGCTAGTCCCCTTCTGAACTCCCTATTCCAGAGAACATACAGCAGGTCATTCACCCATTTGTGGCTATCCGCTGAAGGCAAACCTATCCGCCTTAGGACCACAAATGTTTCTCAAAAAATCACACAAAAAATTCAACATTCACCACCTTCTATTCACTCATAGAAATTGTGGTACCTGCATTTTACACATCCCTTAAAAACATGACTATATTCATTGTCATTTCTGAGAGTAAGAAGAAGGACAAGTAAGTACTTTTGCATGCTTAAGCTGTAACTGGTACCATTAGTATTCTCAGTAATCATACATAGACAGAATGTAGTAAAATCAAAAAAGAATATGTTACCTTCTGTATTCCACAAGCCCCACCCGGCTCCTCAAAACCGCACAGAAAGATAGTACTTTATAATAATGAGAAATAAAAATTTTCTCACCTGAGGCCTCTTTGTTGTCCCTCCTGTGGCGGGTTGAGAGCCGGTGGTGGAGCAGCAGATAAGAAGACTGTCCCGGGGTCACCAACTGATATGTACAGCCTTGAAATAAAGGACATCTACGAAGTAGCATTCGTCTCAATGTATATTTACTCAGAAAATCTCCGCACGGAGGACCACTCCTTTCCAAAGTGAGTGATACCAAATACAAATACTGTTAGAGCGTTTTATAAGAAAATGATAACATTACAGCTTATGGCGGGCACAGAACCAAGTTACAAAATACGTAATACATTCCATAATAATTGGTCCCACATTACATATGGTCATCTCGCCCTGAATCCAATAACAAGATAAAGGTCAAATTGACAGGATAGTGATTAATTATGACAAGGGTAAAGTTTGTTATAAACAGGGACTTTCCAACAAACATTTCACAACATTTCTGGGAATAATATATTTTATCATCTTACTGGCAGAACATTTCATGTCATCTAAAAGACAGGATACACAAACAACATGTGTGTGGAAAGTTTTAAGAAATACACAAAGGATAAAGAAACATTTTAAAAAGAATTACATTCTTATATTGAAGGGGAACTCTGAGTTACATGCAGATATGTGTTACATATGTCTTCATATCTTGACAGTGTATATCACATTTACCACCGACTAATGCAGAGTTGCAATGCAAGGAGATCAGCTAAAAGTAGTTGGATCCGTATGTGCGTTATAATTAATCAAAATTAGTCGATGAATTGATTTAAAAAAATGATGAAACGAACACAAAATTTTTTATCAGTAACAGCCCTAAATAATTTCATTTCATCATATTTGTTCTGTAATGCCACGTACACACGATCGAATCGTCCGGCGTACTTAGTCCGCCGAAAGGCATTTCACCGGACAATTCGATCGTGTGTGGGCTTCAGCGGACTTTCTCAGCCTAAATTCTGGCGGACATAGAAAGTATTTTTGCAGTCCAATCTTACCGCCGGACTTGAGTTTCAGCGGACAATACGTTCGTCAGTATGCTAGTCCGGCGGACTAAGAATGACGCATGCTCAGAAGCAAATTACGAAAAGGAAGCTATTGGCTACTGGCTATTGAACTTCCTTTTTCTAGTCCCGTCGTACATGCTGTACGTCATCACGCTAGCAAACGCCGGACTTTCTGTGTGTCCGCGTGTGGCCAAGTCCGTTCGGTAGAAAGTCCGCCGGACTATCCGCCGGATTGTTTGCTGGACTAAGTACGCCGGACAATTCGATCGCGTGTGCGCAGCATTAGAATTATTCATTTTTGGAATTTGTTTTGTATATTTGGATTCATTTCGTATAGTTGGATTTGTTTCATATATTCGTTGTTCCAAAGCGATTCATATTTTCAGACGTTATTTCAGAAGATTGGTTATACTCATTTCAACGTGTTAATTCATTATTTTGGGATATCACTTATGCACTCTGACTCTGAGTCATCCCTGCTAGTGCAACCCGCAAAGAAAAATGGAATGATATGGACTGGAGCCACAATAGTAAAGAATGGAACAAAATTAATTTTGAATTAATTTTTTCATGTTATTATTTGGAGATTCTGATGGATCCATCTCCATCCAACCCAAACACAAAGTAGGAATCATTTTGTTTCCCTTTTTTATACCTAAAGCCTCATACACACCTTGTGACTATGCGATGGGAAATGTTCGATTACAGGCTGTTGGCGGTAAATCCGACTGTGTGTACGCTCCATCGGACAATTGTTGTTGGATTTACTGTGGACAAATGTTGGATAGTAGGTTTTCAAATTTTCCACAGACAAATGTCTGTTGTCGGATTTTCCGAGCGTGTGTACACAAGTCAGTTGGACAAAAGTCCAAAGTACAAACACACATGCTCAAAAGCAAGGACGAGCCGAGAGCGGTCAGTCTTGAAAACTAGCGTTCGTGATGGAGAATTAACATTTGTGACGTGGCAAATTATGAAATCTGGAAATGCAGAGCACATTCTTTTCTTCTTTAATCACTTGATAACTGGGCGCTTAACTTCCCCCCCCGTGACCAGACCAGTTTTCATCTTTCGGTGCTCTCACATTTTGGACAATTACTCAGTCATGCAACACTGTACCCAAATTATTTTTTTTTTCTTTTTTTTCATACAAATAGAGCTTTCTTTTGGTGGTATTTGATCACCTCTGGGTTTTTTTATTTTTTGTGCTATAAATGAAAAAAGACCAAAAATTTTGAAAAAAAAAACACATTTTTCTCAGTTTCTGTGATAAAATTTTGCAAATTATTAATTGGCCACAATTTATACTGCTACATATCTTTGGTAAAAATAACCCAAATTAGTGGATATTATTTGGTATTTGTGAAAGTTAGAGAGTCTACAAGCCGTGGTGCAAATCATAAAAAATTGATCACACCTGAAGTACTAGTGGCCTATCTCATTTCTTATGATCCTAACAAGCCAAAAAAATACAAATACCCCCCAAGTGGCCCCTTTTTTTGACAGTAGACCTTCCAAGGTATTTAGTAAGAGGAATGGTGAGGTTTTTGATGTTGTCATTTTTTCCCACAATTCTTTGAAAAATGAAGATTTTTTTTCCACAAAATTGTCATTGTAATAGGTTATTTCTCTCACATGGCATGTGTATACCACAAATGACACCCCAAAATACATTCTGCTACTCCTCCTGGGTATTACGATACCACATGTGTGGGACTTTTTCACAGCCTGACCACTTAGAGAGGCCCAACATGCAGGGAGCACCATCACATGTTCTAGGAGCATAAATTACACATCTAACTTCTTGACTACCTATTACACTTTTGAAGGCCCTGGAGCACTAGGACAATGACACGTGACATTGAAGTGGCACTGATGTCAGATGGCACTGATATGTGGCACTGATGACACGTGGCACTGATGAAAGATGGCACTAATATGTGGCACTGACGCCAGATGACACTAATATGTGGCACTAATGACAGCTAATCATGGCACTGATGACACGTGACACTGATGACAGATGGCATTGATACATGGCACTGATGACACGTGACACTGGTAACAGATGGCACGTGACACTGACAGGTGGCACTTATGACAGATAGCACTGATATGTGGCACTGATGACATGTGGCACTGATGACAGATGACACTAATAGGTGCCGCTGATGACACTTGACACTGATGTGGCACTGATGACAGATGGCACTAATATTTGGCATTGACAGATGATACTAATAGGCGGCACTGATGGCACATGACACTGATGACAGATGGCACTTATACGTAGCACTGATGAAAGGTGGCACTTATATGTGGCACTGGGGACAAATGGCACTAATAGGTGTCACTGGGGACAGATGGAACTGACAGGTGGCGCTGGGGACAGGTGGCGCTGGGGACAGATGGCACTGACATCTGCTGTAGGCACTTTATTTTCCCCTTTGTTTTCCCTCACAAGCTGCAGCCGTTTGCTCTCCCTCCTCACACGCTGTCTCTGTGTGAGGAGGAAGAGCCGGTGATGAGAGATGATCTCTCTCTGTTTACATATGAGATCATCTCTCATTGGACACTCAGATCGAGTGCTAAATGGCCGCTGTGATTGGCCATTTAGCACGATCTGTGATTGGCTGTGTCCAAGGGACATGGCCAACACAGAACTTCCCCAATGCACGTCCGCGACGGTGCGCATCGGGGGAACTAAACAGGAGGACGTCTACGCTGTAGCCATCTTTCGGCTATAGCGCGGATGCCTAGTGGTTAATGGGATAATAATGAAGCTGCTTTTCTGGTGATACTGATGGAGTTATTGTAAACACATTTTCAAAGGCTTTATAGTGATATAGAGATATCAAGAATAATATTATTATGCTTTTTTTTTTTTTTTTTTTTATTTGACCAAGTTACCACAACACCATTATCCTGTAGTTTATAGAATCAAACTATGTTGGTGTCCCTTGTCAATTTTACATTGTATTTTTTAAAATGTAACTGCCGACTCCCAAACTGTCATTTGAAGTAAAACACATCGCCAAGTATTGTTCTCCACAATGTTTTTTATTGTGCATTCAAAAAGAAAACAAATAAAATTAGACATGCTATCTGCCAATACAACTTAACCAAAAACTGCAGTCTATGCATTCAAAAATATAGAAAATGTTCAAAATCAAATTATTATTCAACCAAAAAATAATGTCAAAGTAATAACTCCAAGGCCAATAATAAATAACATGTTATCTCCTCCGATTCCGCAACATGTCTGTTTGGCCGCTCAGAAATTAACTGAAAAGCGTGAAATGAAAAGCACAAATCAACACTCACCAAACTTCTACTAACATGAAATTAGCACAAGTAGCCCAAAGGGTGGCGATAAAGAGCTGAAAAACAACGTAGTACATCATTACATTCGTAATTGTTGGCTAACAATTGTGTGTATGCAAGACAAGTTTGGGCCAACGCCCTTTGGACAAAATTCCACAGTTTTGTTGGCGAACAATCCAATCATGTGTACGAGGCTTAACTGTTTTTGTTGCAATATGTCTCAATTTTTCTATGTAGAGCATGTTTTATAATAATGAAAATTGCAAATGCTAAATAAAAACAAAATGGATCCAAATCCAAATCCATATCCATTTGAATCATTTGTTATATTGTGTTGTTATTTTGTATCTTTCAAACATTAACAAAAGGCACAGACTATCGCATCACATCATCCAAATGATACAAATAAATATGAATGAATGTGTTGTTTTCAGTATAATTTAATTTGGATTTTTGAAATGCGTTACTATTGCAATTCGTAGACTCGGTACATCCAAATCTCAGAGAATCACGAACTAAACAAAATCGTAAGTAATTGCAGAATCTTTGTCCTAGATACTTGGACACATGGCCTTTGATTCTGGGAACTTTTGATTTTTGTTTTTGTCCTCCTGTCATGTCTCAGCAGTGATGTAATGCTAAAGACAATGCCCGTTAAAATGAACAGAAATGTCAAGCAGTTACCATAACATTGAAGACAACAAATGTATATATATATATATATATATATATATATATATATATATATATATATAGTGGTGTGAAAAAGTGTTTGCCCCCTTCCTCATTTCCTGTTCCTTTGCATGTTTGTCACACTTAAGTGTTTCGGAACATCAAACCAATTTAAACAATAGTCAAGGACAACACAAGTAAACACAAAATGCAATTTGTAAATGAAGGTGTTTATTATTAAAGGGGAAAACAAATCCAAACCATCATGGCCCTGTGTGAAAAAGTGATTGCCCCCCTTGTTAAAACATACTATAACTGTGGTTGTCCACACCTGAGTTCAATTTCTCTAGCCACACCCAGGCCTGATTATTGCCACACCTGTTCACAATCAAGGCATCACTTAAATAGGAGCTGCTTGACACAGTAAGGTCCACCAGAAGATCCTTAAAAGCTACACATCATGCCGAGACCCAAAGAAATTCAGGAACAATTGAGAAAGAAAGTAATTGAGATCTATCAGTCTGGAAAGGGTTATAAAGCCATTTCCAAAGCTTTGGGAATCCAGCGAACCACAGTGAGAGCCATTATCCACAAATGGCGAAGACATGGAACAGTGGTGAACCTTCCCAGGAGTGGCCGGCCGCCCAAAATTACTCCAAGAGCGCAGCGACGACTCATCCAAGAGGTCAGAAAAGACCCCACAACAACGTCCAAGGAACTGCAGGCCTCACTTGCCTCAGTTAAGGTCAGCGTTCATGCCTCCACCATCAGGAAAAGACTGGGCAAAAATGGCCTGCATGGCAGAGTTCCAAGGAGAAAACCACTGCTGAGCAAAAAGAACATCAAAGCTCGTCTCAATTTCTCCACAACACATCTTGATGATCCCCAAGACTTTTGGGACAACATTCTGTGGACCGATGAGACAAAAGTGGAACTCTTTGGAAGGTGTGTGTCCAAGTATATCTGGCGTAGAAGGAACACTGCATTTCATAAAAAGAACATTATACCAACAGTAAAATATGGTGGTGGTAGTGTGATGGTCTGGGGCTGTTTTGCTGCTTCAGGACCTGGAAGACTTGCCGTGATAAAAGGAACTATGAATTCTGCTGTCTACGAAGAGATCCTGAAGGAGAATGTCCGACCATCTGTTCGTGTACTCAAGCTGAAACGAACTTGGGTTCTGCAGCAGGACAATGATCCTAAACACACCAGCAAGTCCACCACCGAATGGCTGAAGAAAAACAAAATGAAGACTTTGGAGTGGCCTAGCCAAAGTCCTAACCTGAATCCTATTGAGATGTTGTGGTATGACCTTAAAAAGGCCGTTCATGCTCGAAAACCCTCTAATGTAACTGAATTAGGACAATTCTGCAAAGATGAGTGGGCCAAAATTCCTCCAGGACGCTGTAAAAGCCTCATTGCACGTTATCGCAAACGCTTGGTTGCAGTTGTTGCTGCTAAGGGTGGCCCAACCAGTTATTAGGTTTAGGGGGCAATCACTTTTTCACACAGGGCCATGATGGTTTGGATTTTTTTTTCACCTTTAATAATAAACACCTTCATTTACAAATTGCATTTTGTGTTTACTTGTGTTGTCCTTGACTATTGTTTAAATTGGTTTGATGTTCCGAAACACTTAAGTGTGACAAACATGCAAAGGAACAGGAAATGAGGAAGGGGGCAAACACTTTTTCACACCACTGTATATGTATATATATATATACAGAACAATGATTTAATGTATTTTGATTACCGTATATACTCGAGTATAGGCTGACCCGAATATAAGCCGAGGCCCCCAATTTACCCCCAAAAAACTGGAAAACTTATTGACTCGTGTATAAGCCGAGGGTGAGACATGGCTGTCCATCCCTGTGTGTCCGTCCATCCCTGTGTGTGTGTCCGTCCATCCATCCATCCATCCATCCCTGTGTGTGTGTCCGTCCATCCATCCCTGTGTGTGTATCCATCCATCCATCCATCCCTGTGTGTGTGTGTGTGTGTGTGTGTGTGTGTATTCATCCATCCATCCATCCCTGTGTGTGTGTGTGTGTGTGTGTGTGTGTGTGTGTGTGTGTATCCATCCATCCATCCATCCCTGTGTGTGTGTGTGTGTGTGTGTGTGTGTGTGTGTGTGTGTATCCATCCATCCATCCCTGTGTGTGTGTGTGTGTGTGTGTGTGTGTATCCATCCATCCATCCATCCCTGTGTGTGTGTGTGTGTGTGTGTGTGTGTGTGTGTGTGTGTGTGTGTGTGTGTCCGTGCAGCCTTGTGTGTGTGTCCAGCCTACCTGTGTCCCAAGCCTCCGTCCCGAGCCGCCGTCGTCCCGTGCCTCCTCCGTCCCGTGCCGTGCCTCCTCCGTCCCGTGCCGTGCCTCCTCCGTCCCGTGCCGTGCCTCCTCCGTGCCGTGCCTCCTCCGTCCCGTGCCTCCTCCGTCCCGTGCCGTGCCGATGGATCGCCGCTCTTCTCGGCGGCCATTCTACAATTCAAAATTCCGCCTCCGCCTGTGATAGGCGGAACACTCAATTTCCCAGCAGCCTGTGTTCCGCCTATCACGGCCATCCTCTCATACTCGTCCGTAGTATGAGAATGAGCGGATGTCCGTGATAGGCGGAACACTGACTGCTGGGAAATTCAGTGTTCCGCCTATCACAGGCGGAGGCGGAGAAGGAGGCGCGGCTTTTGAATTTTAATGTCCGCCGTCTGTCTGCTCGATACGCTGATCGAGCAGTCAGACAGCGGTGACTCGAGTATAAGCCGAGGGGGCACTTTCAGCCTCAAAAAAGAGGCTGAAAATCTCGGCTTATACTCGAGTATATACGGTAATTATATAAAATTAAAAATGAAACAAATATGACGTTGACCTAACTTAAAGCCTCTTATTGTAGTTCAATAAAGTACAGATCACAGCCTCAAGTTTCTTAATTTTTCTTTCACATGTCATGACATCTCCAAGCAAATTGTATGTTGCAGATTCAAATCATTTGTGTCACCTCATTCAAATCATGGTTGTTTTATGTTACAATGTAAAAAAGAAAACATGATGTTGATTTGACTAAATACAGTAAAACCTTGGATTGAGAGTAACTTGGTTTGAGAGCTTTTGCAAGACAAGCTAATTTTTTTAAATAAATTTTGACTTGATATACAAGTAGCGTCATATCACAACGGAGTATAAAAGAGAAAAAGAGGCACCTCTAAGGCTACTTTCACACTGGTGGCATTGCGGGCGCTGGCGGTTAAGCGGCACTATATGTAGCAGCGCTTTACCGTAGTTTTAGCAGCGCTATTCAGCCACTAGCGGGTTTGAGAGCGTTTTGCAAGACAAGCACTTTTTTAAATACATTTTGACTTGATATACAAGTAGCGTCATATCACAACTGAGTATAAAAGAGAAAAGAAGCACCTCTAAGGTTACTTTCACACTGGTGGAGTTGTAGGCGCTGGAGGTTAAGTGGTGCTATATTTATCTGCGCTTTAGTTTTCTTTATCTATAAATATATATCAGGATGAGTGTTGTGTGTGTGTGTGTGTGTGTGTGTGTGTGTGTGTGTGTGTGTGTGTATATATGTATATATATATATATATATATATATATATATATATATATATATACAGTATCTCACACATGTGGCAACCTGTGAAGCTCTGGTGAACTCCACGTCCAAGAGGGTTAAGGCAGTGCTGGAAAACAATGGTGGTCACACAAAATATTGGGCCCAATTTGGACATTTTCACTTAGGGGTGTACTCACTTTTGTTGCCAGCGGTTTAGACATTAATGGCGGTGTGCTGAGTTTATTTGAGGAGACAGCAATTCTACACTGTTATACAAGCTGTACACTCATATGTTTCTATGTCACTAGGTTTTAGAGAGTTGGGGAAGATGCTAGAAGAGAGGAAGAGATTGAAGATATGAGTTAGAGAGTATAGGATAGGTGACCATAGAATTTGCTAGTATAAACTCTTACATTTTCAATAGTGATATCACAATCCACAGAAAATCGTATGCCCCACACACACGATCAGACTTTCTGACAACAAAACCGTGGATTTTTTGTTCAAAAGGTGTTGGCTCCATACACAAATGTTGGCCAACAATTACAAACGTAGTGATGTACAAGATGTACGTGATATCTCTATTACAAACGCTAGTTTTACAAGACCGATCGCTTCCGGCTCGTACTTCATTACGAGCATGCGTGGACTTTTGAGCGATGGACTTGTGTACACACGATCGGAAAGTCCGACAACAAACATTTGTTGGCAGAAAATTTGAGAACCTGCTAGCCAACATTTGTTGGCAGAAAGTCCAACAACAACTGCCCGATGGAGCCTAGACACCGTGGGACTTTCTGCCAACAAGCTCACATCCAACATTTCCCGTTGGAAAATCTGATCGTATGTACGGGGGCATTAGCCTCTCACAATCTGGGAGGAGGGGTGTTAGCTAATTCATGACTAATTGTAAAACATCACATGTTGCTCAATACAGATGTACAGAAAAAAACAAACCTGTATATGTTTTTGCGTAGACTATGCAATCTATGTATTTTACTTTTCCCAATCTAGAGCAAATAAAAATATATCAACTATTCTATTAAAAATCCAAATACATTCATACATACTGTATGTTGGTATGTAAAGCAGGGAAGGCTTCTAACAAGGGTTTTCTAATGTGCCAGTTCCTTCACTATCAAAGTCCCAGCAGAATGTTGTCAGCGTGTGTTGGAAATTTATTTTTCTTATTTTGACAACGAGATTTCACCAGGACAAGCGGAACACACACATTTCTCGCAGCTGTTTTTTAAACTGAGGGTTGCCAAATATTAGAACAACGGAACGAGCTGTAGGATATAGTGCTGTAAGTGCCCACCTAATTGTGTCCGCAACATCTCCTACTTTAATTTTTTCTAAAACCTCAACAACAACACTGACACAACAAATTAAGTCCAGCAATGCACAAGACACCATGGTGCCGGCTGCCCGCAGTAGACCGCCAATCTGCGGAGGAGATCTGATCTGAAGAGCGTTCCTCCTTATGTTCCAGGCGTGTTTCAGAAGCGATCCTACGCTGAGCGTGATACAGGCAAACGTCAAAGTAAAGGGCAAACAGCAACCAAACGCCACGTTCAAGAGATTAAAGAGGTCACTAAAAACAAGACTATAATCGCTGTCTCTTATAGGTTCTGTTACATTCATCGGACCGTGAAAATGAATGGTCCAAATAAAAGGAAGGCTTATTAGAAAACAAGAAACCGCCGGCACCAACAAAAGCAGATTTGTAGAAGTTGATAGAATCTTTTTCATCCACTGGAATAAATGGTGGGAAGAGTCAAACAGTTTTACGCAGTAAAAGGTTGAGAGGAGAGCGGTTTGCCAAAAACTTGTGTCCATGAGAAAAAAAAACATTAGAAAATCATATGAATAAAATCCTTTTGGGATCGTTGTGTGTGACTTTACATAAAATATGAGACTATCAGCAATCATTATGCACTGAAAAAGCACATTAGTGAATGTCATAGCAGACAGGATCAGATCGCAGGCTGTGGGATGTTTTCCATTGTACCAACCTCTGAGATAAATAGTCAATATTAGGATGTTTAGGATGATCCCTGATGCACCTAGGCTGACTGGAAAAGTATAAATCTGCAAAGATCCCTCCATGGTGATGAAAGTCTTTCAGAAAGATCTCCAGTCTGTTGAGTCGCAAATACAAAGTGTTCTCGTTTCTGCTCTCTGCTCCTTAATAGGAGTGTCTAAAACAGCCGGGGATGCAAATTCTCAGTTTGTTTTCTCCGCCTGAGTGTGTTAAATATTTAACATTACCACGCTAAGGTCTTGCTATAAGGTCTGTCCAGTATGTTATAATTGAACATCATTATCTTTTATTAAAATTACTTTCCCTTGTAGACATGTGCGCTGCTCAAAAATGTGTTAGTTTTAATTTCATGCGTTTTTGTTTGTTTTGTTTTTTTTTGTTTTTCGGGTCACTCGTTATGATCGTAAATCGTAAATTTCATAATTTTATAAATCCATAAATTATAAAATTTGTAAATTAGTAAATTAGCAAATTCATGAATTCAAAAATTCTTAAAATTCTTACATTAGAAAATCCGAAAATTAATAGGAAAATTAGAAAGAATAACTAACTAATAATAACTAACTATTAAATTATAGGTATTGGAAATTCCCTTCAAATGAGGCTGTTAGTGAACGTAACGAATACAAATTAATCCAAAGTATGAATTATCCAAAATGACGAATGCTGGAATAAATAATAAATAAATAAATAAATAAATAATAATAATACATAACGGAACCAACAAAATTAATAATAAATATTATTAATAATAATAATAATAATAATAATAATAATAATAATAATAAATAACAATAATAGTATTATTGTTAATTATTATTGTTAATTTGTTCCATTAATTTAGATACAACATTCATTATTTCGGTTAATTTTTAATTTGAATAAATTTGTATTAGTTACTGTAAGGAAATGTAGAGTTACTCTTTAGATATTGTAAGGAAATGTAGAGTTACTCTTTAGATATTGTAAGGAAATGTAGAGTTACTCTTTATTGTTTTAGAAAATGTTTTCATTTAATGCTAGCTTGTGTAAGTTTACCAGAAGTGCTAAGACAAAGTGCGGAGCAGGATGCGCCTGTGGTTAGAGTTGACATTTAGTTGCCAGATGTTAGGAACATATATTGTGTGTCAGGCTAGGTTCACATTGCTGCGATGCGGGAACGCCGCGAATCCGCGGCGTTTTCCCGCATCGCACACCTCCCGCCGGCAGTTCACACTGCCCTATGCGGACGGCTGGGGGTGTCAATGTTATGTTAATGACACCCCCAGATCCGTCGGCATATCGCAGTGCGATCTGCCGACTCGCACAGGAATCGGATCGCATGGTGTGAACCCCCATGCGATCCGATTCCGTTGCGGACCCAAAAAAGGGTCCCGTGCGAGTTTGCTGCGGGACCGCTGCGAGTTCAGCCATACTATCTGTATGGCTGAACTCGCAGCGCTACGGAGATCGGATGTGATTTGCTGTGCGAATCACATCCGGTTCTCCCCCCGCAGCGGTGTGAACCCAGCCTTAAGAACATTGGTCTAAAGCCAAGAGGTTAAACATTTTTAGAATTATGACGCTGAGTCTGTCTCTAGGCAAAAATACTAGGAGTAACTTTTAGGTTAGTATTGATTGTATAGCATAAATGCTTGAATGTGATTGGTTGTTCCTGGAGCCTTCCCCCTATACGACCCCTTTTTGTTTATTGCATATTATTCTGTGAAGCCGGAATAAACCTTTGTATTCTTGATCATCCACACACTGTGTATGGTGTCTTGACTACCCGATCGGTCAGAGAATTTTTCCATTGACCACCAGAGTCCAGCTCGAGCACAGGAAAGAGGGGCTGAGATAAGAACAACCTTTCAGTTACGTTCACTAACAGCCACATTTGAAAGGAAATTCCAATACCTATAATCGAATAGTTAGTAATAGTTAAGTTATTAGTTATTATTTCAGAATTTTGATTTTTCAGATTTGAGAATTTAGAATTTTTACAAATTTAAAAATTTTCAAATTTACGAATTTACAAATTTTCGACTACAGTAAAACCCTGGTTTGAGAGTAACTTGGTTTGAGAGCGTTTTGCAAGACAAGCAAAATTCTTAAATAAATGTTGACTTGATATACATGCAATGTCCTGATATACAAGAGATCAGCAAACAAAAACCTCCTCCTCGTGCCCAAAGCCCGGTATAAATCCAAGGGGGATTGGAGATTTGCTGTCCAAGGGCCTCGGCTATGGAATGCTCTACCAATCAACATCCGCCTGGAAGAAAATCACCTGGCTTTTAGGAAAAAACTCAAGACCTTCCTCTTTTAGCAAATGATCAAAGCTCGCCACAGCGCCTAGAGGCGATTCAGTTCGCATTGTGCGCTATACAAGTATTTCATTCATTCATTCAGATGTCCTGATATAAGAGTAGTGTCATTTTACAACTGAGTATAAAAGAGAAGAGAGGTGCCTCTAAGTGTAGCAATATGGTTACAGTTAATGAAGTTAGCAACATTTAGCAACATATTGCTACACTTAGAGGTGCTTCTCTTCTCTTTTATACTCTGTAGCTCCTGCTGGATTTTGCTTCTAATCCCCTTGGGGAAGCTTCCATTTGTGGATGGACATTTTACAGTTACGCAACCTATCACATTGCCATAATATATTTATATGGACTATAAGCTCAAGAACCTATGAATAAATGGTTGTGGAACAAATCATCTGAGTTTCCAATATTTCTTATGGGGAAATTTGCTTTGAAATACAATTGCTTTGGATTACAAGAATGTTTCCAGGACAAATTATGCTTGCAATTCAAGGTTTTACTGTATTAGTTTTTACAAATATTTAGAAAAATTTGTTAAACGGGTTTTTGTTAATTCGGATATTTGCCAGTCTCAGTGGTGTCAGAGGGGGTGGGGTCACCCAGTTACATCACCGTGTGCCCCCGCCCTCAGTTTTATAAGAACTGTCACATGGCGGGAACCTCCCATGGAGGCGATTTTTTCGGAGCGTGATAGATGAAGATGAATGGACATTGTGGGACATTTTTATTTTTGTATTTTTTAATAAAGGACTTGTCCCAAGCTGTCTCTTGTCTTTTTTTAATATTTTGACACTTTTTTTGTGAAATGGTAGGGGCACGTAAGCCCCCTGCCCGCAGACCCCCACAACCACCAGGGAAGGGTGGGGCCCTTGTCCCTATCAACCCGAAGGGCCTGTTATGGATTTTAGGGGGGGACCCCTATGCAATTTAAAAAAAAAAATTGGTTCAGGATTTCCCTTAATATTCATACCAGACCCAAAGGGCCTGGTAATGGACTGGGGGGATCCCATGCTCTTTTTTTCAATGAGTTATATCTATTTTGCCGAGACCCGACAATTGATTATAGCCACAATCAGTTTTAAATGACAATTTTTCCTTTAGAAATGTCATTTTGCTGTGGTACTGTTCTAAACACAGGAAAATGTGCCACTTTACAGGCATACCATAGACACCCCCCAGGCATGATATTTAAAGCAATATTTCATTTTTATTGTTTCACTTTAAGCATTAAAATAACCACTGCTCCTGAAAAAATGCAGTTTAAAAAAAAATTGCATTGATACATGTCCCCTAGGGCAGGACCCGGGTCCCCAAACACTTTTTATGACAATAACTTGCATATAAGCCTTGAAAATAAGAACTTTAGATTTTTCATGTTAATGTGCCATAGACTTTAATGGTGTTCCGGCAGCTTTTAAATTTGCAGCCAACACCGAATATCGTTTGACTCGAACATTGGGCTCATCCATACTAGCACGCACACAAACAAGCTACTACCCCCAATGGAAATGTTTCTGTCAGTTGTCAGGGAAGGCTTTCCAGCAAACATTCAAGCAATCTGGGTGTCAGAAGAATGCCTGTGCGCAAGAAAGCTGTTTTGTGCATGCACATGTGCAATGGCGCACAGGCGCATGTGGGAATGTGCACACAGGCACGCGCGGGAACGAGCATGCGCCCCTTGTGACAGCACTTGGCGCCAAGATATGCTATTTAAAGAAGACTGATGCCTTGCTGTCTTGCTGTCTGGTCTACAGCGTTTCCTGAGACCCCTGCTACCTGTTACTTGATTTTTCTGATCCGTATCTGACTCGGCTTGTTCCTGACACCTCTGCTTGCTGTCTTCCCTGATTCCCGGCTTGGACTCTGACTACTCTTTGGATTACAAGACACCACCCTGCAGTCTGCTGTGTCCTGCCTGCTGTCTGCATCCTGCTGCTGGACTACAAGACACCTTCCTGCTGTCTGCTGTATCCTGCTTGCTGTCTGCATCCTGCTGAGGAACTACAAGACAACTCCCTGCTGTCTGCTGTTTCCATCCCTCTACATCAACTATCCAGAAGACACTTGTTCCCCTTTGTACTCTCGAGCCCCTGTCAGCTCTACCAGGGGTTCCCGAGTCTGTGGTATACGAGAGGCCGCTCCCTGCATTCCGGGCTCTACCATCAGGTACGTGACAGCAATACTCTGTGCTGGCAGAGCTGAGTAACAGCCACACCCCTTAGAACAAGTAGGGGGGGTTTGGGACTTTAGATGAAGCCTGGATACATATCCATAAAGGAATATATAGAAGAGCGCCAAATCAGTAAAAAGTGCATTTATTTTATACAATTAATAAAAGTCTCACTTACATCCATAATTATTATTGTCCTCCGTTTGATAGTCAAATCACTGTTCCCTTTCGCTGGTGCTGTTACTGGATGAATCCTCCTCCACAGCGCACTAGGGGAAGCTCTGCTGTGTTCTGTGGTGCACAGAGAATCAGACTGGCTTGCGGACAGCGTGTGACATCAGCTGGGGGGGTACCCAAAAGCACAACGCGTTTCTGAGCTTGCGCAAGCCTCGTTCGGGCTTGAGAAAGGAGCGCGCATGCCCGAACGAGGCTTGCGCAAGCTCAGAAACGCGTTGTGCTTTTGGGTACCCCCCCAGCTGATGTCACACGCTGTCCGCAAGCCAGTCTGATTCTCTGTGCACCACAGAACACAGCAGAGCTTCCCCTAGTGCGCTGTGGAGGAGGATTCATCCAGTAACAGCACCAGCGAAAGGGAACAGTGATTTGACTATCAAACGGAGGACAATAATAATTATGGATGTAAGTGAGACTTTTATTAATTGTATAAAATAAATGCACTTTTTACTGATTTGGCGCTCTTCTATATATTCCTTTATTGGTATCCTATTCATGAGATGACTTCACTCTAAAGAAGCAGCTGCCGCAGGTGATTGTGCACATACATCCCTTATCCTCTAAGGACAGCAAGCAACCTTTCTGGATCTTCAGCAAATTCCAAGTACTGTTTTCTCAGATAACTTTTTTAAAAACATCTTGCTTTTATAAAAACTGTTTTGAATCTATTTTAATGAACAATACAAACTGAACTGAAAAGGATACACCAGTATCTTTTAAAGCGCTAGTATTTTGTGTTGTTTTTTTTCATTGGATACATATCGCGGCTTCATCTAAAGTCCCAACCCCCTCCTCCCTACTTGCATATATATCAGGATGGAAGCATTTGGATATTTGGGATTGGTAGTGTTCCCCTACTCTCCCTGTGTGAGGTATGTCTATATATTTATTGTTGATACTTCCAGAATTTTAGTTCTGTGTACCTACAAATTTCTATTTCACTCTGTAGATTGTCAGCATTTACCGACACTGTACAGGTGCCCCACATGGATGTTTAGCTACTAGGGTCCATTGCACACTCACTGGCCGGCCGGTGTTGTTTTGTGTAGGGCGGTTGGGCGTTTGGGCGTTGCTGGGCTCTTTTGCTTCCTTGTGGGAACTGCGATGCGCCAGCGGATCCTCCCCTTTCACTTTTGATCGGGATGTTCGGGTGGATTCCACTTTGCGCATCGGCACCACGCATCCTACGATGCGCGTGTGACGTCAGTCTCTGACGTCATCGTGTTGACGTTTTGGTACTTTCCATCTCCGTGTTTCCATTGGGAGGGCACGGCACACCTGTCTCTGGTTGTCTATCCAGGTTAGGTGTGGCCCCTCCCCTTGCGTCTCACGTGCGTGGCGTTGGTGACATACTTAAACCCCACTCTGAGCCAGCTGTGTGTTGCTGCTGGTCTCTGCATGGGGTCTGTACACACCAGCCTCTTGGTTTGCTGGTGTTGTCTTTGGAGCGATATTTAGGTAAAAAAACTCTTTCCTTTTTCTGATTCACACTATTGTTCTTGGGCAACTCTGCTATTCCCCCCTGTTCATCACTATCTACACACACTACATTTTTAATTTTCTTCACTTACTTCAACCCGTGCACCTATACTCCCATGGATACAGTCATGTTATTCCCTTTCATCTGCACACTATGTTGGTGTCCCTTGTTAATTTTACATTGTATTTTTTAAAATGTAACTGCCTACTCCCAAACTGTCATTTTGAAGTAAAACACATAGCCAAGTATTGTTCTCCACAATGTTTTTTATTGTGCATTCAAAAAGAAAACAAATAAAATTAGACATGCTACCTGCCAATAGAACTTAACCAAAAACTGCAGTCTATGCATCCAAGAATATAGAAAATGTTCAAAATCAAATTATTATTCAACCAAAAAATAATGTCAAAGCAATAACTCTAAGGCCGCGTACACACGGGCGGATTGTCTGCCCAACTTAGTCCGCTGAACCGTGTTTCAGCGGACAATCCGCTCATGTGTGGGCTTCAGCAGGCTTTTTCAGCGGACAGTCTGACGGACTTTGTCTTTCGGAATTTCCGTAATTTTGTCCGCCCAAACTTGGTTTTGTCCATCCAAACTTGGTTTCAGCGGACAGTCCGCTCATGTGTAGGCAAGTTGGACGGACTAAGTATGGCGCATGCTCAGAAAGGATTTACACGGCCGAAGGTTGCATTGCAGTGTATTGGACGTCGTTTTTCTAGTCCCGTCATACGTGCTGTACATGTCATCGCGCACGTTTTCAGCGGACTGTCTGTTCATCGTGTGTGGTCAAGTCCGTTCATTCAAAATTTGGACGGACTGTCTGTCGGATTGTCTGACGAACTTAGTTGGGCAGACAATCCGCCCGTGTGTACGCGGCCTAAGGCCAATAATAAATCAGACTTTATCTCCTCCGATTCCGCAACATGTCTGTTTGACGAACGGCCGTTCAGAAATGAACTGAAAAGCGTGAAATGAAAAAGCGCAAATCAACACTCACCAAACTTCTACTAACACGAAATTACCAGAAGTAGTCCAAAGGGTGGCGCTAAAGAGCCAAAAAACAACGTAATACATCACTACATTCGGAATTGTTGGCTAACAATTGTGTGGCTGTGTGTATGCAAGACAAGTTTGGGCCAACGCCCTTTGGACAAAATTCTACAGTTTTGTTTGGCGAATAATCCAATCGTGTGTACGGGGCTTAACTGTTTTTGTTGCATTATGTCTCAATTTTATATGAAAAGCATGTTTTATAATAATGACAATTGCAAATGCAAAAAAAAAAACAAAATAGATCCAAATCCAAATCCATATCCATTCGAATCATTTGTTATATTGTGTTGTTATTTTGTATCTTTCAAACATTAACAAAAGGCACAGACTATCGCATCACATCATCCAAATGATACAAATAAATATGAATGAATGTGTTGTTTTCATTATGATTTAATTTTGATTTTTGAAATTCGTTACTATTGCGATTCGGAGACTCGGTACATCCAAATCTCAGAATCACAAACTAAACAAAATCATGAGTAATTGCAGAATCTTTGTCCTGGATACTTGGACACATGGCCTTTGATTCTGGGAACATTTGATTTTAGTTTTTATATGCTAAAGACAATGCACGTTAAAATGAACAGAAATGTCAAGCAGTTACCATAACATTGAAGACAACAAAAAAAAAAAATATATATATATATATATATATATTAATTATATAAAATTAAAAATTAAACAAATATGACGTTGACCTAACTTAAAGCCTCTTATTGTAGTTCAATAAAGTACTGATCACAGCCTCAAGTTTCATAATTTTTCTTTCACATGTCATGACATCTCCAAGCAAATTGTATGTTGCAGATTCAAATCATTTTGTGTCACCTCATTCAAATGTTGGTTGTTTTATGTTACAATGTAAAAAAGAAAACATGATGTTGATTTGACTAAATACAGTAAAACCTTGGATTGAGAGTAACTTGGTTTGAGAGCGTTTTGCAAGACAAGCAAATTGTTTTAATACATTTTGACTTGATATACAAGTAGCGTCATATCACAACTGTGTATAAAAGAGAAAAAGAGGCACCTCTAAGGCTACTTTCACACTGGGGTGTTGTGGGTGCTGGCGGCTAAGCGGCGCTATATTTAGCGACGCTTTACCTTCATTTTAGCTGCTCTATTCAGCCGCTAGCGGGTTTGAGAGCGTTTTGCAAGACAGGCAATTTTTTTTAATACATTTTGACTTGATATACAAGTAGCGTCATATCACAACTGAGTATAAAAGAGAAAAGAGGCTCCTCTAAGGCTACTTTCACACTGGGGCGTTGCGGGCATTGGCGGGTAAGCGGTGCTATATTTATCGGCACTTTACCGTTGTTTTAGCGGCGCTATTCAGCCACTAGTGGGGCAGTTTTAACCCCTGCTCGCGGCCGGAAAAGGGTGAAAACCACACACAAAGCGCTGCCCCCCATTGTTTTCAATTGGAAGGGGCGCTTTAGGAGTGGTAAATACACTGCTCCTACAGCGCTCCAAAGATGCAGCTTGCAGGACTTTTTTGACTGCCCTTCAAGCGCACCGCTCCAGTGGGAAAGCCCTCGGGGCTTTCACACTGGAGACACAGCAGCGGCTGTTTCAGGGCATTTGCAGGCACTATTTTTAGCACTTTAGTACCTGCAATGTGCCTCAGTGTGAAAGCAGTCTAAGTGTAGCAATATGGTTACAGTTAATGAAGGTACAACATTTAGAAACTTATTGCTACACTTAGAGGCGCCTCTCTTCTCTTTTATATTCTGGAGCTCCTGCTGGATTTTTGCTTCTAATCCCCTTGTGGAGGCTTCCATTTGTGGATGAACATTTTATGGTCACACAACCTATCACATCGCTATAATCTTTTTATATGGACTATAGACCGAAAGGACTTATGAATAAATGGTTATGGAACGAATCATTTGAGTTTCTGTTATTTCTTATGGGGAAACTTGCTTTGATATACAAGTGCTTTGGAATGAATTATGCTCGCAGTCCAAGGTTTTACTGTATTCACTTTTGAGATTTGATCTGTGCTGCAGTAAAGAGGAATAGTTTTCTTTCTCTATAAATATTAGGCTTGTGCAATTCGTTTCTTAACGAAACGAAATTCTGCCGAATTTTGCATCTTTCGGACATTCGGATGCATCCAAATGTCCGAATAAAAAAATAATGAATAACAACGAATACGAAAGAAATATAACAAATGAATTTGAATGAATTTGAATTAATTCGGTAATTCTTTAAAGATCTAATGAAACAAAAGGCCAGCTCAAAGTAAATCTTATAGTCCAATAGATATAGGCAATATGTCCATTAGATAAAGGCATTAAGTACTTTTCTGCAGCAGAGAATGACATTTTGCAACCCGAATTTGGGGCCACATATCTCTGGGTCACTTATAGCTAGAAACCCCAAATATGGTATACAAACACAATAGTACTAGCACTACAACATATCCAAATTTGGAGTTTCTATCACAAAGTGACCCCGAGATACATGGCCCTAAATTCGGGTCACAAAATATTTTCGAATCATGTTGAAATCATTTCGAATCCGGTAGAAATATTTTCGAATTTGGTTGAAATATTTTCGAATGTGGCTGATTTTTCGAATTTGGTAGAAAAATAAACGAAATCCAAAAACGAATTTAAGGAAGTTAACGAATATAACTAAACGAAATTAATGAATTAACAAATTAAAACGAGACGAAACTAAACAAATTTTTTTCCTTTTGCACATGTCTAATAAATGTCAAGACTAGTGTTGTGTGAGATACTGTATGTATATATATATATATATATATATATATATATATATATACATATATATACACACACACACACACACACATATATATATATATATATACATACAGTATCTCACATATGTGGCAACTTGTGAAGCTCTGGTGAACTCCACGTCCAAGAGGGCAAGAGGGTTAAGGCAGTGCTGGAAACCAATGGCCACACAAAATATTGACACTTTGGGCCCAATTTGGACATTTTCACTTAGGGGTGTACTCACTTTTGTTGCCAACGGTTTAGACATTAATGGCTCTGTGTTGAGTTTGAGGAGACAGCAATTCTACACTGTTATACAAGCTGTACACTCATAATTTTCTATGTCACTAGGTTTTAGAGAGTTGGGGAAGATGCTAGAAGAGAGGAAGAGATCGAAGATATGAGTTAGAGAGTATAGGATAGGTGACCATAGAATTTGCTAGTATAAACTCTTACATTTTCAATAGTGATATCACAATCTACAGAAAATCGTATGCACCGCACACACGATCAGACTTTCTGACAACAAAACTGTGGATTTTTTGTTCAAAGGGTGTTGGCTCCATACACAAATGTTGGCCAACAATTACAAACGTAGTGACGTACAATATGTATGTGATATCTCCATTACGAATGCTAGTTTTTCAAGACCGAGCGCTTCCGGCTCGTACGTGATTACGAGCATGCATGGACTTTTGTGTGATGGACTTGTGTACACACGATCGGAAAGTCCGACAACAAACATTTGTTGGCGGAAAAATTTGAGAACCTGCTAGCCAACATTTGTTGGCAGAAAGTCCGACAACAAATGTCCGATGGAACATGTGGTGGGACTTTCCGCCAACAAGCTCACATCCAACATTTCCCGTTGGAAAATCCGATCGTGTGTACGCGGCATTAGCCTCTCACAAACTGGGAGGAGGGGTGTTAGCTAATTCATGACTAGTTGTAAAACACCACATGTTGCTCAATACAGATGTACAGAAAACAAACCTATATACGTTTTTACGTAGACTATGCAATCTATGTATTTTACTTTTCCCAATCTAGAACAAATAAAAAATATATCAACTATTCTATTAAAAATCCAAACACATTCATACATACTGTATGTTGGTATGTTAAGCAGGGAAGGCTTCTAACAAGGGTTTTCTAATGTGCCAGTCCCTTCACTATCAAAGTCCCAGCAGAATGTTGTCAGCGTGTGTTGGAAATAAATTTTTCTTATTTTAGCAATAAGATTTCACCAGGACAAGCGGAAACACACACATTTCTCCCAGCTGTTTTTTTAACTGAGGGTTGCCAAATATTAGAACAACGGAACGAGCTGTAGGATATAGTGCTATAAGTGCCCACCTAATTGTGTCCGCAACATCTCCTACTTTAATTTTTTCTAAAACCTCAACAACAACACTGACACAACAAATTAAGTCCAGCAATGCACAAGACACCATGGTGCCGGCTGCCCGCAGTAGACCGCCAATCTGCGGAGGAGATCTGATCTGAAGAGCGTTCCTCCTTATGTTCCAGGCGTGTTTCAGAAGCGATCCTACGCTGAGCGTGATACAGGCGAAAGTCAAAGTAAAGGGCAAACAGCAACCCAACACCACGTTCAAGAGATTAAAGAGGTCACTAAAAACAAGACTATAATCGCTGTCTCTTATAGGTTCTGTTACATTCATCGGACCGTGAAAATGAATGGTCCAAATAAAAGGAAGGCTTATTAGAAAACAAGAAACCGTCGGCACCAACAAAAGCAGATTTGTAGAAGTTGATTGAATCTTTTTCATCCACTGGAACAAATGGTGGGAAGAGTCAAACAGTTTTACGCAGTAAAAGGTTGAGAGGAGAGCGGTTTGCCAAAAACTTGTGTCCATGAGAAAAAAAAACATTAGAAAATCATATGAATAAAATCCTTTTGGGATCGTTGTGTGTGACTTTACATAAAATATGAGACTATCAGCAATCATTATGCACTGAAAAAGCACATTAGTGAATGTCATAGCAGACAGGATCAGATCGCAGGCTGTGGGATGTTTTCAATTGTACCAACCTCTGAGATAAATAGTCAATATTAGGATGTTTAGGATGATCCCTGATGCACCTAGGCTGACTGGAAAAGTATAAATCTGCAAAGATCCCTCCATGGTGATGAAAGTCTTTCAGAAAGATCTCCAGTCTGTTGAGTCGCAAATACAAAGTGTTCTCGTTTCTGCTCTCTGCTCCTTAATAGGAGTGTCTAAAACAGTCGGGGATGCAAATTCTCAGTTTGTTTTCTCCGCCTGAGTGTGTTAAATATTTAACATTGCCACGCTAAGGTCTTGCTATAGGGTCTGTCCAGTATGTTATAATTGAACATCATTATCTTTTATTAAAATTACTTTCCCTTGTAGACATGTGCGCTGCTCAAAAATGTGTTAGTTTTAATTTCATGCGTTTTTGTTTGTTTTGTTTTTTTTGTTTTTCGGGTCACTCGTTATGATCGTAAATCGTAAATTTCATAATTTTATAAATCCATAAATTATAAAATTTGTAAATTAGTAAATTAGCAAATTCATGAATTCAAAAATTCTTAAAATTCTTAAATTAGAAAATCCGAAAATTAATAGGAAAATTAGAAAGAATAACTAACTAATAATAACTAACTATTAAATTATAGGTATTGGAAATTCCCTTCAAATGAGGCTGTTAGTGAACGTAATGAATACAAATTAATCCAAAGTATGAATTATCCAAAATGACAAATGCTGGAATAAATAATAAATAAATAAATAAATAAATAAATAATAATAATAATACATAACGGAACCAACAAAATTAATAATAAATATTATTAATAATAATCATAATAATAATAATAATAATAATAATAATAAAATTGTATTATTGTTAATTATTATTGGTAATTTGTTCCATTAATTTAATTTAATTTTTTATTTGAATAAATTTGTATTAGTTACTGTAAGGAAATGTAGAGTTACTCTTTAGATATTGTAAGGAAATGTAGAGTTACTCTTTAGATATTGTAAGGAAATGTAGAGTTACTCTTTATTGTTTTAGAAAATGTTTTCATTTAATGCTAGCTTGTGCAAGTTTACCAGAAGTGCTAAGACAAAGTGCGGAGCAGGATGCGCCTGTGGTTAGAGTTGACATTTAGTTGCCGGACGTTAGGAACATATATTGTGTGTTAAGAACATTGGTCTAAAGCCAAGAGGTTAAACATTTTTAGAATTATGACCCTGAGTCTGTCTCTAGGCAAAAATACTAGGAGTAACTTTTAGGTTAGTATTGATTGTATAGCATAAATGCTTGAATGTGATTGGTTGTTCATGGAGCCTTCCCCCTATACGACCCCTTTTTGTTTATTGCATATTATTCTGTGAAGCCGGAATAAACCTTTGTATTCTTGATCATCCACACACTGTGTATAGTGTCTTGACTACCCGATTGGTCAGAGAATTTTTCCACTGACCACCAGAGTCCAGCTCGAGCACAGGAAAGAGGGGCTGAGATAAGAACAACCTTTCAGTTACGTTCACTAACAGCCACATTTGAAAGGAAATTCCAATACCTATAATTGAATAGTTAGTAATAGTTAAGTTATTATTTCAGAATTTAAATTTTTCAGATTTTCGAATTTAGAATTTTACAAATTTACGAATTTACGTATTAAAAATTTTCGAATACAGTAAAACCCTGGTTTGAGAGTAACTTGGTTTGAGAGCGTTTTGTAAGACAAGCAAAATTCTTAAATAAATGTTGACTTGATATACATGCAATGTCCTGATATACAAGAGATGTCTTGATATAAGAGTAGTGTCATTTCACAACTGAGTATAAAAGAGAAGAGAGGCACCTCTAAGTGAAGCAATATGGTTACAGTTAATGAAGTTAGCAACATTTAGCAACATATTGCTACACTTAGAGGCGCTTCTCTTCTCTTTTATACTCTGTAGCTCCTGCTGGATTGTGCTTCTAATCCCCTTGTGGAGGCTTCCATTTGTGGATGGACATTTTACGGTTACACAACCTATCACATTGCCATAATATATTTATACGGACTATAAGCTCAAGAACCTATGAATAAATGGTTGTGGAACAAATCATCTGAGTTTCCAATATTTCTTATGGGGAAATTCGCTTTGAAATACAAGTGCTTTGGATTACAAGAATGTTTCCAGGACAAATTATGCTTGCAATTCAAGGTTTTACTGTATTCGTATTTACAAATATTTAGAAAAATTTGTTAAACGGGTTTTTGTTAATTCGGATATTTTCCAGTCTCAGTGGCGTCAGAGGCGGTGGGGTCACCCAGTTATATCACCGTGTGGCCTGTCCTCAGTTTTATAAGAACTGTCACATGGCGGGAACCTCCCATGGAGGCGATTTGGTCGCGGCTTCTTTTTTTTTTTTTTTTTCGGAGCGTGATAGATGAAGATGAATGGACATTGTGGGACATTTTTTTTTTTTTTTTTTTTAATAAAGGACTTGTCCCAAGCTGTCTCTTGTCTTTTTTTAATATTTTGACACTTTTTTTGTGAAATGGTAGGGGCACGTAAGCCCCCTGCCCGCAGACCCCCACAACCACCAGGGAAGGGTGGGGCCCTTGTCCCTATCAACCCAAAGGGCCTGTTATGGATTTTAGGGGGACCCCTATGCAATTAAAAAAAAAAAAATTGGTTCAGGATTTCCCTTAATATTCATACCAGACCCAAAGGGCCTGGTAATGGACGGGGGGGATCCCATGCTCTTTTTTTCAATGAGTTATATCTATTTTGCCGAGACCCGACAATTGATTATAGCCACAATCAGTTTTAAATGACAATTTTTCCTTTAGAAATGTCATTTTGCTGTGGTACTGTTCTAAACACAGGAAAATGTGCCACTTTACAGGCATACCATAGACACCCCCCAGGCATGATATTTAAAGCAATATTTCATTTTTATTGTTTCACTTTAAGCATTAAAATAACCACTGCTCCTGAAAAAATGCAGTTTAAAAAAAACAATTGCATTGATACATGTCCCCTATGGCAGGACCCGGGTCCCCAAACACTTTTTATGACAATAACTTGCATATAAGCCTTTAAAATAAGAACTTTTGATTTTTCATGTCAATGTGCCATAGACTTTAATGGTGTTCCGGCAGCTTTTAAATTTGCAGCGAACACCGCATATCGTTTGACTCGAACATCGGGCTCATCCATACTAGCACGCACACAAACAAGCTACTACCCCCAATGGAAATGTTTCTGTCAGTTGTCAGGGAAGGCTTTCCAGCAAACATTCAAGCAATCTGGGTGTCAGAAGAATGCCTGTGCGCAAGAAAGCTGTTTTGTGCATGCACATGTGCAATGGCGCACAGGCGCATGTGGGAATGTGCACACAGGCACGCGCGGGAACGAGCATGCGCCCCTTGTGACAGCACTTGGCACCAAGATATGCTATTTAAAGAAGACTGATGCCTTGCTGTCTTGCTGTCTGGTCTACAGCGTTTCCTGAGACCCCTGCTACCTGTTACTTGATTTTTCTGATCCGTATCTGACTCGGCTTGTTCCTGACACCTCTGCTTGCTGCCTGCCCTGATTCCCGGCTTGGACTCTGACTACTGTTTGGATAACAAGACACCACCCTGCAGTCTGCTGTGTCCTGCCTGCTGTCTGCATCCTGCTGCTGGACTACAAGACACCTTCCTGCTGTCTGCTGTATCCTGCTTGCTGTCTGCATCCTGCTGAGGAACTACAAGACAACTCCCTGCTGTCTGCTGTTTCCTTCCCTCTACATCAACTATTCAGAAGACACTTGTTCCCCTTTGTACTCTCGAGCCCCTGTCAGCTCTACCAGGGGTTTCCGAGTCTGTGGTATACGAGAGGCTGCTCCCTGCATTCCGGGCTCTACCATCAGGTACGTGACAGCAATACTCTGTGCTGGCAGAGCTGAGTAACAGTCACACCCCTTAGAACAAGTAGGGGGGGTTTGGGACTTTAGATGAAGCCTGGATACATATCCAGGCTTCATCTAAAGTCCCAACCCCCTCCTCCCTACTTGCATATATATCGGTATGGAAGCATTTGGATATTTGGGATTGGTAGTGTTCCCCTACTCTCCCTGTATGAGGTATGTCTATATATTTATTGTTGATACTTCCAGAATTTTTGTTCTGTGTACCTACAAATTTCTATTTCACTATGTAGATTGTCAGCATTTACCGACACTGTACAGGTGCCCCACATGGATGTTTAGCTACTAGGGTCCATTGCACGCTAACTGGCCGGCCGGTTTTGTTTTGTGTAGGGCGGTTGGGCGTTTGGGCGTTGCTGGGCTCTTTTGCTTCCTTGTGGGAACTGCGATGCGCCAGCGGATCCTCCCCTCCTCCCCTTTCACTTTTGATCGGGATGTTCGGGTGGATTCCACTTTGCACATCGGCGCCACGCATCCTACGTCGTGCGTGTGATGTCAGTCTCTGACGTCATCGCGCCGACGTTATGGTACTTTCCATCTCCGTGTTTCCATTGGGAGGGCACGGCACACCTGTCTCTGGTTGTCTATCCAGGTTAGGTGTGGCCCCTCCCCTTGCATCTCACGTGCGTGGCGTTGGCGGCATACTTAAACCCCACTCTGAGCCAGCTGTGTGTTGCTGCTGGTCTCTGCATGGGGTCTGTACACACCAGCCTCTTGGTTTGCTGGTGTTGTCTTTGGAGCGATATTTAGGTAAAAAAACTCTTTCCTTTTTCTGATTCACACTATTGTTCTTGGGCAACTCTGCTATTCCCCCCTGTTCATCACTATCTACACACACAACATTTTTAATTTTCTTCACTTACTTCAACCCGTGCACCTATACTCCCATGGATACAGTCATGTTATTCCCTTTCATCTGCACACTATGTTGGTGTCCCTTGTTAATTTTACATTGTATTTTTCAAAATGTAACTGCCTACTCCCAAACTGTCATTTTGAAGTAAAACACATAGCCAAGTATTGTTCTCCACAATGTTTTTTATTGTGCATTCAAAAAGAAAACAAATAAAATTAGACATGCTATCTGCCAATAGAACTTAACCAAAAACTGCAGTCTATGCATCCAAGAATATAGAAAATGTTCAAAATCAAATTATTATTCAACCAAAAAAAAAATGTCAAAGCAATGACTCCAAGGCCAATAATAAATCAGACTTTATCTCCTCCGATTCCGCAACATGTCTGTTTGACGAACAGCCGTTCAGAAATGAACTGAAAAGCGTGAAATGAAAAAGCGCAAATCAACACTCACCAAACTTCTACTAACACGAAATTAACAGAAGTAGTCCAAAGGGTGGCGCTAAAGAGCCAAAAAACAACGTAATACATCACTACATTCGGAATTGTTGGCTAACAATTGTGTGGCTGTGTGTATGCAAGACAAGTTTGGGCCAACGCCCTTTGGACAAAATTCTACAGTTTTGTTTGGCGAATAATCCAATCGTGTGTACGGGGCTTAACTGTTTTTGTTGCATTATGTCTCAATTTTATATGTAAAGCATGTTTTATAATAATGACAATTGCAAATGCAAAATAAAAACAAAATAGATCCAAATCCAAATCCATATCCATTCGAATCATTTGTTATATTGTGTTGTTATTTTGTATCTTTCAAACATTAACAAAAGGCACAGACTATCGCATCACATCATCCAAATGATACAAATAAATATGAATGAATGTGTTGTTTTCATTATGATTTAATTTAGATTTTTGAAATTTGTTTCTATTGCGATTCGGAGACTCGGTACATCCAAATCTCAGAATCACAAACTAAACAAAATCATGAGTAATTGCAGAATCTTTGTCCTGGATACTTGGACACATGGCCTTTGATTCTGGGAACATTTGATTTTAGTTTTTATATGCTAAAGACAATGCACGTTAAAATGAACAGAAATGTCAAGCAGTTACCATAACATTGAAGACAACAAATGATATATATATATATATACATATATATATATATATATATATATATATATATATATATATATATATATATTAATTATATAAAATTTAAAATTAAACAAATATGACGTTATGACGTTGACCTAACTTAAAGCCTCTTATTGTAGTTCAATAAAGTACTGATCACAGCCTCAAGTTTCGTAATTTTTCTTTCACATGTCATGACATCTCCAAGCAAATTGTATGTTGCAGATTCAAATCATTTGTGTCACCTCATTCAAATGTTGGTTGCTTTATGTTACAATGTAAAAAAGAAAACATGATGTTGATTTGACTAAATACAGTAAAACCTTGGATTGAGAGTAACTTGGTTTGAGAGCGTTTTGCAAGACAAGCAAATTGTTTTAATACATTTTGACTTGATATACAAGTAGCGTCATATCACAACGGAGTATAAAAGAGAAAAAGAGGCACCTCTAAGGCTACTTTCACACTGGGGTGTTGTGGGCGCTGGCGGCTAAGCGGCGCTATATTTAGCGACGCTTTACCTTCATTTTAGCTGCTCTATTCAGCCGCTAGCGGGTTTGAGAGCGTTTTGCAAGACAGGCAATTTTTTTTAATACATTTTGACTTGATATACAAGTAGCGTCATATCACAACTGAGTATAAAAGAGAAAAGAGGCTCCTCTAAGGCTACTTTCACACTGGGGCGTTGCGGGCATTGGCGGATACGCGGTGGTATATTTATCGGCACTTTACCGTTGTTTTAGCAGCGCTATTCAGCCACTAATGGGGCAGTTTTAACCCCCACTTGCAGCCGAAAAAGGGTGAAAACTGCCCACAAAGCACTGCCCCATTGTTTTCAGTTGGAAGGGGCGCTTCAGGAGCGGTAAATACACTGCTCCTACAGCGCTCCAAAGATGTGGCTTGCAGGACTTTTTTGACCGCCCTGCAAGCGCACCGCTCCAGTGGGAAAGCCCTCGGGGCTTTCACACTGGAGACACAGCAGCGGCTGTTTCAGGGCATTTGCAGGCGCTATTTTTAGCACTTTAGTACCTGCAATGTGCCTCAGTGTGAAAGCAGTCTAAGTGTAGCAATATGGTTACAGTTAATGAAGGTACAACATTTAGAAACTTATTGCTACACTTAGAGGCGCCTCTCTTCTCTTTTATATTCTGGAGCTCCTGCTGGATTTTTGCTTCTAATCCCCTTGTGGAGGCTTCCATTTGTGGATGGACATTTTATGGTCACACAACCTATCACATCGCTATAATCTTTTTATATGGACTATAGACCGAAAGGACTTATGAATAAATGGTTATGGAACGAATCATTTGAGTTTCTGTTATTTCTTATGGGGAAACTTGCTTTGATATACAAGTGCTTTGGAATGAATTATGCTCGCAGTCCAAGGTTTTACTGTATTCACTTTTGAGATTTGATCTGTGCTGCAGTAAAGAGGAATAGTTTTCTTTCTCTATAAATATTAGGCTTGTGCAATTCGTTTCGCAACGAAACGAAATTCAGCCGAATTTTGCATCGTTCGGACATTCGGATGCATCCGAATGTCCAAATAAAAAAATAATGAATAACAACGAATACGAAAGAAATATAACGAATGAATTTGAATGAATTCGGTAATTCTTTAAAGATCTAATGAAACAAAAGGCCAGCTCAAAGTAAATCTTATAGTCCAATAGATATAGGCAATATGTCCATTAGATAAAGGCATTAAGTACTTTTCTGCAGCAGAGAATGACATTTTTGCGACCCAACTTTGGGGCCACATATCGCTGGGTCACTTATAGCTAGAAACCCCAAATATGGTATACAAACACAATAGTACTAGCACTACAACATATCCAAATTTGGAGTTTCTAGCACAAAGTGACCCCGAGATACATGGCCCTAAATTCGGGTCACAAAATATTTTCGAATGCGGTTGAAATAATGTCGAATCATGTTGAAATCATTTCGAATCCAGTAGAAATATTTTCGAATTTGGTTGAAATATTTTCGAATGTGGCCGATTTTTCGAATTCGGTAGAAAAATAAACGAAATCCGAAAACGAATTTAAGGAAGTTAACGAATATAACTAAACGAAATGAATGAATTAACGAATTAAAACGAGACGAAACTAAACAATTTTCTTTTCCTTTTGCACATGTCTAATAAATATGTCAAGACTAGTGTTGTGTGAGATACTGTATGTATATATATATATATATATATATATATATATATATATACACATATATATACACACACACACACACACACATATATATATATATATATATATATATATATATATATATATATATATATATATATATATATACATACAGTATCTCACACATGTGGCAACTTGTGAAGCTCTGGTGAACTCCACGTCCAAGAGGGCAAGAGGGTTAAGGCAGTGCTGGAAACCAATGGCCACACAAAATATTGACACTTTGGGCCCAATTTGGACATTTTCACTTAGGGGTGTACTCACTTTTGTTGCCAACGGTTTAGACATTAATGGCTCTGTGTTGAGTTTGAGGAGACAGCAATTCTACACTGTTATACAAGCTGTACACTCATAATTTTCTATGTCACTAGGTTTTAGAGAGTTGGGGAAGATGCTAGAAGAGAGGAAGAGATCGAAGATATGAGTTAGAGAGTATAGGATAGGTGACCATAGAATTTGCTAGTATAAACTCTTACATTTTCAATGAATTTTGTGATATCACAATCTACAGAAAATCGTATGCACCGCACACACGATCAGACTTTCTGACAACAAAGCCGTGGATTTTTGTTCAAAAGGTGTTGGCTCCATACACAAATGTTGGCCAACAATTACAAACGTCGTGACGTACAAGATGTATGTGATATCTCCATTACGAATGCTAGTTTTTCAAGACCGAGCACTTCCGGCTCGTACGTGATTAAGAGCATGCATGGACTTTTGTGCGATGGACTTGTGTACACACGATCGGAAAGTCCGACAACAAACATTTGTTGGCGGAAAAATTTGAAAACCTGCTAGCCAACATTTGTTGGCAGAAAGTCTGACAACAAATGCCCGATGGAGCCTAGACACGGTGGGACTTTCCGCCAACAAGCTCACATCCAACATTTCCCGTTGGAAAATCCGATCGTGTGTACGCGGCATTAGCCTCTCACAAACTGGGAGGAGGGGTGTTAGCTAATTCATGACTAATTGTAAAACACCCCATGTTGCTCAATACAGATGTACAGAAAAAAACAACCCTATATATATTTTTGTCTAGACTATACAATCTATGTATTTTACTTTTCCCAATCTAGAACAAATAAAAAATATATCAACTATTCTATTAAAAATCCAAACACATTCATACATACTGTATGTTAGTATGTTAACCACTTCCCACCCGGCCAATGCACATATACGGCCGGGTGGGAGCCGTCTACTTCGGATAGGACGTTCAGGAACGTCCTTCAGAAGGAGCGGGATCGCGCGCGCGTGCGTGCCCGCGCAGCGGCGCGATCCCGATGTGCTCGTGTCACCCGGACACGGCACATCTCAGATCGGCAGGATGGCTCTGTGATTGGCCCTCCTGATCACATGACGGCCGTGTCCAATCACGGCCGTCATGTGATGTAAACAAACAGCCGGTTGCTAGGCAATCGGCTCTCCTCTCCTCACACAGAAGTCATCGCTGAGGAGAGGAGAGCAGATCGCTGCAGCCGGCTGATGATCAGTGAGTATGAGCTGTCTTTTTACAGCTTTTTACTCACTGATCACCAGTCTAGTGTAAACACACAACACACCACACAGTATAAACACAATGTCCCCACATATGTCCCCAAAACACACATGTCTCCAAAACATACATGTCCCCAAATAATAAAAACACATGTCCCTAATAATAAAAACCTGTCCCCCACATATGTCCCACTAAAATCACATGTCCCAATGATTATCTGCACACATATGTACGTGATCACCTGCACACATATGTACATGATCATTTGCGTACATATGTCCGTGATCACACAAACAAATTATTATACACTTAACGGAATTTTTTTGACCAAAAACATGTAGCAGAATAAATTTTGGCTTAAATTTATGACAAAATTTGATTTTATTAGATTTCTTTTAAAATAGAAAAAAGAAAATATTGTTTTTTTTCCAAATTTCCGCTTGTTTTGCGCTTATATCGCAAAAAAATAAAAAACAGAGTCATGAATAAATAACACCAAAATAAAGCTCTATTTGTGCGAACAAAATGATAAAAATTTCATTAGGGTACAGTGTAGCATGACCGCGCAATTGTCACTGAAAGTGCTAGAGCGATGAAAGCTGAAAATTGGGCTGGGAAGGAAGGGGGCGAAAGTGCCCTGTATTGTAGTGGTTAAGCAGGGAATGCTTCTAACAAAGGTTTTCAGAATGTTGTCAGCGTGTGTAGAAAATTAATTTTTCTTATTTTAGCAATGAGATTTCACCAGGACAAGCGGAAACACACACATTTCTCCCAGCTGTTTTTTTAACTGAGGGTTGCCAAATATTATAACAACGGAACGAGCTGTAGGATATAGTGCTATAAGTGCCCACCTAATTGTGTCCGCAACACCTCCTAATTTAATTTTTTCTAAAACCTCAACAACAACACTGACACAACAAATTAAGTCCAGCAATGCACAAGACACCATGGTGCCGGCTGCCCGCAGTAGACCGCCAATCTGCGGAGGAGATCTGATCTGAAGAGCGTTCCTCCTTATGTTCCAGGCGTGTTTCAGAAGTGATCCTACGCTGAGTGTGATACAGGCAAACGTCAAAGTAAAGGGCAAACAGCAACCAAACGCCACGTTCAAGAGATTAAAGAGGTCACTAAAAACAAGACTATAATCGCTGTCTCTTATAGGTTCTGTTACATTCATCGGACTGTGAAAATGGATGGTCCAAATAAAAGGAAGGCTTATTAGAAAACAAGAAACCACCGGCACCAACAAAAGCAGATTTGTAGAAGTTGATAGAATCTTTTTCATCCACTGGAACAAATGGTGGGAAGAGTCAAACAGTTTTACACAGTAATAGGTTGAGAGGAGAGCGGTTTGCCAAAAACTTGTGTCCATGAGAAAAAAAACCATTAGAAAATCATATGAATAAAATCCTTTTGGGATCATTGTGTGTGATGGTACATAAAATATGAGACTATCGGCAATCATTATGCACTGAAAAAGCACATTAGTGAATGTCATAGCAGACAGGATCAGATCGCAGGCTGTGGGATGTTTTCCGTTGTACCAACCTCTGAGATAAATAGTCAATATTAGGATGTTTAGGATGATCCCTGATGCACTTAGGCTGACTGGAAAAGTATAAATCTGCAAAGATCCCTCCATGGTGGTGGTGGTCTGTTGAGTCGCAAATACAAGGTGTTCTCGTTTCTGCTCTCTGCTCCTTAATAGGAGTGTCTAAAATAGCCGGGGATGCAAATTCTCAGTTTGTTTTCTCTGCCTGAGTGTGTTAAATATTTAAAGGGGTTGTAAAGTAAATTTTTTTATTTTTTTAAAATAACAAACATGTCATACTTACCTCCACTGTGCAGCTCGTTTTGCACAGAGTGGCCCCGAACCTGCTCTTCTGGGGTCCCTCGGCGGCTGTCTCAGCTTCCTCCCGCAGGTGCTTCTCACGTTAATGCGAGCTCCCTCGCATTGGTGAGAAGCACTGCGGGCGCGCTCCCGTGATACAGCCGGCGGCTATAGCAGCTCGCTGTATCACAAGGCCCCGCTCCCCGGCGCGCTGCGTCATTGGATGTGATTGACAGCAGCGCGAGCCAATGGCTGCGCTGCTTTCAATCCATCCACTCCAGCCAATCAGCGGCCAGGCTGAGCGGCGAAGAGGACGGCGGGGGCGAGCGCGGGATTTTCGAGGGGTCAGGTAAGTAAAACGGGGGGACTGGGGGCGCCGGCAGTGTGAGATGTTTTTTCACCTTAATGCATAGAATGCATTAAGGTGAAAAAACATTTACCTTTACAACCCCTTTAACATTACCACGCTAAGGTCTTGCTATAAGGTCTGTCCAGTATGTTAGAATTGAATATCATTATCTTTTATTAAAATTACTTTCCCTTGTAGACATGTGCGCTGCTCAAAAATGGGTTAGTTTTCATTTCATTTGTTTTTTGTTTGTTTTTGTTTTTTTTCGTTTTTGGGGTCACTCGTTATGATCCCAAATCGTAAATTCATAATTTTATAAATCCATAAATGATAAAATTAGTAAATTAGCAAATTCATGAATTCAAAAATTCTTAAAATTCTTAAATTAGAAAATCCGAAAATTAATAAGAAAATTAGAAAGAATAACTAACTAATAATAACTAACTATTAAATTATTGGAAGGTATTGGAAATTCCCTTCAAATGTGGCTGTTAGTGAACGTAACGAATACAAATTAATCCAAAGTTATGAGTTATCCAAAATGACGAATGCTGGAATAAATAATAAATAAATAAATAAATAATAATAATACATAACGGAACAGACAAAATGAATAATAAATATTAATAATTATAATAATAATAATTTTAAAAAAATATTAGCATTATTGTTAATTATTATTGTTAATTTGTTCCATTAATTTAGATACAACATTCATTATTTCGGATAATTTGTAATTTGAATAAATTTGTATTAGTTACTGTAAGGAAATGGGGAGTTACTCTTAAGATATTGTAAGGAAATGTAGAGTTACTCTTTAGTGTTTTAGAAAATGTTTTCATCTCATACTAGCTAGCGGATGATGTCCCCGCCCATTATGGTGTCACAGTCCCAGAGGATGCTGGGACTGTGACATCATAATAGGCGGGGACATCATCCGGCGATGTCCCTATATAAGTCGCCGCGCATCGCGTCGGTGCCATTGTGAGCAGAGGATGCGACGAGGCAACATCTGAAGAGAAGAAGAGAAGAACAGAAGGCGGCGGGGACAGCAGCAACAGAAGACCAGGCCACCGCCTGTAAAAGAGCTAGAAGAAGGCGCGGTGGCCCGGCAGAAGAACCGAAGAGGGGGACAAGATCCCCGAAGTCGGAAGAAGAGGGCGGCGGCGGCGAGGAAGAAAGCCGGGCTCCTCCGCTAGTAAAAGAGCTAGAAGAAGATAGCGGAGGAGTCCGGCGAGAAGACCCCCGAAGACGGAAGACCCCCAGAGCTGTGCAATAAACTAATTTAACCCTCGTGTGTTGTGTTTTTTTGTACTTTATTTTACAGGTGAATGGGTAGGGGTACATTGTACCCAATACTCATTCACATAGGGTGGGGGGCCAGTATCCGGGGGCCCCCTTATTAAAGGGGGCTCCCGGATTCCGATAAGCCCCCCGCCCACAGACCCCGTCAACCAATGGCCAGGGTTGTCGGGAAGAGACCCTTGTCCTCATCAACATGGGAACAAGGTGCTTTGGGATGGGGGGGCCGCGTGGCCCCCCTTCCCCAATGTGCCCCCCATGTTGAGGTCACGCGGCCTGGTACGGCTCAGGAGGGGGGGCGCTCGCTCGTCCCCCCTTTCCTGGCCGGCTGGGTAGCGTGCTCTGACAAGGGTCTGATGTGGACCTGGGGGGACCCCCACGGCGATTTTTTTTGGCGTTGGGGTTCCCCTTTAAGTCCATACCAGGTGGCGGGGCCAGCGACACATCCTTCGCGGGCCCCGTCTACCTGGAGTCCGTTCATTTCAAAAGTACGGCGGATAGTCCGGCGGACTTAGTACGCCGTATTAGTCCGCTGAAAAAGTGCTGTGTGTGGGCAAGTAGCCCGTTCGGAAAGTCCGGTGGACAGTCCGGCAGGGAATCCGCCAGACTACGTCCGCCGGATAGTCCGCTACGTGTGTACGCAGCATTAGAGGCGCTTCTCTTCTCTTTTATACTCTGTAGCTCCTGATGGATTTTGCTTCTAATCCCCTTGTGGAGGCTTCCATTTGTAGATGGACATTTTACGGTTACACAACCTATCACATTGCCATAATATATTTATATGGACTATAAGCTGAAGGTCCTATGAATAAATGGTTGTGGAACAAATCATCTGAGTTTCCATTATTTCTTATGGGGAAATTCGCTTTGAATGTTTCCGGAACAAATTATGCTTGCAATTCAAGGATTTACTGTATTCGTATTTACAAATATTGAGAAAAATTCGTTAAACAGGTTTTCGTTAATTCGGATATTTTCCAGTCTCAGTGGCGTCAGAAGGGGCAGGGACACCCAGTTACATCACCGGGTGGCCCCGCCCTCAGTTTTGTAAGAACTGTCACAGCGAAGAAGCGTCAAATGGCGGGAACCTCCCATGGAGGCGGTTCGGTCGCGGCTTCTTTTTTTTTCTTTTCAGGTCGTCGGGCAGCGTGATAGATGAAGATGAATGGACATCGTGGGACATTTTTATTTTTAATAAAGGACTTGTCCCAAGCTGTCTCTTGTCTTTTTTAATATTTTGACACTTTTTTTGTGAAATGGTAGGGGCACTTGTACCCCGTTACCATTTCACACAGGGGAGGAGGCCGGGATCTGGGGATCCCCCTGTTAAAGGGGGCTTCCATATTCCGATAAGCCCCCTGCCCGCAGACCCCCACAACCACCAGGGAAGGGTTGTGGGGATGAGGCCCTCGTCCTTATCAACCCGAAAGGGCCTGTTATGGATTTTAGGGGGACCCCTATGCAATTAAAAAAAAAATATTTGGTTCAGGGTTTCCCTTAATATTCATACCAGACCCAAAGGCCTGGTAATGGACTGGGGGGATCCCATGCTCTTTTTTTCAATGAGTTATATCTATATTGCCGAGACCCGACAATTGATTATAGCCACGATCAGTTTTAAATGACAATTTTTCCTTTAGAAATGTCATTTTGCTGTGGTACTGTTCTAAACACAGGAAAATGTGCCACTTTACAGGCATACTATAGACACCCACCAGGCATGATATTTAAAGCAATATTTCATTTTTATTGTTTCACTTTAAGCATTTAAATAACCACTGCTCCTGAAAAAACTGCCGTTTAAAAAAAATTTTTGCATTGATACATGTCCCCTATGGCAGGACCCGGGTCCCCAAACACTTTTTATGACAATAACTTGCATATAAGCCTTTAAAATAAGAACTTTTAGGGCGCATGCGCGGCGCGATGCGGGACGGACGTGCTTGAGATCAGCTCCGTCTGACCCGGTCTGCCAAGCCAGATTTCCCAGGGCTTTTCGTCTCGGCTCTGGCCGAAAACCACCCAGCACCCCTGCGGAACATACCAGCACATGCCAAACCAAAAAAAACTGAGGATTAGCCGCTCCAAACACGCCGCAAACCTTCTTCAAATCATGGAGAAATCTCAGGCTAAAAAGTCTCAAGATGGCGCCGGCTCCTCCGTGACCTCCGGCCTCCCCGCGCTGTCACAGCACACCACTCACAGTGAGTACAGCTCTCCTCTCTCCAAGGCTGACCTAGATAATAGCCTTACAGCTATATATGAGAAACTAGCAGACAAAATACAACAAGAACTACATAAAACGACCAGCGCTCTCACACATGAGATTGCTAACATAGGCAGCCGCACCGACATATTAGAAACCAAACATGACGAACTCTCTCTTTCCCACAATGACCTCAGGAAAGATTATGAATCCCTGGCCGACAGCTTTGCGTTTATGCAGGCTCAAATGGAAGATTTGGACAATAGAAACAGACGCAACAATATTAGAGTCCGCGGTATCCCAGAGTCGGTCACCGACCTCGCACCAACTATCTCCAAGCTTTTCCAAAATTTACTACCAGATAAGCAAATATCCGTATTTACTTACGACAGAATTCACAGAGCCCTTCGTCCTAAACCAACACCTGACAAACCTCCACGTGACATCATCATGTGTATGAAGGACTTTCTACTAAAAGAAGAAGTTATGCGTGCCTCCAGAAATACCCCTAACATTGTGTTTGAGGGGCACAGAATTCAGATATTCCCAGATATATCTCCAGCTACACTCGATAGGAGACGCAGGATGAAAGATGTCACCTCCATTCTACAAACAGCTAGAATAAGATATCGCTGGGGCTTCCCCTTCAAACTGTCAATAATACACAACGGCTCAACCTACACCGTCTACAACATCATTGAAGGTAAAGAACTCCTGGTTAAACTAGGCCTTCTGGACCCCGAGCCTCCTGCCAGACCTATATCCACCCCACGCTCTTCGCCGATCTGGTAAACACCAGCTTCAAGACGTCCTCAACGTAGTCAAGTAAGATGGCGACAATCCCCCCAGAACTAACACCTTTCTTCATTCGAGAGTTGTCAACCTCATTACCACACCTATGGTCACTATTGGAACTCCAACCAAGTTAACTAATGCTCTCTGCTGGTTTTTGCATCTTCATTGCATCTGAGAGAGAAAGACTCGGATCCTCCCTCCTTCCTTCCCTCTTTTTTTTGATTTTTGATTTTTTTTTTCTTATATATCCTGATCAATACTCCACCAAAACATGATTCAAGGCCTCCACATTCTGACACCATCTTTGTTGTACTGTTGTTGTTTTGGTCATCTCCTCCGTTTATTTCTCTCACTGAACTCACTGGACTGACTACTGAAGCAGTAGCTCCTACATATGGGTATAACCATACTGCCCTCCCCACACCCCCCCCCCCCTTTTTTTTTTTGTTTTTTTTTTTCTTCCTTTTTTCTGGAGGACGAGTACTATTGTTATCTTTTTGGGTTTATTGAATTAACTGTCTGTCTTTCTTCTCTCACGTTTCACTACTATAATGATGTATTATAATGGTTATACATATCGATCCCGGTCCGACCTTGCCGGAAAGATCCTATTTCTTTCTTCTTTTTCTCCTCTTTTTTATTGTTGTCTGATTCTTCTTTCTGATGGGATGGGCTGGGGGTCCGGTGGAGGAGAGGAGGAGATTCCTCTTTTCTTTCCCTTTCTCCCTTTCCTCTTCTCCTCCCCCATCCGTCTGCGAGACGTGGTGGAGCAGGAGAGTTGTTGGTGGTGGGGAGGGGGGAGGGGGGGAGGGGTTTGGGAGGAATGAATAGGAGAGAAATCCGTTTTTCTATGTGCTTGGCTTATCCGCCGTCGCTGGTTTGTCCCCACACCCGCCCCGGTGCACGACGCCCTCTCCCTCTTATAGGGTGTGCCCCGTTTGGCACTGTGGACGGGTTCAGGACATATTTGTCCTTCAAATTTTATTGTTGGATCATCTGGCCTTTTGCCATTTGACCCCCTTTTTCATTTCAAATATCCTAGTTTTCTTACTATGTTGTTATTTGGCCCTTATGGCCCAGTTTAAAAAATGCATTGTTATTGTTGGTTACTCTACTCTGGTACTATGGTACTTTCTCACCATTACTCCTGTGATACTTCTTGACCTCATCTCATATCCCACTATCCCCAACACACTCACAAGATCTATCGTATCTAACCTTACCCCAATCGTGGGTTTTCATTACGATTCACCCACTCCACTCAAACTCTTACGTATCCCTTCACAACCGAGAATTAGCTCCCCCTATGTCACCCTTATCGGTAACATATCTCTAACATATCACACTCAATTCTTTCCCAATGGGCCTTAAAGTACTCTCTCACAATGTCCAAGGCTTCAACGCCCCTCACAAATGTAAAAAAGCCTTCCAACACTATAAAAGACTAAAGGCTGACATTATCCTCATGCAGGAAACACATTTTTCAGCCACAAACCACCCAAAATTTTTGGATAAATCTTACAGCCAAATATACTTTACCACATTCCACAACAAAACTAGAGGTGTAGCCATTTTTGTCCGCAACTCTATCATTTTTGACATCCAAAACATCTATAAGGATGAAGATAGCCGCTTCATCATCATAAAGGGTACGATCAATAATCGCCTTGTCACAATTTCATCACTATATGCACCTAATGAATCCCACCACGCTTTTTTCTCCAAATTTTTTGATACCCTGGAGAGATTCAACTCCCCGCACTTGATTATAGCTGGAGACTTCAATCTAGCTGCTCACCCTGCTTTGGATAGAAGCAATGCAGCACCATCATCTAAAACCTTTTCTAAATCTATGAACAGAACCCTCAACAGCTTGCAAATGATAGACACATGGAGGGCACATAACATCGGCATTAGAGAATACACTCACTACTCTTACCCTCACAACTGTTATGCCCGCCTTGATTACATATATTGCACACCCATCCTGCTCGCAAACTCATCCAAAGCGCTTATCCACTCCTGCCCATGGTCGGATCATAATATAGTCTCGATCGATTTCTCCTACATAGGTCTACCCCCAACCCCTTTTAACTGGCGTCTAAATGACTCACTACTAACAGACCACTCCAACATCCAAAAGATCTCTACCCATATCGAAAATTACTTTCTAGATAACTCTACAGACGATGTATCTCCCACGACTCTTTGGTCAGCACATAAAGCAGTCTTAAGGGGCCACCTTATTCACATAGCTGCAACCAAAAATAAAGAGAGACTTACGACAATTAAGTGCCTTACCAGAGATCTAGATCTCTTATACCAAAAAATACATTTTTCATCATCACAAGAAATTAATAGTCAGATTCAAGAAAAACGTCAACAACTTGACACTATTTTATCTGCAAACACTGAAAAGGCCCTAAGATATTCTAAAGCTAAATTCCTACTACATGGCAACTCCGCATCTACGATGTTCGCACGAAAACTCAAACAAGATATTAACCCACCACATTTATATAAATTGCGCGATAACAATGGCAACATAGTTACCCCCAAGAAGTTATGGAAATCTTCACGGCTTTCTATAAAAATCTACTTTCTGACCCAAATCCCCATCCTCAAACCCCACCCCTTGATTGGATAAACAACCTACACCTCCCATCCCTTACGAATGATCAAATTAATTCATTAAAAGACCCCTGCACGGTTCCTGAAATCACAAAAATCATCAAATCCCTTAAAACTACCACTGCCCCAGGCCCTGATGGCTACACATCTTCCTACTATAAAAAATTCACTCCCCTCCTAGCTCCAAAATTAACTAACCTATTCAATTATATTCTTCAGGGTAACCAGTTCCCCGAGGAAATGCTCCTGGCCATCATGTCCTTGATCCCCAAGCCACATAAAGATCATACCCTTCCACAAAATTTTCGTCCAATATCCGTTCTAAATAACGACCTAAAAATATTTGGCAGACTGTTGGCTGATAGACTCGCAGCAGTCATAAACAATCTCATTCACATAGACCAGACCGGATTTATTCCTAACTGTCAAATAGTTGACAATATTAGACTTGTCACCAACATCATACAAGAAGCCAATCTTCATTCTAAACCAGTTTGTCTCCTCAGTCTAGATATTCATAAGGCTTTTGACAGCGTCAATTGGTCCTACCTTAATCTCCTTCTCCCCAAATTCAGAATCCCTGACAAATTTCTACATGGCTTTAACGCCCTCTACCACTCCCCACACACCAGGATCAAAATACCTGGTATAAACTCCAAATTTTTCCCTCTTAGTAGAGGCACCAGACAAGGCTGCCCTTTATCCCCCCTCCTATTCGCCTTGGCCATAGAACCCCTTGCCCAAGCCTTAAGAAATAACATCAACATTAAAGGATACGCCAAAGGTCCCCATGACTTTAAGTTGAGTTTATACGCCGACGATGCCCTATTATTTCTGTCTGACCCTCTCATTTCTATACCTAATCTTCTCTCTGAACTAAAGGATTTCCAAAAGCTCTCGGGTTTAAGTATTAACATCAGCAAATGTTCAGCCCTTCCCATCAACATCCCCCAAAACATACTACATCTTCTACAACGAAACTTCCCATTCACTTGGACCACAAGCTCATTTAGATACCTCGGCATCCATATCTCCCCCTCTTTCAAATCCCTTTATAAGGAGAACTACCCCCCTTTATTTTCCCACATTAGCTCCCTACTCAATAAATGGTCCACCTACCATATCTCCTTTCTGGGCAGAATCTGTGCCATTAAGATGTCCATAGTCCCTAAACTTTTATACTATTTTAGAGCCCTCCCCATAAACGTTCCCAAAACTAGAATTCAATCACTCCAAAGAGAATTAAACAAATTTATATGGGCAAATAAAAAACCTAGATGTAGCAACTCCCTCATGCACAGACCGCAGGGCCTTGGCGGTCTAGGTCTTCCAAACATCTGGCAATACTTCCTCGCTGCCAAGCTCTCACAAATTTCCCAATGGCATGCCCCTACACATAATATCCCATGGAAAACTTTTGAATCATCTTCAATCCTTCCTCTATACCTACAAGGCCTTTTGTGGTCCGATCAAAGTAACTTTCGCATCCTAAACAAAGCTAACATGATAGTTGATCAACTTTTCCAAATTTGGGCAAAGATCAAAGTTCCATTTAACCTTGCCTCTACCACATCCCCACTAACCTCATACTTGGGTGATATGAGATTTTCACAATCATATGATGTTCATAATCAATATGTTCTATGGTCCAATAACAAACTCTCCACATTGGGCTCCTTTATCTATAAATCATCCTTCCCGACATTCAACACACTTCAAATTAAATATGACCTACCCCCTACGGAACTTACACATTATAACCAAATAAAACAATTCTTTGCCCTTCACTACACCCTACAAACCCTTTCTTCAGAGACACTCTTTGAACATATCTGCTTGCATTCCTCACGTGACAGAGGTCTCATCTCACAACTCTATAACCTTTTAAACTCCTCTTCTATCCCGGAAAAATCCGCCCCAATGCTACACTGGGAGGAGGAACTTAACTGTTCTTTCTCCCCAGAACTTTGGAACGAGATGATTGACAATCTCCGGAAAAGCAATAAAGCGATTGCCTTTAGAGAAACCCCTCTCAAGCTATTCTCAAGATGGTATATGACCCCTACCAAAATTCACTCCTTTTATCCCGAAACATCCCCTGACTGCTTCAGGGGATGCACAGAACCAGGCACATTTGCTCATATTTTTTGGAGTTGCCGTCATCTCAAACCCATCTGGCAAGCAGCTATCACCAGATTTGAACTATCCTCAAAACACAAAATCTCCCTCACACCACAAATATGCATATTGTACGCCAATGTCCCAAACACACCTGCACCTTGCACTAGACTGCTTCACTCTCTTATTAGCTCGATACAATGGATGATTGCTCTAAATTGGAGAACTAGTTCCCTTCCTTGGCCGCAAGTTTTGAACCGTATGGAGATGCTCAAGTTATCAGAAAGGATTCACCACACCTTACATGATAGTATGCACATTTTCAACAACAAATGGATATACTGGTCCTTACCTTGATCATACTCTTGTATTCCCCCCCGAATCCACCCTTCCCTCTCCAGGATACGTCCATAAAATCGTAATTTTATTATCTGTATCACTTTACCCATCTCTTCTAAGATTTGTACCACTTGCTCTTTGTGTAAATTCCAGTTTGTATTGTCACTAACTTTTTTTTTTCTCTATCTATTGAAAAACATTATCTTATGCATTTTATTTGTACTTTCTAACTGACGAATAAAGCTTTTGTAAACATAAAATAAGAACTTTTGATTTTTCATGTTAATGTGCCATAGACTTTAATGGTGTTCCGGCAGCTTTTAAATTTGCAGTGAACACCGCATATTTTTTGACTCTAACATCGGGCTCATCCATACTAGCACGCACACAAACAAGCTACTGCCCCCAATGGAAATGTTTCTGTCTCTGTCACTGCAGTTGTCAGGAAAGGCTTTCTAGCAAACATTCAAGCAATCTGGGTGTCAGAAGAAAACATGTGCGCAAGAAAGCTGTTTTGTGCATGCACATGTGCAATAGCGCACAGACGCATGTGGGAATGTGCTCACAGGCACGCGCGGGAACGAGCATGCGCCCCTTGTGACAGCACTTGGTGCCAAGATATGCTATTTAAAGAAGACTGATGCCTTGCTGCCTTACTGTCTGGTCTACAGCGTTTCCTGAGACCCCTGCTACCTGTTACTTGATTCTTCTGATCCGTATCTGACTCGGCTTGTTCCTAACACCTCTGCTTGCTGCCTGCCCCGATCCTGGCTTGGACTCTGACTACTCTTTGGATTAAAAGACAAAACCCTGCTGTCTGCTGTGTCCTGCCTGCTGTCTGCATCCTGCTGCCGGACTACAAGACACCACCCTGCTGTCTGCTGTGTCCTGCCTGCTGTCTGCATCCTGCTGCCGGACTACAAGACACCACCCTGCTGTCTGCTGTGTCCTGCCTGCTGTCTGCATCCTGCTGCTGGACTACAAGACACCACCCTGCTGCCTGCTGTGTCCTGCCTGCAGTCTGCATCCTGCTTCTGGACTACAGTACACCACCCTGCAGTCTGCTGTGTCCTGCCTGCTGTCTGCATCCTGCTGCTGGACTACATGACACCTCCCTGCTGTCTGCTGTATCCTGCCTGCTGTCTGCATCCTGCTGCGGAACTACAAGACACCTCCCTGCTGTTTGCTGTTTCCTGCCCTCTACATCAGCTATCCAGTAGACACTTGTGCCCCTTTGTACTCTCGAGCCCCTGTCAGCTCTACCAGGGGTTCTCGAGTCAAATGTGGCATACGAGAGGCCGTTCCCTGCATTCTCTCTGATGGCTCTACCATCAGGTATGTGACAGCAGTACTCTGTGCTGGCAGAGCTGAGTAACAGTCACATCCCTTAGAACAAGTTCTCACACGAAACTGTATTGCAACAATGGGGATAGGGTATGTTTGATCAGGTCTGTTACATTACAGTGCATACTAGGTCTAAAGCCAGCCATAGATAAAATAAATCTTGAGATTCAATCCATCTCAGGGCAGGCTGGCTGTGTTGAAGTTGAGCTATCAATTGACTTTAGTACAACCAGCCTGTCTGTTTTTTTTTTTTTTTTCATGCAGTCTCTGCCGGTGATTATAGCAGCCAGCAGTGATCATTATGTTCTTCCAACAGGGAAGGTTCCCCATCAGCAGAACACAATAGCGCTGTGGGAGGGATTCACAAATCAACACTGACTATGATGATGGGGGAAGCAAGAGACTTTTTCTCCTCACACCCCTGTCAGAAGGAAATAACATTGTATAATAGGCAGGGGTTTGCACAGGCGAGGATCGCATTGCCAACTATCATCTTGGATAAAGTATTCATATTGGATTAAGTATTGCACTTCCGCTCAGCACTATCTAACATAACTCTTCTCTACCCCTCCTACAGGTGTCAGCTCACAACTTCCACCTTTAATTGAAACTGAGATCTACTTGCTAATTCTGTGTATGTGCCTTTGGTGACCTATGCTGCCTTCAAATTTTTTACCTCTGTCCATATCACTGTGATGTTTATTTAACTTTCTTATTGTCTCTATACCTAAATTATGAGCTGTTCTTATCTTTACGGCACTGACCTTTCTGCTCTCTTGCTGTGTCTTGTAGTGAGCCTTGGTATGAGAAGTTCATTCTGTTAGCCATGTGTTCATCCATGACCTATTTATCACTAACTCCCTGAACCTACTTACTGAGACCTGGATTCAAGAATCTGACCTTCCTTCTCCTGCTTCTCTCTCCTGTGGACTCACTCTCCCAGGCCTAGTGGACGGAAAGGAGGTGGTGTTGGAATCCTCCTATCCCCTCAAAGCACTTTTCAGGTTCTTCATCCACCGCCCTCTCTGTCCCTCTCTTCATTTGAAGCTCCCTGTATTCATCTATTTTCTCCAGTTTCATTGAGAATTGCTGTGATCTATCGGCCCCCTGGACTGGTATCAAACTTCCTTGACGACTTCCCTGCCTGGCTACCCTACTTTCTCTCCTCTGAAATTCCAACAATTATTCTTAGTGACTTCAACATCCCAGTTAATCTTAACACGCCCACTACTTCTAAGCTGCTGAGCCTAACCTCCTCTTTTGATCTAAAACAATGGACAAGTACTTCCACTCACTCTGTTGGCAACTGCCTTGACCTCATATTCTCCTACCTGTGCACTCCGCACACCCTCTCCAATATTCCTTTTCCTCTCTCTGATCACCACCTTATTAGTTTCACTCTCTCCTTGTCTGCCTCCTCCTTGCCTTCCAACTACCAAACTATTAGCCATAGAAACCTTCGCCATCTTAACCCTTCTCTTCTTTTTTCTGCTACAGATTGTCTCTACGACAAAATCTCATCCTTGTCCTGCCCCAACTTGGCTACCTCTGTCTACAACAGTTCACTGTTATCCACCCGGGATAGCTTCCCCCTTCTCACTACGCACAGAATCAGGCCCAACCGCTACAACCCTGGTAGACAGACAATACCAGAAGCCTCAAAAAATGTAGCCGTGCTCTTGAGCGTCTGTGGCATAAAACTAAGCCCTTGTACACACGGTAGGAGATTCCGACGGAATGTGTCCGATCGGACCGTTTTGTCGGATATTCCAACTGTGTGTGGTCTACATCGGACTGTTTCCGTTGGAGTATCCGCCGGACCAAGTTTTCCAACTTGTTGGTAAAATTTTCCGACAAAATGCTCCGATCGGACATACTCCGATCATGTGTAGAGAATTCCGATCGGACAAAGTGCCACGCATGCTCAGATCAAATTCCTACACCAAAGCTATTGGCTACTAGCGTGAACGTAGTCCCGATACGAAATAATGTAATCACGTCGGATTTTCCGATAACTTTGTCCGACCGTGTGTATGCAACAGTTTCGGACAAAATCCGTCAGACAAAATCCGACGGATTTGGTTGTCGGAATCTCCGACCGTGTGTACAAGGGCTAAGTCACAGCAAGATTTCAGCCAATATAAATCTGCCCTCCAAAAATACCATTCCTGCCTTCATGCTGCCAAACAGACCTACTTTATCACTCTCATTAACACCCTCTCACGCAGTCCCCGTCAACTCTTTTCTACCTTTACCACTGTACTTCGTCCTCCATTACCCTCACCCACTAACTTACTCACTGCCCAGGAGATTGAGTATCACTTCAAAAATAAGATTGAGACGATTCATCTCGAGATCTCCGCTCTACAGACATCTCCCTCACTTTACACTCCTTGTCCTCCTGCACAATCAATACTTCTCTCTTTTAACCCAGCTACTATAGAGGAAGTCACTAAAAATTTTTCTAATGCCCACCTAACCTCCTGCCCCCTGCTCCCTGTTCCTTCTCAAATACTACGGTCACCATCTGACTCAATCCTACACTGCTTAACTCATATCTTCAACCTCTCACTCTCTACTGGCATCTTCCCCCTCTAAAACATGCACTAGTCACTCCCATACCAAAAAAGCCCTCAGACCCCACCAATCTTAACAACTTAAGACCCATCTCTGTACTCCCTTTTGCCTCCAAATTCCTTGAACGTTTAGTCTACAACCGACTGAGCGGCCACATCATTGAGAATAACCTTGATCCCCTTCAGTCTGGATTTCGCTCACAGCACTCCACAGAAACTGCCCTCCTAAAACTCACAAATTACTTACTAACAGCCAAAACCAACGGTCATTATTCCATACTCTTACTCTTGAACCTTTCTGCTGCCTTTGATACAGTTGACCATCCCCTCCTCCTCAAAAAACTCAATTTGCTTGGTCTCTATGGCTGCACTCTCCGTTGGTTTGAATCTTACCTATCTCATTGCACCTTCAGTGTCACTTACAACTCCACTTCCTCTTCTCCAACTCCCCTTTCCGTTGGGGTCCCCCCAGGTTCTGTCCCTGGACCTCTACTATTCTTGATCTACACGTCCTCCCTGGGTCAGCTGATAGCCTCCCTTGGCTTTCACTACCATTTATATGCTGATGACACCCAGATATATCTCTCTGCCCCTCAGCTCACCCCATCAATCTCCTCACGCATCACTGATCTACCAACAGACGTATCAGCCTGGATATCAAACCACTTCCTCAAATTTAATCTATCTAAACCCGAGCTCTTAATATTTCCTCCCCCACGTGCTCCCTCCCCTAACTTCTCTGTCAAGATCAATAGCACATCTATCAGTCCGTCCCCACATGCCAGAGTGCTAGGGATAATCTTAGACTCCGAACTGTCCTTTCAGGCCCACATACAAGCCCTGTCCAAATCATGCCGCCTTAGCCTCCGCAACATTTCCAGAATATGCCCACCACCAAGCTTCTAATTCATTCCCTGGTCATCTCTCGCCTCGACTACTGCAACTCCCTTCTCATTGGATTACCTTTAAATAGACTACCCCCCCTTCAATCCATAATGAACGCCGCTGCCAGACTCATCCACCTTACAAACCATTCAGTGTCCTCCACCCCTCTCTGCCAATCTATCGACTGGCTTCCACTCACCCAACGAATAAAATTCAAAGTACTACCAATAATTTACAAAGCCAACCACGACTCTGCCCCCAGCTACATCACTAACCTAGTCCTAAAGTACCAACCAAGCCGCTCACTTCGGTCATCCCAAGACCTCCTGCTCTCTAGCTCCCTTGTCAACTCCTCCCATGCTCGCTTCCAAGATTTCTCCAGAGCTTCTCCCATCCTTTGGAATTCCCTACCCCAATCTGTCTGACTGTCCCCTAATCTATCCATCTTTAGACGATCCCTGAAAACCCTTCTCTTCAAAGAAGCCTATCCTGCTTCTAACTAACACTGTTTTACTTCCTCCTTCAGCTCATCCCCCAGAGCTATTACCTCTTGTATCAATTGACCCTTCCTTTTTATATTGTAAGCTCTAATGAGCAGAACCCTCTGATACCTCTTGTACCAAATTGTAATGTAACTGTAATGTCTGCCCTCATGTTGTAAAGCGCTGCGCAAACTGTTGCCTCAATATAAAACCTGTATAATAATAATAATAATAATAATAATAATATATGGCTTGCTTAAGTCTGCTAACTATTAAACTCCATACAAAACTAGAACAGAAAATTGGAGGTAAGACTAGGAAAACTGAGGTTGCTTGTACAATGCCTCGGACTGCTTACCAGTTGGGCTTTAATAAAACAGTTTCAGCCAAGAAGAAGGAAATACCAGATTCATGACCATATTCTATTTTTGTGAAATATGCTATCCGAGTGATCATTTGGAATAAGTATTTTTTTTTTTTGCATTTTTTCTTACATCTAGATTTGATTCCACACCAATAGAAGTTGATATTTTTTTCTGCTTTTTGTTGAACTTGGTTTGACCAACTAGTTCTATTAAGAGATTAGAAAATTGGTGAAGGAAAGAGACGTGTGCACTCTGAAATATTTTGTTTTCGGAATTTTGGTTTGTCCGATAAAAAAATGATTTAGTTACTCCCGAAATTTGTTTTTATTTATTTTGTTTCATTTAAAATGCATTCATATGAAAATCCAAATGAATTAAGGTTGAATCTTTCAATTTAAGGCTTATGGTGTCTATGGGATGATCTAAGAAGATTCGACGAAGCAGCTACACTGTACGGCGCCACAATCGTACATTTTTGGTTTTAAATGCTCCGCCCACAAGCTATAGTAGAATTCTGATGTTGTATGACTAGTAATAATTATAATTATTAATTATTATTACTAGTCAAACAACATTCGAATTCTTCTTTAGCCTGTGGGCGGAGCATTTGACCTTAAATGTCCGCTCGCATCGATCGTATGTCTTTAGCTGCTTCAACGAATCTTGTCTCTATAATGTCTAATCTTTAGTCTCTATGTCGAATAATCTTGGACTAATAGCCCTTGTACACACGGTCGGACATTCCGATTGACAATGTCTGATTGGACCGTGTTGTCGGATAATCCGACAGTGTGTGGGCTCCATCGGACTGTTTCCGTCAGAGTATCCGAAGGACCAAGTTTTCCAGCTGGGCTATAAAATTTTCCGACAACATGATCCGATCGGACTTTGTCCGATCATGTGTAGAGAATTCCGATCGGACAAAGTGCCACGCATGCGCAGATCAAATTCCTAGACCAAAGCTATTGGCTACTAGGTTGAACGTAGTCCCGTCGTAACGAAATAACTTCATCACATTAAGTACGATCGGATTTTCTGACAACTTTGTCCGACTGTGTGTATGCAACAGTTTCGGACAAAATCCGTCAGACATAATCCAACGGATTTGGTTGTCGGAATGTCCAACTGTGTGTACAAGGGCATAGAGTTAGGTTAGGCACATTAGACCGCAGGTTCGATAGACACAGATCGCTATTGCCACGCCAAATCTTGTCAAATCTTCTATCTATCTATATCGAACTGTTGTCGCAACGATACAAAAATATATTGGATACGAAAATAAAGCATTTTTTTTATTTCTGAAGTAACGTATCAATACCAACTATTGTTTTTATCAGTTATGTATTACTTTGTCTAGTCCCTATAGATTAGTTAGTCTATTAATACTCTGAGCACATACTATCGTTAATATCACAATACCACAAAGTTAGCTATGAAACCAAATACATGGTCTAAGCTCAATCAAATCTCATTTATTTCCCAGGGAAATAAGAAAGCTTACATAAGGTATCCATGGAAATTACAAGAGTACATAGCATACAATCAGAATACAATACAAGCAATACTTAGCAGGTCCTCGTGGCTGTCCTCATGGTGGAGTTAGAGACATCTCTCTTTGATGAATCCCTTTTTGATAAACACACCTCAGCCACACCACATCCCATTGCCCACCCCCCTTTGCCTGTGGACGAATCAGTGTCTCTGGGGTGTCTCCTCCCCCAGGCTAAATATCTCTGACCGTCCTGCCATAATTGGCCTCTGGGGGGCAGTGTTTGGCCATGAATTGCAACTGCTCCGACTGGGTTCACATCTTGTGCTTCGAATCTTCGCCCTTCCCGCTCATTAGGCCCATCTTTTGTCCTCACAGACAGACCGGAGCCACCATTGTCCTCAATCTATTTGAAGCTCCGTGCACACCAGGTGGGCTGAAGAGAACCCCTTTTGCTATGCAGATTCTGTTTGGTGCTTGGTTGTACAAACAGATATGTAGACACTTTAGATATATCATGTTCAGTTCCAACAATTTTGGACCTTTCGGATTTCTGATTCTGCGTGCTCGTTATCGCTTTGTTAAAACGAACGCGAAAATCCCCGGAATTCGGATGAAAATGCATTCGGACGATAACGAATGCACGTGCCTAGAAGGCAAAGAGACTGAGAACCAAACTGGATGATTGGACCAGGATGTTTTTCAAATGAGGTCATTTTGCCAAGACAAAACTATGCACTTATTTTCTAATCTATAAATGAGCCCTCATTTTTAAAGCGGGAGTCCGCCGGGACTCCACGTTTTTTTTTTTTTTAAAAGCCAGCAGCTACAAATACTGCAGCTGCTGACTTTTAAAATAGTGACACTTACCTGTCCAGCGCGCCCGCGATGTCGGCACCCGAAGCCGATCTCTAGATCGTCTCTCGGGTCCTGCCGCCGCCATCTTGGGTATGGGAATCAGGAAATGGAGCGTTTCGGCTTCATTTCCCGGTTCCCTACTGCGCATGCGCGAGTTGCGCTGCGCAATAAGGACGGTCCCCGCTGCCTCTGGGATCTGTGTGTTTCCCAGCAGGCAGCGGGGCACTTGCGGAAAGGGGCGGGCACTTGCGGAAAGGGGCGTAATCTACGCCCCTTTCCGCAGAGAGCTATCCCGGAAGCGGGTGCAGATACCTGTACTGTACAGGTATCTGCATTCCCCCTCCCCCCTGAAAGGTGCCAATTGTGGCGCCGGAGGGGGGGAGGCTTCCGATGAGCGGAAGGTCCACTTTAGGGTGGACCTCCGCTTTAAGGAGCTCCTAATCCTCTTCTCATTTCCATGGACCACATATTTTATTTAAGCATTGCTCTACCTGTTGGTCTCTCTCCACCTGATAGATTAAAATTGTTGTACTTTATAACAACTTAACCAAATCAGCCCCAGAAGGATTTACCCCCTTCCTGGCCAGAGCATTTTTTTCGGCACTGCGTCACTTTAGCTGACAATTGCGACGTTGTATCCAAAACAAAATTGACGTACTTTTTTTTCCCCCCCAGAAATAGAGCTTTCTTTTGGTGGTATTTGATCAGCTCTGCAGGTTAATTTTTTTGGAGCTATAAACAAAAAAAGAGCGACAATTTTGAAAAAAAAAACGCATTATTTTTAAATTTTTGCTATAATAAATATCCCCAAAAAATATATATAAAAAAAAATCTTCTATGGTTTAGGCTGATATGTATTCTTCTACATATTTTTGGTAAAAAAAAGTGTATATAGATAGGTTTGCGCAAAAGTTATAGCGTCTACAAAATAGGGAATCGTTTTATGGCATTTTTATCATTCATTTTTTTTCTTTTTTTTTACTAGTAATAACTGCAATTTTTATCGGGACTGCGACATTATGGCGGACAGATCGAACACTTTTGAAACTATTTTGGGACTATTTTGGGAATATTGACATTTATACAGTGATCAGATTTATACAGTGATCAGAGCTACAAATAGCCATAGAATACTGTATAAAAGACACTGGCTGGGAAGAGGTTAAACACAAGGGGCGATCAAGGGGTTAGGTGTGTTCCCTGGATGTGTTCTAACTGTAGGGGGGGTGGGCTCACTACAATATGACAGAGATCACTGCGCCTGATGATAGGGAGCAGTAGCTCCCTTTCATGTTGCTAGGCAGAACAGGGAAATTCCTTGCTTACATAGGCATCTCCCCGTTCTGCCTCTCCTCACCACAATTGCGGGCCGCTGGCAAACATCGAGTTCGCGGAACCAGTGGGTACACTCCCGTGGCACGCCGCTAGTTGGCAAATTCAAAGAGACGTATGGTATGCCCTTTGCCTGCCCATGCCATTCTGCTGATGTAAAAAGGCGTGCGGCAGTCGGCAAGCGGTTAAGGGCCGAGCCTCTTTTTGAGATCTGTTGTTTACAAGTTAAAATCTGTTATTTTTGCTATAAAATTACTTAGAACCCGCAAACATTATATAGAGTGTTTTTCTTTATTAAAAAGTAAGACAACAGTAAAGTTAGGCCATTTTGTTTTTATATAGTGAATGATGATGTCACGCCGAGTAAATTGATACCCAACATGTCATGCTTTAAAATTGCGCCCGCTCGTGGAATGGCGACAAACTTTGACCCTTAAAAATCTCCACGACGTTTAAAAATTTCTACAAGTTAAGAGTTTTGAGTTACAAAGGAGGTCTTTTTCTATAATTATTGCTCTCACTCTACCGATGACGGTGATACCTTTATATGTGTAGTTTGAACGCCGCTTTCATATGCGGAGCGACTTACATATGTGTTTGCTTCTGCACGCGAGCTCGGCGGGATTTTAGCTTTAACATTTTTATAATTTTTTGCCTTATTTATTTTACTTTTTTTTTACACTGTCCATTTTGAATGTAAACATCCCTTGTAATAGAAAAAAGCATGACAGGACCTCTTTCACCTCTCTGAGAGGAAAGGACCCGATTGTCTCCGCTGCTACCGCTCCGGTAAGCGGCAGAGACCTCCGGAGAGCTTCCCTCTCCCGCCCCCCCCCCCCCCCCCGATAAAAGTGATTTTGTGGCGAATCCGCCGCAGAGGACACTTTTATCTGAAAGCGGACCACCTGCTGGTTAAAAGGATACTGGGGTTATGGCAGTTATCTGCTGCCATAACCCCAGTATTTAACGTCAAACAGCCAACGTACAATGACGGCGAGCGGTCCGCAAGTGGTTAAGGTGGCAACGATTGCACAGAAAAGTGTTTATGGTAATAGTTTGGAGCATGGGGGTAATTGGTCAATTGGTTAAAGGGGTAGTAAAGTCATAAGATTTTATCTTAATGCATTCTATGCATTAGGATAAAAAGCCTTCTATGTTTACGAGTGTCTTGGCTGTTCAAGACTTTCCCTCCTGCCTGAGACACAGCAGATGCACCATTGTCTCCTGCTGCTATCAATAAAAGGCAGTTATCCAATCAGGAGAGAGAAGAGGAGGGGCTGGGCCACAGCTCCATGTCTGATTGGACACAGGGAGCTGTGACTCAGCTTGGGTGCCCCCCATAACAAGCTGCTTGCTGGGGTGGGGGGCACTCGACAGAAGGGAGGGAACAAGAACACAAAAGAGGGACCCAGGAAGAGGAGAATTTGGGCTGCTCTGTGCAAAACCACTGCACAGAGCAGGTACGTATTACATGTTTGTTATTTTTAAAGAAAAATAACAACAAGACTTTACAATCACTTTAACCACTTCCCGACTGGTGCGCACCGATGTAGAGTACCTGTACGTCCCTTTAAATTTGCTGCCCTGCCATCATGAGCGCGCCACCGCCGATGCTCTCCCATGCTGGTTGGGACCCCCGTGAGTCCAGTCGTGGGTCCCGCGGACTGGATCGCCGCAGGCATACCCGCGATCATCTCACGGGGCGGCTGAACTAGGAGATGCCGTTGTAAACAGCCTCTCCCAGTTCTGCCTAGCAACAAGTGACGCTGATCTCTGCTCCATGTGATTGGAGCAGAGATCAGTGTTCACTAAAAGAAAGCCCAGCCCCTCACAGTTAGTAAACACCCCTAGGAACACTTAACCCCTACACTGCCACCCACTGGTTAACCCCTTCACTGCCAGTGTCATTTACACAGGAATTTGTATAGCAGTGATTGCTGTATAAATGACAATGGTCCCAAAAATGTGTCAAAAATGTCCGATGTGTCCCCCACAATGTCGCAGTCACAATAAAAATCGCTGATCGCTGCCATTACTAGTAAAAAAAAAAAATTATTAATAAAAATTCCATAAAACTATCCCCTATTTTGTAAACGCTATAACTTTTGCGCAAACCAATCAATAATCGCTTATTGCATTTTTTTTTACCAAAAATATGTAGAAGAATGCGTATCGGCCTAAACTGAGGGAAAAAATGTTTTTTTTAATATATATTTTTGGGGGGTATTTATTATAAGAAACAGTAAAAAATAATGAGTTTTTTTTTTTTCAAAATTGTCGCTCTATTTTTGTTTATAGCGCAAAAAATAAAAACCGCAGAGGTGATCAAATACCACCAAAAGAAAGCTCTATTTGTGGGAAAAAAAGGACATACATTTTGTTTGGGAGCCACGTCGCACGACCGCGCAATTGTCAGTTAAAGCGACGCAGTGCCGAATCGCAAAAAGTGGTCTGGTCTTAAGCCAGCAAAATGGTCCGGGGCTGAAGTGGTTAAGGTATGACTTGCATGTTTTAGCTTCTTGAATAAAGTACTACAGTTATTAAAACTAAAAGATGTGGAATTTTACCCAGCTGTATATCTGCTTCATCATACTATCCCAAAGAGATGATACCTCAAATCACTAGTGATGTTTATGATAAACGCAGCAAGGCATTGCATACCCTGCCATTGGCGGCCCCCTACCGCCCCCTACGAGGGAGGAGTGGTATCGCAGACTTAACAATATAGAAAAAATTGAGGAACTCGTTAGTATCTCCCATGAAAAGAATTCCACATTCACAGCAACATGGTACAGTTGGCAATACTATAAAGCAACATCTGAATATTCCATGAACGTGCGTTGATCTCTTCTTGACACAGCCGCCCTGCTGAATTTAATACCAACAAACACTATGCTTGATCTTTCTTCACCTGGTTCCTAACATGTAACTGTAGAACAGAGAGACCATCCCACTCATCTAGCAATATGGAATCAACACCAATATGCTTTTTATTTTATTTATTTTTTGTTTAAAGGAACCCGTTGTAGCTTTAGTGGAGAGAAAGGGGTGCAAACCCCCTTCCCATCCTCCTTTCTTCCCTTCCTTCTTTTTTTTTTTTTTTTGTCCCTCTCTACTCTTCTACCTTCTCTTCATCCCCTGATGAAAAGAAAAGAAAAAAAGCTCACCATACTACACAGCAAACAATGGAGGCTACCAATGTCAGTGAAATTTCAAGTGCACTTTACACTTGTAGTTTGCACTTGTCGTGCAAATTGGATTTACCTTTCATAAATAACCTCTTTAAGACCCCTTTCACACCAAGGGCGTTTTGCAGGCGCTATAGCGTTAGAAATAGCACCTGCAATCCGCCCTAAAAAAGCTGCACCATTGTCTGTAGTGTGAAAGCCCTGAGAGCTTTCACACTGAGGCGGTGCGCTGGCAGGACGTCAGGGAAAAGTCCTGCCAGCAGCTTCTTCGGAGCGGTGAAGGAGCGGTGTGTTTACCGCTCCTCCACCGCTGCTACCCATTTAAATCAATGGGGCAGCGCTGTAATACCGCCGGCAAAACGCCGCTATTACGGCATATTGCTGGAGGTTTTAACCCTTTCTCGGCCGCTAGCGAGGGGGTAAAAGCACCCCGCTAGTGGCCGAAATGCGCCGCAAATCCGACGGTAAAACGCCGCTAAAAATAGCGGCGTTTTACCGCCGACGCTATGGGTGGCGTGGTGTGAAAGGGATCTAAAACTGACTCAACCCTAGATTATGCACAGTCGTCATATAGCCAACCTTCTTCTATGTTTATTTATGTTCAGAATACAATACACGGAGCTGCTCTAATATGAAAATGAACACTCTTTATTATATGCTATATGTAACCCTTGCGAAGTTCATGTGTTTCAATTAACTACCTGTTAATTCATGCTGTATTAATGTTGGAATGTGAAATATGTTTCTTGTATGTCTCATTCTCTTTAATAAAAATTTATGAACAAATAAAATAAAAAAATAAAAGATGTAACACCAGGCAGTATATTATTATACAATTGCTTCAATAATGACTACAGCAACAACATTAAAGCGGGAGTCCGCCGTTTTTTTTTTTTTTTTAAAGTCAGCAGCTACGAATACTGCAGCTGCTGACTTTTAAAATAATGACACTTACCCGCCCAGCGCGCCTGCGATGTCTGCACCCGAAGCCGATCTCTCGATCGTCTCTCAGGTGCTGCCGCCGCCATCTTGGGTATGGGAATCAGGAAGTGGAGCCTTGTGGCTTCACTTCCCGGTTCCCTACTGCGCATGCGCGAGTCGCGCTGCACAATAAGGATGGTCCCGCTGTCTCTGGGATCTGTGTGTTTCCCAGCAGGCAGCGGGGGACCCGCAGGAAGTGGCGTAAATATCCGCAGATTCTGCAGATATCAATGCTGGAAGTGGGTGCAAATACCTGTAATGTACAGGTATCTGCACCCCCCTCCCCCCTGAAAGGAGCCAATTGTGGCGCCGGAGGGGGGAAGGGTTCCAATGAGCGGAAGTTCCACTTTAGGGTGGAGCTCCACTTTAATGAGTAATTTCTATATCTATCTATCTATATATGTGTATATATATATATACAGGGGACACAAATAAAATGTTTTACATATTTGGCTGCTAATAAAAGAGTGCAGAGCTTAAAAAGGCATTAGAAAAAACAAACCCAAAAGACAATTTTTTGTAGGCTTGTGCAATTAGTTTCGTAACAAATCAAAATTCGGCCGAATTTTGCATCTTTCGGACATTCGGATGCATCCAAATATCCGAATAAAAAAATAATGAATTTCAATTAATAAGAAAGAAATTATAGCGGCTTGACATGATTCTGTAATTCGTTAACCCCCCCTGGCGGTATTCCCGAGTCTGGCTCGGGGTGGGAATTTTATACCAAAAGCGGTAACCCCGAGCCAGACTCGGGATCGCATCGCTGAATCCAGGGAGCTCTTACTTACCTTGTCCCTTGGATCCAGCGATGTCCCCCCCGCTGTACGAGTGAGCCTTCCTCCGCTCGATCTATCACAGAGCCGATCTCTGTTTCCTGCGAGCGTTGCGACGCACGGGGACGGAGAACGGTGCCAAATTCAAAAAGTGAAACACACACATTACATACAGTATAATGTAATCTTACAGATTACATTGCTGTATGTAATTATTTCACATCCCCTTTGTCCCTAGTGGTCTGCACAGTGTCCTGCATGCAGTTTTATATAATAAAAACTGTTCTTTATGCCTGGAAACTGGAGATTGTCCATAGCAACCAAAACTGTCCCTTTACATCAAAAATTGTTTTAGACCAGCTAGAAAACAGCGATACTAAATTGTAATCACTTGCAGAATTGAGCGATAGCGATTTGTGGGGAGATCCGTCATCAAATACTGAAAAGTAATGACAGTGACAATTCTGCAACTCAGCAAATTTCAGTGTTTTTGATTTGATTACATTATTGAATAATTTTTATTATTGTTATATTATTATTTGGTACAATTATTTATAATTATTTATTATATTATAATTTATGATTTCATTTTTCAAACTTTATCATACCCGGGATGTCTGCTAGACTCTGGTTTGGACAGATTTAAGTGAGTTATTCCTAAGAATTAGCCCTTGTACACACGGTCGGAGAATCCATCGGAATGTGTCCTATCGGACCGTGTTGTCGGATAATCCGACTGTGTGTGGTCTGCATCGGACTGTTCACGTCAGAATATCCGTCGGACCAAATTTTCAAACTTGCTGGAAATATTTTCCGACCAACTGGTCCGATAGGACATACTCCGATCATGTGTAGAGAATTTCGATCGGACAAAGTGCCACGCATGCTCAGATCAAATTCCTACATCAAAGCTATTGGCTACTAGCCTGAACATAGTCCTATCGTAACGAAATTACGTCATCACATTCTGAAAGATCGGATTTTTCGACAACTTTGTCCGACCATGTGTATGCAACAGTTTCGGACAAGATCCGACGGACAGAATCCGACGGACAAAATCCGACGGATTTGGTTGTCAAAATGTTCGACCGTGTGTACAAGGGCTTACAGGCTACAATATAAAACGCCAAATTTTCATGCAAAATAATTGTACCGCTTTTAGAACCTAAAATCTGAAATAATCGTACAGCCAGGGAGGTTAAAGATCTAATGAAACAAAAGGTCAACTCAAAGTAAATCTTACAGTCCAATCAAGCTGATTAACTTTGTGCCGGAGGTTGGATTACTGGCAAAGTGCATTCCTGAGAACTGAGTGAGAAGGGAGTTGTATTGTATTTGAGCCGAGGAGAAGAGATATTGTCATTGTGTGTGTTAAAAGATTCAATAAACAAACGACTTTCCAAACTACGAATCATAATCACAAACACATATACATACATAAATATTGAATTCCAATGAATACGAAGGAAATTATACCACATATATATCGAATGAATTTGACATGATTCGAGATTCAGTATAACGAATATCGACACTCTACAGAAATAACGAATTATCCGAAAAACGTATTAACGTAACATAACGAATATAACAGAATGAAATTATGTATTTTTTTTACAAATCACAACGAATCCGAAACTAAACGAAATTTTCACAAGTCTAATTTTTAGCAAATCCATTACGAATGCCACTATGTCAGTGATGGCAAACCTTGGCACCCCAGATATTTTGGAACTACATTTCTCATGATGCTTTAGCACTCTGCAGTGTAGCTGAGCATCATGGGAAATGTAGTTCCAAAACATCTGGGGTGCCAAGGTTTGCCATCACTGCACTATGTCTACTTTTTCTCTTTATGCAGAAGAAGCTAATTTTTAGCTATTGTGTATATTTATTTATTTATTGTCTAACCAAGTCTTGCAAAGTGAACAGTCATTATTTCTATGTTTCTTCTATCGCTAGAAGGTACTATAGGGTATCATTTAGCAGAGGCTAAAATTCAACATCTCCCCTGCTGTTTTCTTTAACTTTGGAGTCGTGATGATCATTTGGATAGACAGTAGTGGTGTAAAAGAAGATAGGATTAACAGAAGTATCCAAAGCTCAGCTCTTAAAAATAAAAGCGCTACCACATAATAAAGAAGCACAAGTAGATAATAAACCGAATAGGTTATATATCCTCGCATTATTTTGGGCACTAAATTTCCATAGCTTATTTTTTTGCTGTTGGTTGAGGTTCCCATGTTTTCCATCATATTGTGATGGTGCTTATTCAAGATTATAGCGATACAGCTAAAAGTGACCACAATGATGAGGAATGGTGGGCAGCTTAAGGTTAAAGCAATGCTCAAAAATCCCGTAGCATAGTTTGATACCGAATTGTTTGAACTTAACGTTGAATTGTTCATAGATGAGGCAGGAGGTTTAAAAAAGAGACGCACACCCAAAACACTACTACAAAGAGATAAGAGTTCTGCTCCCAGGATCATCCATGGTACGACAGCCTTAATGTTCTCCTTTGCCCACACCATGGTCCTGGTTTTGAAATCCGTAATCTTTATGAAATAGAATAAGCTGAGAGCTGCTGTGAGCCAGGAACTGGAGGTCATTGTAAACATGTCCAGAGAGTAGACAACATACGCCAAGGGAGAATCGATGATGTGTTCCTTTTTGGGCCCAAGAAAGCCACTGATCGCTCCAGCAAACACTGTGATTGAGTAGCAAACATTTGACATATACAGGACTATACGTATTTTATTAGCTGTTTTTATGTTTTTTCCTTGTTTGCTTTCTTTGACTATTACTCCTATAACAAACAGAGTGGAAGAAATCCCAAAGATCATTTCAAGCAAGAGAATAAAAATGCATGCCATAGTTAAGTGATCGCTGAGGATAGAAGCCATTGATCCAGATCCTCCTATAAGCAAAAGCAAATGGACTGAAGTTATTCTCTGCATACACAGCTTAGCTTAGCAGAATCATTTTCTAATGCACATTTCCCAAGATGAAAAATGTTTTGTTTATGACGTCAATAACATGATTTTGCATGAATTGAACTCACAGAATTTGATTATGCGATTTACATGAACACGTGGAATGATAATTGACTTTCCAGTATCCTTGTGACATAAAAAACATCAGATATACTGCTTACATTCTTAAAGCTTTCAAGATTTTTAACTGAACCCATGACAATTTGGTTTATCTGTAATGATGCCATAACAACATACCGTATTTTTTGATCCATAGGACACACCTGACCATAAGAAAACAAGAAAAAAAATTCTGAACCAAGTGGTGTACTAAAATATTTACCAGTGCCCATGAAATGCAGACTGACCTGTGCCAATGAAATGCAACCTTACCAGTCCCATAAATGCAGCCTTACCATTCCCATAAATGCTGCCTTACGAGTCCCATAAATGCAGCCTGATCTGTACCAAAGTACTGCAGCCTGATCTGTGCCAAAGTAATGCAGCCTTACCAGTCCCCTAGGTATTTAGAGCCTTACCAGTTCCGTAACTGCAGCCTTACCAGTCCCATAAATACAGCCTTACCAGTCCCATAAATGGAGCCTTACCAGTCCCATAAATGCAGCATTAACAGTCCCATAAATTGAGCCTTACCAGTTCCGTAAATTCAGCCTCACCAGTCCCATAAATTCAGCCTAACCAGTCCCATAAATGGAGCCTTACCAGTCCCATAAATGGAGCCATACCAGTCCCATAAATGCAGTCTTACCAGTACCAAAAATGCAGCCTTACAAGTCCCATAAATGGAGCCTTACCAGTCCCATAAATGCAGCCTTACCAGTCCCATAAATGGAGCCTTACCAGTCCCATAAATGGAGCCTGACCAGTCCCATAAATGGAGCCTTACCAGTCCCATAAATGGAGCCATACCAGTCTCATAAATGCAGCCTTACCAGTTCCTTAAATGCAGCCTTACCAGTCCCATAAATGCAGCCTGACCTGACGTTATCACATCTACTTGACAAAAGACAGAGCAGCCCGAGCGGCCACCATGGCCGTACTCCATTCAGCTGCTCAGGCTGCTCTGTTTTCTGTATGAGTGACAGGCCCTGCTGGGATATCACCCGGCACTTGCAGGGGCTTGGGAATTTCTGTGCTCCACTCTCCTGCCTCTCTTCTGCTGGTACTAACATGGCAGCGGTGTAGGGGGGAGGGGTGGTGCCTGGTCAATATTCACTCCATAAGACGCAGAGACATTTTCCCCCATATTTTTGAGGAAAAAATTGCGTCTTATGGAGTGAAAAAATATGGTCATTTATTTAGACTTCTTTCCTATACATACTGCCCACTGTCATACCCTCCCCACCCCTCTCCTGTACATACTGCCCACTGTCATACCCTCTCCACCCCTCTCCTGTACATACTGCCCACTGTCATACCCTCCGCACTCCTCTCCTGTACATACTGCCCACTGTCATACCCTCCACACTCCTCTCCTGTACATACCACCCACTGTCATCTCCTCCACACCCCTCTCCTGTACATACTGCCCACTGTCATACCCTCCCCACTCCTCTCTCTGAGATAGGGTGACTAGAACCAGAATGCTTTCCAAAGGGGATCATTTGTCCAGACAAAAAAAAAAAAACAAATAGAAAAGCGCCACTCAGTAAAAGGTGCTTTAATCCATAATAAAACATATATCTGTCATTTACATCTGACATGCAGAAAGTTGGGCACACACAGGAGTAAATACTGTAGTCATCGGCGTATCCAGGAGTGCCAATAGAGCCTGTGAATATGACTGCAGGATGCTGGGGGAGAGCCCGGCTGGGTCTCGCATCTGGTGGACTTCAGAGCGGCTCGAGGAGATGGCGTGTGACGTCAGAGATGCGAGGGGAACACAGCGCGTTTCTGAGCATGCGTGGGACTCGTACAGAGCTCCTTTCTCAAGTGTAAAAGAAGTAAGTAAAGGTCTTTTACACTTGATAAAGGAACGCGCTGGCTCTGTACGAGTCCCGCGCATGCATCTCTGATGTCACACGCTGTCTCCTCGAGCCGCTCTGAAGTTCACCAGATGCGAGACCCAGCCGGGCTCTCCCCCAGCGTCCTGCAGTCAAATTCACAGGCTCTATTGGCACTCCTGGATACGCCTATGACTACAGTATTTACTCCTGTGTTTGCCCAACTTTCTGCATGTCAGATGTAAGTGACAGATATATGTTTTATTATGGATTAAAGCACCTTTTACTGAGTGGCGCTTTTCTATTTGTTTTTTTTTTTTTTTCTTTATATGACTTGGCTGGCTTCACTCCAGAGAAAAGCAGCCTTCTGTGGATGTGCACACATTATCCCTTGTCCGTCCAGCAAGACCCAGCATTTTGGACTGATTGTATACCTGTCAGCACCTTGTATGTGACTTTAAAACAATTTTTTGCTGGACAGTTGTCTTATGAAGACCTTTTTACTGAGATTTATTATATCTTATTCAATATATTCAGTTTAAATAAGCATGCGATTCGTAACGATTGACTGAGCGCCATTGTTCCTTTTTTTCTTTCATTTGTCCAGACAAGACTACCCACTCAATTGCAAATTAGCAAATCAGCTGTCATTTGTAAGAAGGTCATACCCGTCTCCTCATTCTCATGGACTGCAGATCTAGGAATGGGATAGGTAAAATAACCTTAAACAAAACCTTTATTTACCAACACAGGCAGGGCTGGTGCAAGGATTTTTGACACCCTAGGCGAAACCTAATTTTGCCGCCCCTCTGGCTCCACCCCCTTTCCTCTGCCCATGTATACCACACCTTGTTAATGAAGCGCCCATCGATGCAGCCTCACCAGTGCCCATCGATCTAGCCTCACCAGCGCCCATCAATGCAGCCTACCAACGCCCATCAATGCAGCCTACCAATGCCCATCAATGAATGTTTACTTGCTTCCATTCATTCGAGAGTCAAGCTGCACCTCTGACACTATGTGCAAAGGTGTCTGCCTGCTGATGCTGAGACTTAGTTGCTTGCTGCATAAAGAAGAGAGTAGGAACACCAATGGCCCGGCGCCCCCAGGCAGAAGTGCGCCCTAGGCGGCTGCCTAGTTTGCCTAGTGGTAGCACCGGCCCTGAACACAGGGTACAAAACCTTATTAAAGTGGAGGTCCACCCTAAAGTGGACCTTCCGCTCATTGGAATCCTCCCCCCCTCCGGCGCCACAATTGCCACCTTTCAGGGGGGAGGGGGGTGCAGGTACCTGTACAGTACAGGTATCTGCACCCACTTCCGGGATAGCTCTCTGCGGAAAGGGGCGTAGATTCTGCAGAATCTACGCCCCTTTCCGAAAGTCCCCCGCTGCCTGCTGGGAAACACACAGATCCCAGAGGCAGCGGGTCCATCCTTATTGTGCAGCGCGACTCGCGCATGCGCAGTAGGGAACCGGGAAATTAAGCCGAAAAGCTCCACTTCCTGATTCCCATACCCAAGATGGCGGCGGCAGCACCCGAGAGACGATCGAGAGATCGGCTTCGGGTGCCGACATTGCGGGCGTGCTGGACAGGTAAGTGTCACTATTTTAAAAGTCAGCAGCTGCAGTATTTGTAGCTGCTGGCTTTAAAAAAAAAAAAAAAACGACGGAACTCCCGCTTTAATTTCCTCTTCTTGCTGGAATACAGCTTTTGAAACCGTGTCTGGAGACGGCAACTAAAGCTGGATACACAGCATACAATTTTCTGTAGATTTTATCCTTCAGATTTACCAAAAATATACCAAAACCATATACCACATACCAAAAACATATAATATGAGGTTACATCTTAAGAGTCTCACTACATGGTCTTGGTAAATCTATAGGAAATCTGACGGCAAAAGTTGTGTATGGGGTCTTAAGCCTCGCACACACAATCAGACTTTCCGATGGGAATTGTGCGATGGCAGGCTGTTGGCGGAAAATCCGACTGTTTGCATGCTCCATTGGACAATTGTTGTTGGATTTTCCATGGACAAATGTTGGATAGCAGGTTTTAAAATTGTCTGTTGCCGGATTTTCCGATCGCGTGTACACAAGTCCGTCGGTCAAAATTCCAAAGTGCAAACACGCATGCTCGGAAGCAAGGACAAGCCAAAAACGGTCGGTCTTGTAAACTAGCATCTGTAATGGAGAATTAACATTTGTGACGCGGCAAATTATGAAATCTCGAAATGCGGCACACGATTCTTTTCTTTTTAAAGTGGTTGTAAACCCTTACAACACACTTTGGCCTACAGGTAAGCCCAGATTAAGGCTTACCTGTAGGTCCAAGAAATATCTCCTAAACCTGCACGGTTTAGGAGATATTTGCCGAAAAGACAGGCACCGCTGTCTATGGCGCATGAGCAGTAGACAGCGGCGTGCAGGCGCACTGAGCGCGGCACCCGCCAACGCGCGGAAGTGACGTCATCGCGGCTTCTCCGAATGACAGCGGCGGAGCTGCGAGACCCCACCGAGAAGATGGATGCGCCGGACTACAGGGGTCAGCGGTGACATCGATGGCTCCTGTGTCAGGTAAGTGACACATAATGGACTACTATGCGATGTTATGTGATGCGATGTGATGCATAGTAGTCCATTATGCTTTACCTTTGCAGGGAATGAAAGAGGAAGTAAACTCACCAGGGTTTACTTCCTCTTTAATGGGATAATAATGAAGCTGCTTTGCTGGTGATACTGATGGAGTTATTGCAAATGAATTTTCAAAGGCTTTTTTTTTCTAGTGATATCAAGAATAATATTATTATGTTTTTTGTTTTTATTGTTTTTTATTAGGGTAAGTTACCACAACACCATTATCCCGCAGTTTTTAAAATCAAAGATACAACTATGTTGCTGTCTCTTGTAAATTTTACATTGTATTTTTTTTTTTATGTAACTGCCGACTCCCAAACTGTCATTTGAAGTAAAACACGTAGCCAAGTATTATTCTACACTATTTTTTTATTGTGCATTAAAAAAAAGAAAACAAATAAATTTAGACACGCTATCTGCCAATAGAACTTAACCAAAAACTACATTCTATGCATCCAAAAATATAGAAAATGTAACAAATCAAATCATTATTATTCAACCATAAAAAAAACAATGTCAAAGCAATAACTCCAAGGCCAATAATAAATAATAAATAATTATCTACAATAAGTTTATACAAGGTCAGTAATTAAAATGTTTTCCATTTCTGACTGCTAATGAAAGTGTAGAGCCTAGCTGGGCATTAGAGCACACAAAGCCAGACGTGCCAACAACACTCATTACAAATGCCGCTATGTCTGCTTAAATCATTTTTATTTTCTCTCTTAGATAAATTGTAGTTATTGTATTTACTTACAATATTTGCACATTGAGTTTTGCAAAATGAACAGTCATCATTACTTTATATTAATCATAGAAGGTTTGAGCAAAATGTAAAAAGACATGGGGTGGGACTTTGCGTGTGCCTCGGTGGAGTGTAAATAATGAGATATAACACAGTATTATTTTTTTTAAATGTACCGTATTTATCGGCATATAACACACACTTTTTTCCCCATTAAAATTAGGGGAAAATCATGGGTGCGTGTTACATTGCCGATTCCCCACCGTTTCTAAGCTTCTCTGCCGTTCTCGGCGGCTTTTGCCTATTTTCGGCCACACTCGGCCGTTCTCAGCTATTTTCGGGCGCATTTGGCCGTTCTTGCCCATTCTCGGCGGCTCCGAACACCCGAGTATGGTCGAAAATAGCCGAGAACGGCCTAGTGCAGCTGAAAATAGCCGAAGGCCGCTGAGAACAGCAGAGAGCTACCGAGCGCCGCCGAGATACACAGGACATCCGCTCTGTATCTCGGTGGCGCCATTTTTAAACGGCAAAGACACCGACAAGGCTGCAAATGACTGACAAGGCTGCAAATGACTGACAAGGCTGCAATGGAAGGCTGCAAATGACTGACAGCACGGGGCGGCACAGTGGTTTAGTGGTTAGCACTCTCGCCTAGCAGTAAGAAGCGTCGCTGGTTCAAATCTCAACCCCGACACTAACTGCCTGGAGTTTGCATGTTCTCCCTGTGCCTCTGTGGGTTTCCTCCGGGTACTCCAGTTTCCTCCCACAAACCAAAGACATGCAGGTAGGTTAATTGGCTTCTGTCCAAAATTGGCCCTAGTATATGAGTGGGGATCTTGGGTTGTGGCCTCCTTAAAGGTAGGGACCAATGTGAGTGTGTAATGTACAGGGATGGGGACAATTGTAGACACTCAGGTTGAACTGGATGGACTGGTGTCTTTATTCAACCTTACTAACTATGAAACTATGAAACTGACAAGGCTGCAAATGACTGACAAGGCATCAATTCAAGGCTGAAAATGACACTGACAAGGCTGCATTAATGGACATTTAAATGTAGTTGTTTCCTTAAACTTCCCTCCTAAAAGTTTTTTTCTTTTAAATTCCCTCCTAAACTTGGGGTGCGTGTTATACGCTGGCGCGTGTTATACGTTAATAAATAGGGTACTTTATTTAACATCCTTAGATGAGAATGTTTAAAACATTATGAAAGAGTACAGTTTACTGTTAGGTTGATCCAGGTTGTGCGAGTCCGTGTATAGAATATCAGAAGTGTGTCCTACGCGTTTCACGGGAACCCCACTTTGTCACGGGTCTATTTAGAACAGCACAAACAGCATGTAAATATTAAGGATGTCCTAAAGATACAAAATTGCAAAATTAGCTATAACAAAATGATATTAAAATGTTAATGATGCATATGTAAAAGACATAGAGAATTCCTACACCGGTGAACTTAAATAAACATCATGATTTTTAACTGCATATTTATTAAAAAGAATCTCTCTGTTTTATCAATATTTTGTACCAAAGGGTAATTATATAATAAAATATCCTACAATGGTGTAGGAATGTTTTTTACATATGCATCATTAACATTTTATCTAATATCATTTTATGAGATAGCTAAATTTGCAATTTTATATCTTTAGGACATCCTTAATATTTACATGCTGTTTATGCTGTTCTAAATAGGCCCTGACGAAGCGGGATTCATGTGAAATGCGTAGGAAACACTTCTGATATTCTATACCACGACTCGCATAATCTGGATCAACCTAACAGTAAACTGTATTCTTTAAGATTGTAATGTTTTAAATATTCCCATCTAAGGATAGTAAATAAAGTATTGTACTTTTTTTAAAAAAATAATACTGTTATATATCTTTATTTACACTCCACCAAGGCCCACCCCATGCCTTTAAAAAAAAAAAAAAAATTCTACTAGGGATGGCATTATTATTCCATGCTTACCCCCACCCTCAATTTACCTATAGAAGGTTTGAAGTTGTATTTTTTGATGGCAGAGCGTACAATTCAACATCTCTTCTGCTGTTTTCCTCAACCTGGGAGTTTTGACAATCAATAGAACAGACGTTAGTGGGGTAAATAAAGCCATTATTATCAGAAATACCCAAAATTCAACACTCAAATTGAAAAGAGTGGCCACATAATAAAGAAGCACAAATAGATAATAAACCGTAAAGGTTAGAATAACAAGCATTATTTTGGGCAATACGTTTCCAAAACTTTTCGTTTTGTTGCTGTTTGAAGTCCTCGAGTTTTCCGCCATACTGTGATGGTGCTTAATCAAGACTTTAGCAATACAGCTGGTGGAGAACACAATGATGAGAAATGGAGCACAGCTTAAAATTAAAGCAATGCTCAAAAATCCTGCTGCAGAGGTGGATGCCGAGTTGTTTAGACTTAACGTTGAATTGTTCATAGAAGAAGAATAGGGGTTAATAAAGTGAAGAACACCAAAAAAGCTACTAAAAAGAGCTAAAACTTATACTCTCAGGATCATCCATGGTACCACCGCCTTGATGTTCTTCTTTACCCACACCATGGACCTGGCTTTAAAATCTATAATCTTCATGACATAGAATAAGCTGAGAATGGCTGTGAGCCAGGAACTGGAGCTCATTGTAAACATGTTCATAGAGTAGGCAACATAAGCCAAGGTGAAATCAGTGATCTGGTTATTTGAAGGTCCAAGAAAGCCACCGATGGCTCCAGCAAACACAGAGAATGAGTAGCAAGCGTTTGATATGTACAAGGCTATACGTATTTTGTTCCCTGTTTTCATGGACTTTTTTTGACAGCTTTCAATGGCAATTACACTTAACTAGTAAATGTATTGGAAGATATCCCAATGACCATTTCAAGTGATAGAATAAAAATGCACACAGCAGGTAAGGGATCCTGAAGAATGGAAGCCATTGATCCAGATCCAATTTTAGTCGAAGGTGAATGGACCAGAGTTATGCTCTGCACACACAACGTTTAGCTGGATAACATTGTCTTCGAATGCACGTTTTACAAAACAAAACGTATTTTGTTTATGACGTCAATAACGTGATTTTGCATAATTTATACCCACAGAATTTGATTATGTGAGTTTACATGAACACGGTTAATTATAATGGACGTAGAAAGCATATGATATGCTGTCTGCATTGTTAAAGCTTTGAAGTGGTTGTAAGCCTTTACATATGCCCAGTGAAGTAACTGGCCTCAGGTGATACAAAGAGATTGAACAAATCCTCCTACATAAGTTGTATCTGTCTATCTGCTGTCTTCTTTTCTCTACAATTATTCAACGTGCTGACTTATAAAGTTTGCCTGAGAGTTCAGAACAAAGTGGTTGGAGGGTTGAAGTTACACTCTGCAGAGTTCAGTAAAGAGAGCTCTAAGCCCTTGTACACACGGTCGGAGATTCCGACGGAATGTGTCAGATCGGACCGTTTTGTCGGATATTCCGACTGTGTGTGGTCTACATCGGACTGTTTCTGTCGGAGTATCCGACGGACCAAGTTTTCCAACTTGTTGGTAAAATTTTCCAACAAAATGCTCCGATCGGACATACTCCGATCATGTGTAGAGAATTCTGATCGGACAAAGTGCCACGCATGCCCAGATCAAATTCCTACACCAAAGCTATTGGCTACTAGCCTGAACGTAGTCCCGTCGTAACGAAATAACGTCATTACGTCGGATTTTCCGACAACTTTGTCCGATCGTGTGTATGCAACAGTTAAGGACAAAATCCGTCAGACAAAATCCGACGGATTTGGTTGTCGGAATCTCTGACCGTGTGTACAAGGGCCAAGAGCTAGCTGATTGGAAGGAAGGAAGGAAGGAAGGAAAGGAGGGACATACCCGGAGGGACATACCCCCCCCATTCACACAGCTCACAGGAACAGAGCTGAGGCTGTCAATCAGCTGGAGTTCCCTCAGGCAAACCAGTCCTCGGGAAAGATGTGCTGGAACTGGAGAGGGTCCAGAGAAGGGCAACAAAACCAATAGGGGACTGGAGGACCTTAGTTATGAGGAAAGGTTACAAGCACTAAACTTGTTTTCTCTGGAGAAGAGACGCTTGAGAGGGGATATGATTTCAATTTATAAATACCGTACTGGTGACCCCACAATAGGGATAAAACATTTCCGCGAAAGGGAATTTAATAAGACACGCGGCCGTTCACTAAAATTAGAAGAAAAACGGTTTAACCTTGAACTGCGTAGAGCGTTCTTTACGGACGGATAAGGATGTGGAATTCCCTTTCCTCTTGCGGTGGTCTCAGAGGGGGGCATTGATAATTTCAAAAAAACTATTAGATAACCACCTGAATGACAGCAACATACAGAGATATACAATGCAATACTGACATATAATCACACACATGGGTTTGGACTTGATGGGCTTGTGTCAACCTCGCCAATTATGTATCTATGTAAGTATGTAACTTGTCACCTTTTTTCTGTTGGTGTCAGTAAAACTTGTCATAAGTGATTTATGGTGATAACAGATGAACAAAGCAGCAGACATAAATTACACTTAGAGCTCTTAATTGAGGCAAGCACACACAATAGAGGGATATATTTTGTTTATATTTCATGTCTGGGCTTTACAACCAGATTAATGAATTTTTAGAAGCGAAAGTTTACCAAAGAAAAGTTCCAGTAGGTGCACTAAAATTGCGCTCGCATTTCTAAATTGTGAGGAAATACCAGTTCCTGCTCCATCCAGATATTTGATGTTCGGTCCTGTACAAACTGTTCCAAAAGGGTCATAAACTTTGATTTTTAGGGCAATAAAATGTTTCTACTGCTGCAGATCACTTGTAAAAAAAACATTAACCCCTTCTGGCCTGTCCAGCATCCATTTATATAGTTATGTTTATCTAGGGGGCAGGAAGGATTGGTGGTCGTGCGATCACTGTCACAGTGGTCACATGATTAGAAGCCAGTCCCGCTGGCTACCGACTGGTAACCTGGACCAAGAGCTGTCTGCCACAGCTCAGTCTTTGTGCTGGGTGTGCACAGTGAGCACGCTCTCAGCACATAAGCATGGCAGCCCACCCACTGCACATATGTAACAAACAACTGCCCACTGCTCCCCACCTATAACTGCCCTTCATACAAAGGAGCACATGGAAGGGCAATGCATGCAAAACAAAACCAAAGACAATTCCCAGCTCAACTCGCCAGCCACTCTGCTACCAACCAAATTGTCCTGTCTAACAGTTTGCATTAAAAACAGGGGTTTATTTATCCAATGGAGATTAACTAGTTGCTGACCGCCGGTTGTCAAATGATGGCCAGGCGGCGCACCTATTGTGTTATGTATGTATGTTTATTGCTTAAACAGGGAATGCGCGTGATCATGCGTGCGCATCCCTGTTTCTTCGGTGGCGGCATGTCACGGAGACACCGCTCGCCACCGAAGGGGGTGAACAGCCATTGGTTATGGCTGTTTACCACATGATTACAGATGGTCACCGACTGTGCACGGCGCATGCGCGCGATCGTGAGCACGCTGCACGTGCACATCGGTGGCGGCGTGTTCCCCGGGAACACTGATCGTCACCGACGCTGGTAAACAGCCATTGGCCGGCTGTTTACCCACGTGATCGGCTGTGATCCTTTCACAGCCGATCACTAAAATGTAAACAAACCGCGGTAACGAGATGTTACCGGGTTCTCCTCCTCACACACCGATTGTGTGTGAGGAGGAGATTGCGATAACATCTCGTTACCGCCTACAGTACACATCAAGCACACTGATTGCCCCCCCCCCCAATAAAGAGGACCTGTCACCACCCCTCATAGTACCTGTCAATCACAGTCCATCAGAGTACCTGTCACAGTCCATCAGAGTATTTGAGTACCTGTCACAGCCAATCAGAGTACCCGAGTACCTGTCACGGCCCATCAGAGTACCCGAGTACCTGTCATAGCCCATCAGGGTACCCGAGTACCTGTCACAGTCCATCAGGGTACCCGAGTACCTGTCACAGTCCATCAGGGTACCCGAGTACCTGTCACAGTCCATTAGAGTACTCAGTACCTGTCACAGTCCATCATGGTACCCGAGTATCTGTCACGGTCCATCAGAGTACCCGAGTATCTGTCACAGTCCATCAGAGTACCTGAGTACCTGTCACAGCCTATCAAAGTACGTGAGTACCTGTCACGGTTCATCCGAGTACCCGAGTAGCTGTCACAGCCCATCAAAGTGCCTGAGTACCTGTCACGGTTCATCCGAGTACCCGAGTACCTGTCACAGCCCATCTGAGTACCCAAGTACCTGTCACAGCCCATCTGAGTACCCAAGTACCTGTCACAGCCCATCTGAGTACCCAAGTACCTGTCACAGTTCTTCTTAGTACCCGAGTACCTGTCACAGTCCATATGAGTACCTGTCACCGCCCTTCAGAGTACCCAAATACCAGTCACCAAGCCATCAGAGTACCTGTCACCAGGCCATCAGAGTACCCGAGTACCTGTCACAGTCCATCAGGGTACCCGAGTACCTGTCACAGTCCATCAGGGTACCCAAGTACCTGTAACAGTCCATTAGAGTACCGAGTACCTGTCACAGTCCATCATGGTACCCGAGTATCTGTCACGGTCCATCAGAGTACCCGAGTATCTGTCACAGTCCATCAGAGTACCCGAGTACCTATCACAGCCCAACTGAGTACCCTAGTACCTGTCACAGTCCATCTGAGTACCCGAGTACCTGTCACAGTTCATCTTAGTACCCGAGTACCTGTCACAGTCCATATGAGTACCTGTAACCGCCCTTCAGAGTACTCAAATACCAGTCACCAAGCCATCAGAGTACCTGTCACCAGGCCATCAGAGTACCCGAGTACCTGTCACCAGGCCATCAGAGTACCCGAGTACCTGTCACAAGGCCATCAGAGTACCAGAGTACCTATCTCCAGCCCATCAGAGTACCCGAGTACCTATTTGCAGCCCATGTCTCATAGAATATACGTTGGGGTGTTTGCTTTCCAAAATTGGGTCATTTTGTGGGTAATTTCACTGTCCTGGTGGTCCAGGACCTTCAAAAGTGTGATAGGTAGGAATGAAATGAGATGTGTGATTTATGCTCCTAGAACGCCTGAACGTACTACTTCAATGTTCGGCCTCTCTATGTGGCCAGGCTGTGTAAAAGTCCTATACATGTGGTATCGCCATACTCGGGAAGAGTAGCAGAGTGTATTTTGGGGTGTCATTTTTGCTGTACACATGCTATGTGTTAGAAATATCTTATAAATTGACAATATTGTGTAAAAAAAAATGTGTTTTAATTTTTTTACACATATTCCAAAAACTTCTGAAAAAAAATTAACCATTCAAAAGACTCATTATGCCTCACAGATTATACGTTGGGGTGTTTGCTTTCCAAAATGGGGTCATTTTATGGGAAATTCCATTGTCCTGGTACTCCAGGGCCTTCAAAAATGTAATAGGTGGTTGAGAAATGAGATGCGTCATTTTTGCTCATAGAACGTCTGAAGGTACTACATCAATGTTGGTGATCTGTATGTGGCCAGGCTGTGTAAAAGTCTCACACATGTGGTATCGCCGTACTCGGGAAGAGTAGCAGAATGTATTTTGGGGTGTAATTTGTTGTATGCATATGTTGTGTGTGAGAAATAACCCGATAATATGACAATTTTGTAAAATAAAAATAATAATAATAAAAAAATCTTCATTTTGCAAAGAATTGTGGGAAAAAATGACAACTAGAAAAAACTCACCATGCTACTTACTTAATACCTTGGAATGTCTACTTTGTAAAAAGGGGTCATTTGGGGGGTATTTGTACTTTCCTGACTTGTTAGTGTCTCAAGAAATGAGGTACACCTGATGTACTGAAGGCCTGATCAGAAGTGATCAATTTTCAGTGATTGGCACCATAGTTTGTAGACTCTATAACTTTCACAAAGACCAAATAATATACACTAATGTGGGTTATTTTTACCAAAGATAGGTAGCAGTATAAATTTTTGCCAAAATCTATGAAGAAAAATTACTAATTAGCAAAAATTTATGACAGAAACAAAGAAAAAGGCATTTTTTTTCACAAAATTTACGTTTTATTTTATTTATAGCACAAAAAATAATAAACCCACTAGTGATTAAATACCACTAAAAGAAAGCTCTATTTGTGTGGAAAAAAGGACGCAAGTTTCATATGGGTACAGTGTTGGATGACTGAGTAATTGTCATTCAAACTGTGAGAGCGCTGAAAGCTGAAAATCCGTCTGGTCAGGAAGGGGGTGTAAGTGCACTGTATTGAGGTAGTTAAGACCCCTTTCCCACTGGTGCACTTTTCAGGCATTTTAGTGCTAAAAATAAAAATAAAAATAGTGCCTGTAAAGCACCTGAAAAGCGTCTCTCAAGCCACCCCAGTGTGAAAGCCTGAGTGCTCTCACACTGGGGCGGTGCGCTTGCAGGATGGGAAAAAAAAAGTCCTGCAAGCAGCGTCTTTGGAATGGTGCTAAAGCGATGTATACAGCGCTCCTCCTCCCCCCCTGCCCATTGAAATACATGGGCATCACTGCCGAAGCGCCTGCAAAGCACTTCGGCAGCGCCACAACACGGGCGCTATTAACCCTTTTTTCGGCCGCTAGTGGAGGTTAAAAGCATCCCACTAGCAGCCAAATAGCTCTGCTATAACAGCGGAAAAATGCAGCTAAAGCTAGCCCCGGTGTGAAAGGGGTCTTAGACACGTGTCTAAATCTACCCTTACAACTTATTTTATTTTTTTACAACTTTTTAGTTTAAAGAGGAAGTAAACTCTCCCACTCTGATGCTTCTTTTCATGTAGTCCATTATAATAAGTAATTTTCAAACTATAGCCACTGCAATCCAGCCCAAATCACATATTAGATATTACCTACTATGTAGAGAGAGAGAACAGAATTGGGACTTTAAATGAAGCACACATCAGTAAAAAAATAAGTCAAGTGACTATAATATTTATTTTATAAAGTCCGAGATATGTTATACAAACATTTTGGGCATCAACCTCTAAAATGCTCTGGGCATACAGCCTCCACACAATAAATCATGGACTAATATTACACAATAAATTGCAATCCAATACACATTCACATAAAACAAAAAGCATATCATGGACTTTATAAAATAAATATTATAGTCACTTGACTTATTTTTTTACTGATGTGTGCTTCATTTAAAGTCCCAATTCTGTTCTCTCTCTCTACATATTATTTATAGGGATGGAGGCAGGCATTCCTTTAGTGCCAGCCTCATTTAAAGTCCCGAAAACTCTTTCTTTTTGATTATTAAATATCTGGGATGGAAGCACACATCAGTAGTCTGCATAATACTCTGGTTAGCATGTATAGGCTGTTTTGATAAATGGCCCTATAGTTATTACTTATTCAATGATATATTGGATAATGCGTCCCGCTTGTACTGCATCCGTGGGCCCTTGACAGCGGTCTGGGTTTCGCTGATCTGACCGTTATTGCTGGCCTCCACGTACGCGGTATGCTATGCGGGTTTCCTCCCCTCTCCCCGCCTTCTGGTCATGTGGAGGGGGCGGATACTTGGTCCCTTTTCACCGACGTCATGCTATATGTGCCGGGCACTAGGCGTCCTCGTGGCGCTCTGGTGCCGTCGGATTGTCATTCTTCCGTAATCACACTGGGGAGATGAATCGGCGCTAATCGCCAGACAGCTGAGCCGCCCAGGTGAAGGCAGTCCTACTCTCCAGTGGTGTATTCGCCAGCGTGTCGCCGGTGTTTGGGACCAGGATGGTTCTCCATTGCGGGCGCTTCACAGGTTGGGCTACACACATCTCCCTCTTCCTCCCTGTATGATCACTCACTTTCATGATACTAAGCTCACTCACCAATCATTTTAGTTTTTTTCTTGTTTACACCCTTTTCCTTTCATGTTTTTGTGGTCACTGTTTTTTGCTAAGTTGTTAGTTCACTCATGTTTTTCCCTTTCTTAATTAAAATTTTATTTATTTTTATTTTTATATTTATTTTTATTTTTATTTATTTATTTATTTTATATTATTTTTTTTAAATTTATTTATATATTTATTTATTTATTTTTTTCTGCTCCCCTTTTTTTGCCCCTTTGTCACTTCACCTTACTAATTTCCCATACACACATATTTTACATAAAGACAGATCCATATTTGGTCTGTTACACATAGATTCCTCACATAGTTATTTGCATTTATTTCATAGGCATTGCATCTACCCACCCTGGAAGTGCCTATGTTGGTGGTTACCTTTCCCGCAGGCTGCCTCGGTGCTTGGTGGCTATGCACTGCGGCTCCTTTTGCGGACCCGGATGCTGTTTTACTGGCCCCCTGATGCAGACGTGAGTTGGACGCCCAGCCTTGAAATTAATTATAATAATCAAAATACTTTGTCAATTTTTATCTAATAATTTAATTCATCATATTTTTTTTTTTTTACATATAATTTGCAGAATTATTCCATGATGCATGCTCCTGATGAGCAGTTGGAATACCGCGAAACGCGTAGAGCCTTTAGCCATTATCCTTTATTTCAATCATGGAATATCAAGATTTATATGATCCTCTCCGTTTTATAATTTATTATTTTGTCATTTTTTAATCTATTTTTCACTTACCATGGTTATCCTGGCCATTTTGGGTTCAACCACGGTAGGATACGTTTATACATGCATTTACTGCTTTTTGTGTTTTATGTGAATGTGTATTGGATTGCAATTTATTGTGTAATATTAGTCCATGATTTATTGTGTGGAGGCTGTATGCCCAGAGCATTTTAGAGGTTGATGCCCAAAATGTTTGTATAACATATCATAGACTTTATAAAATAAATATTATAGTCACTTGACTTCGTTTTTTTTACTGATGTGTGCTTCATTTAAAGTCCCAATTCTGTTCTCTCTCTCTACATATTATTGATAGGGATGGAGGCAGGCATTCCTTTAGTGCCAGCCTCATTTAAAGTCCTGAAAACTCTTTCTTTTTGATTATTAGATATTACTTACTGTTTAAAGCAACATAAAAAAAACTTCTTTCCAGGAGTAAGGCTTCTTAATCTTAATTATTGTTTTCTGCATCCACAGTAAAATGTATTTCAGCACTTCCTGTACTGTTAACCAAGCCTCCTTCTCAATCCAATGTTTCTATGGCAACCCTGCTTCCCTGTTCATAGCTGACTTGTTTTATTTCATAGCATTTACTTGTGCCGATTATCTAGTGTTTGTCTATGTCATTTTTATCAGCTTCAGCCGATAAGACTGCAGTAATGCTGTCTGATGCCCAGGTTAACACTGCATGTGATATCACATGGTCACATGGGGTGTAGGAGGAATCTCTGAGTGATTATGCAGTCTTGTGGGATTTCAGTGTTGTGCCGTAGGAAGTCCCGATAATAGACAGACAGGCACACAGAGTGTGCCATAAATCAGGGGAGATCTGGGCATGCTCAGTGACATCATTCTAAAGAACAAAAAGGATTACAACAATACTAAGCAAGTAAGGAGATATCTACAAGCAGTGTTCATTAGGGTTTTTTTTTTATGCTGATTTACATGGGACAAAGTTGTGGGGGGGAGTTTACAGCCACTTTAAATACTTACTTAACTTACTTAATTTTTTTTTGGGGGGGGGGGGCAATTTGGAGAGGCATCAGGGGTCTAAACAGACTTCTAATTAGTGATGGCCGAACAGTTCGCCCGGCGGTCGTTTCGCGGCGAATTTCGGCTGTTCGCGATTCGCCCGATCGGCGGACTATTGCCGCTGTTCGCCCGGCGGACTTCCGTGTTTTTACTGTGTAAAAGAACTTTGACCTGATGACACATCCATCATGGGGTACAGGACAGCCAATTGAGACATGACAGCACATGGACACTTGGACATTCCCCCTAACTTATAAATACACCCGATCTGGCGGCCATTTTACATTCTTTCTTCTGTCACTATAGGGAGAGGTTGCTGTGTGGAGCAGGGAGAGATTACAGTGACCCAAATTGCTAGCTATTTGGCACACAAAAGTTCTTTTCAGGACTGGTATATGTGTTAGGTGTAGTTCAGGATAGGCAGTGCTGTGCTAGTGATTGTTGCAGCAGTCTGAGTGTCTTTTGTCAGTTTAGAGAAAGGGACAGGACGGTGTGTGCTGCAGGGAGAGTGAGTTTAATCATTAGCTGTTACTATCAGGTCCACAAAAGTGCTATTCCAGTAACCAGTTATTGTTCCAGCAGCCTCTGTTTTGCCAGTTTATATAGGGACAGGCAGGAAGCAGTGTGTCAGGCAGTGAGGGTCAGTTTAATCAGTAGCTGTTACTATTAGTTCCACAAAGGTTCTTTTCAGGACTGGTATCAGTGGTATGGTAATAGGCTTGTACACGTATAATATTCTTTCTTCCAAATATAGAAAGAATATTATACTTGACTGCTGCCCTTCTGCTGCAGTCTGCTAATCATTCACAACTCACTTGTTCCACAAAGCTCTTTATCAGGACTGGTAACTTGGTCTGTCTAGGGTGCTACAGTACATAGGGTTGAGCGAGGTACAGTCTGCTATTCTGTAAGGACTTGTATCGGTCCACAATACATAGGGTTGAGGTGCACTACTGCTGACCGCTGCCCTATACTGCAGCAGTCCTTCATCGGTATAGGGACTGACGTACAGTCTGCTAATCAGTCACACACAACCTACTTGGTCCACAAAGGTCCTTATAAGGACTGGTAAGGTATATAGGGTGTGACAGTACATAGGGTTGAGTGAGGTACAGTCTGCTATTCTATAAGGACTGGTATCGGTCCACATTACATAGGGTTGAGGTGCACTACTGCTGACCACTGCCCTATACTGCAGCAGTCCTTTATCAGTATAGGGACTGACGTACAGTCTGCTAATCAGTCACACACAACCTACTTGGTCCACAAAAGTCCTTATAAGGACTGGTAAGGTATATAGGGTGCTACAGTACATAGGGTTGAGCGAGGTACAGTCTGCTATTCTGTAAGGACTGGTATCGGTCCACAATACATAGGGTTGAGGTGCACTACTGCTGACCGCTGACCTATACTGCAGCAGTCCTTCATCGGTACAGGGACTGACGTACAGTCTGCTAATCAGTCACACACAAACTACTTGGTCCACAAAGGTCCTTATAAGGACTGGTAAGGTATATAGGGTGCTACAGTACATAGGGTTGAGCGAGGTACAGTCTGCTATTCTATAAGGACTGGTATCGGTCCACAATACATAGGGTTGAGGTGCACTACTGCTGACCGCTGCCCTATACTGCAGCAGTCCTTCATCGGTATAGGGACTGACGTACAGTCTGCTAATCAGTCACACACAACCTACTTGGTCCAAAAAGTCCTTATAAGGACTGGTAAGGTATATAGGGTGCTACAGTACATAGGGTTGAGTGAGGTACAGTCTGCTATTCTATAAGGACTGGTATCGGTCCACAATACATAGGGTTGAGTTGCACTACTGCTGACCGCTGCCCTATACTGCAGCAGTCCTTCATCGGTATAGGGACTGAGAGTTTTGTCACAGGGTCATTTAAAAAATGACAGGCAGAAGAAGAGGCCCTTCCGCAGGGGTGGTAGGGGTAGGGCAGGAGCAACAGGCTTGAGACAAAGTGGGAAGTTGCAGAAGGTGCGTTCAATTACTTTAAAGGACGCACCAGACTTGGTTGAATGGCTCGCTCAGCCTTACTCTTCTCCACCCTCCTCATCCTCTCGATCTGCACCCTCTTCTTCACTCTCTGCTATGTGCACCCCCAAAGACACTACCACCAACAACACCACCACCACCACATACCTTCCGCTTGAGTCACAGGAATTATTTTCCGATCCATATCAAGAGGACATTTCTGATGTGCACCCACTCTTGGTATTGGATCAGGAAGAGGAGGTAGCAACAACCGCTACTCAGCAGTCTGACAACAGTACCCATATCAGCCCAAGGAGGAGGTTGGTCCACGGTGTTGCTGCCTACTCCGAGATCTCTACTTATAGCGGTGGGGAAGGTGACGTCGATGATGACGTGTCTAGTGATGTCACGTGGGTGCCCACAAGAGAGGAAGAGGAGGGGAGTTCAGAGGGAGATATGGACCAGCAGATAGGGAGGAGAAGCAGGAATAACTTACATTGCACAGGAGGGACAAAGCAGACTGCAAATGTATCAGGAGCGAGTCATCGACCATTTACGTCACATCTGGCGCTCCCAGGACACCAGCACATGGCTCCGCAGTGTGGGCTTTTTTTAACGTGTCCGCTGCTGACAATAGCGTTGCCATCTGCAATCTTTGCAGTCAACGCATTAGTCGCGGTAAGCCCAACACTCACCTAGGGACGACCGCCTTAAGAAGGCACATGAGCAGCCATCACCGAGCCCAGTGGGAGCAACGGAACACACAAAGCCACACTCCAGGCTCTCACTGTCCAGCCTCGTCTTCTACTTCTCCTTCTCCTCTCTCCTCACAATTGTCCTCCACTCCACCTTCCATGACGCCAAGCTCATGTTTTTCTGCAAAAAGGCAGGCTTCCATGGGCCTAATGTTCGAGCGTAAAAAAATTATGACGCCGGATAACCCTCTTGCCCAACGGTTGATGGCTGGCTTGTCAGAACTGATAGCCCGTCAACTACTACCATATAAACTGGTGGACTCGGAGGCCTTTCGCAAATTTGTGGCCATTGGAACACCACAATGGAAGGTCCCAGGAAGGAAGTATTTCTCAGAGAAGGGCATCCCAGAGCTATATGGCCATGTTCAGCGGCAAGTGAATGTATCTCTGGCACACAGTTTTGGTGCCAAGATACATCTGACCACAGACACGTGGTCTAGCAAACACGGGCAGGGAAGGTATATCAGTTTTACTGCCCACTGGGTGAACCTTCTGACGGCCGTCAAGCATGTAACCCGTGGCACCCGTGTAGATTTGAGATTTGGTTTTAACGCCACGGATTGCATGCAGGCCTGACTCTTCGTCTCCTCCTCCTCCTCCTACTCCATCCTCCTCCCTCTCCTCCTCAGCTGACTCCTCCTTTTCCGCTGCTAGCGTCTCTTCCGCTGCACCGCCCAAGCTCCCCAGAACCTATTCCACATGCCAGGTGAGACGTTGCCATGCCGTGCTGCGTCTGTTGTGCCTGGAAGCCAAGAGCCACACTGGCCCGGCACTCCTTTCAGCTTTGCGTTCACAGGCAGATCAGTGGCTGACACCGCTCAATTTGACAGTTGGTAAAGTGGTGTGTGACAACGGTGCCAATCTGCTTAGCGCATTGAAACAGGGCAAAATCGCGCACGTGCCATGCATGGCACACGTCTTAAACTTGGTCGTGCAGCGATTCCTTGTCAAATACCCTGGGGTCCAGGACATCTTGCGGCAGGCAAGGAAAATCTCGGCCCATTTCAGAAGATCTTACATGGCCATGGCTCGCCTTGCTGACATTCAGCGGCGACACAATCTGCCGGTCAGACGTCTTATTTGCGATTGCCCGACGCGATGGAACTCAACCTTCTATATGCTTGATAGGCTGCTCCAGCAGAAACGTGCAGGTAATGTCTACCTGTATGAACTCTGCGGCAGAACCGGCTCTGGGGAGCTGGGTTTTTTTTCACCGCACCAGTGGCTGCTCATGCGTGACGCATGCAGACTTCTGCGGCCATTTGAGGAGATCACCAAACTGGTCAGTCACAGCCATGTGACTTTAGTGCAAATGGGGGCCTTCATGCTCCAGTGTTTTAATAGGGACCCCCATATAAAAAGCATAAGGGTCAAGGACCAGTACTGGGTGGCAACGTACCAGGCCTTGCTTCGAGAAATGCTGCATTCTGCTTTTGCGTGCGCTGGCAGAGGAGCAATTCCCACTCCCAGAGAAGGAGTTGCGGGTACCAATCCAACAGCACCTGCAAGAAGAGGCCGGTTTGAAGATGTGTTGGTGACTTCGGATATGAGGTCATTCTTTCAGCCGACCCATCGACAGGTGTCATCCGGATCCAGCATCAGGGAACGCCTAGACCGTCAGGTGTCCGACTACATCGGGTTAACGGCCGATGTGGACGCTCTGAGGAGTGATGAACCCATGAACTACTGGGTGGGCAGGCTTGACCTCTGGCCAGAGCTTGCCCAATTTGTAATCGAACTGTTGGCTTGCCCCTCATCCAGTGCCCTGTCCGAAAGGACGTTCAGCGCAGCAGGGGGGATCGTGACCGATAAGCGTACTCGCCTAGCTCACGACAGTGTTAACTACCTCACATTTCTAAAAATGAATGAGGCATGGATCTCGGAGGAATTCAACACATGTGACCAGTAGACCATGTATATGTCTATAAACAATTTTTTTAAACGAGCACAAAGACCTTCTTTCTTCATTTGGCTCACTTCCTTGTCCAAAAAAAGCACACCGTACTATATGCCCGTACCCTCCTGTTTGAAGAGGTTGAGCGGTGTCATATTTCTACTGGGGCTGCTTATTATGAGGGGCTCCCACCATCCCTGTGCTGTGCTGACATCCTCCTGGGGCTGTACCTCTGCTGTGCATATTATGAGGGGCTCCCACCATCCCTGTGCTGTGCTGACTTCCTCTTGGGGCTGTACCTCTGCTGTGCATATTTTGAGGTGCTCCCACCATCCCTGTGCTATGCTCATTATGAGGGGCTCCCACCATCCCTGTGCTATGCTCATTATGAGGGGCTCCCACCATCCCTGTGCTATGCTCATTATGAGGGGCTCCCACCATCCCTGTGCTGTGCTGACTTCCTCCTGGGGCTGTACCTCTGCTGTGCATATTTTGAGGTGCTCCCACCATCCCTGTGCTATGCTCATTATGAGGGGCTCCCACCATCCCTGTGCTGTGCTGACTTACTCCTGGGGCTGCTTATTATGAGGGGCTCCCACCATCCCTGTGCTATGCTGACATCCTCCTGGGCTGCTTATTATGAGGGGCTCCCACCATCCCTGTGCTATGCTCATTATGAGGGGCTCCCACCATCCCTGTGCTATGCTGACTTCCTCCTGGGGCTGCTTACGGTGCAGGTGTCAGTGCTGTATATCACGGTGCTGATGTCAGTGCTCTCTGTCACGGTGCTGCTGTCAGTGCTGTATATCACGGTGCTGGTGTGAGTGCTTTATGTCACGCTGCTGATGTCAGTGCTCTCTATCATGGTGCTGCTGTCAGTGCTGTATATCACGGTGCTGGTGTGAGTGCTTTATGTCACGCTGCTGATGTCAGTGCTCTCTATCACGGTGCTGTTGTCTGATGACTCTATCACAGTGCAGGTGTCATTGCTGTATGTCACGCTGCTGATGTCAGTGCTCTGTATCACGGTGCTGCTGTCAGATGCCTCTATCACGGTGCAGGTGTCATTGCTGTATGTCACGCTGCTGGTGATCATCTCCTGCACCCTCTTCTTTGCGTACCCTGGTCCCTGACCTTCCCTCTCCTCCATTGCCTTCATGCGCTCCACAGTCCTGAATTGTCACAACAATTTCCCATATAAAAAAAGAATGCTTGTAGTTGTCGATCCCAGATTCACCTCATACATGTGTTATGTCATTGGCCATGTGGTGGGACTATGTTTGCACAGCTAATAATTATTTTGTGGCTGCAAATTTGACCTATAGGTTTGCGAAGTTCGCCTCCCATTGAAGTCAATGGGGCCCGCCGCGAACGTTCCGGTTCGCGAACTATCCCATTGGAAGTTCGTCCATCACTACTTCTAATGTCTCTTTTTTTAAACCTGAGGGGCACTGTATATGAATGAATGAGGAGTCTGTATAGACTCCTATTGATTCAAAAACAGAAGCATTCACAAACTGACAATAGTAAAATAGTACAGATTACTATGTGTCAGTGTTGAAAGAATGCAGGAGCGATCTGTAATAATCACTGGACTGCATTCTTTCAGGAAAGGAAGGGGGGTGGTAAAACACATGTTTACCAGCCCCCCAACACCCCATCCCCCGCAACACCCCCCTCCCCCCTCCATGCTGACCGCGATCTGTCAGCGGCAGCGGCCGGACGGAGGGAAGGAGGGGAGAGCCGGCTAGCAGCATGAAGGGGGTGCATGGGCATCGGAGGGGGGGGGGGAGAACAACTCCCCTTTGTGATATGGAGAGGAAAGGCATATACAGCGCCTTTAAAAAAGTATTCATACCTCTTGAAATGTTCCACATTTTGTCACATTACAACCAAAAACATAAATGTATTTTAATGGGGATTTTTTGTGATAGACCAACACAAAGTGGCACATAATTGTGAAGTGGAAGGAAAATGATAAGTGGTTTTCAATTTTTTTTTAAATAAATATAAATAATAATATAAATATATATACTAATGGTATATAATATAATATATATTTATATAATATTGTAAATAGATATGTGAAAAGTGTGGGGGGGGGGGGCATTTGTATTCAGCTCAATACTTTGTACAACCACCTTGCACTGTTTGCCCATTCTTCCATTCTTCTTTGAAAAATATCTCAAGTTCTGTCAGATTGGATGGAGAGCGTCTGTGAACAGCAATTTTCAAGTCTTGCCACATAAATTCCCAATAAAAGACATTTACTTTTTTTTGGCTGTAGCATGACAAAATTTGAAAAAAATGTCAAGGGGTATGAATACTTTTTCAAAGCACTGTAGAAAGGTATATACAGTCTTGAAACAAGAATGTATTAATATCACCCCTTTCGAAATCCGGAACTTCTTCTAGTGTCAGGAGAACATATCTGAATTTACTCAACAGAATAAGTAAAGATGACTTTGCCAGTTTGACCTTTGATGGCACCAGGAACTGTGCTGAAGACCTTGATTAAGATTCAGCTTCATATATTGAGTGGCATTTATGGATTCTGTCCTATGTGTCTCCTGTGTTGTGTATCAAAAAAAATATTTTGCAACGTACGGTGCTCAGTATGTGTATACACTACAGAAAACACCCATAGCTCCCGGCAACGGATGGATCTGTTTTACATCAGCTTGGAAACATTCAAATATCTGACCATATAGGTTTACTGTTTACCTCAACAACTGCTCAGTTGTCTCAACAGTAGAAGAGTTCCAATGCAAATTTTTGGTCTTTGGTTTGAAGTCTTTGCAAATAAATAAATTACTTGGTGTGTGTGATTTATTTAATTATTTAGATCCAAATACAGTGGGTAGAGAGATCACACGCTGATTAATGTACAACAATCTCATGGATGGCTCATATGATCCATTGAATTGAGATAATTTAGCACTGTTTTTTTTTTATAGTATTAAAATGGAACACCTGTAAAAAAGGATTTATCAGACTTTACTGGTACAGTAATGCCACGTACACACGATCAGAATTTCCGACGGGAAATGTTCGATGTGAGCTTGTTGTCGGAAAGTCCGACCGTGTGCATGCTCTATCGAACATTTGCTGTCGGAATTTCCACACACAAATGTTTAAGAGGCCCCCATCTTGCTTGTTGTCAGAAATTCCGAGCGTATGTACACAAGTCCAATGCACACAAGTCCAACGCACACAATTCAATGCATGCTCGGAATCAAGTGTGAGTGGCACACTGGCTATCGATCTTCCTTTTTATAGTCCCGTCGTACGTGTTGTATATCACCGCGGTCTTGAGGTTCTGACGGAGTTCTGACGGACTATCCAAATGAACGGACTTGGCCACACACAATCACACCAAAGTCCTACGAATTCGAACGTTATGACGTACGACCGGACTAGAATAAGGAAGTTCATAGCCAGTAGCCAATAGCTGCCCTCGCGTTGGTTTTTGTCTGTCGGACTAGCATACACACGAGCGGATTTCTCGGTAGGAACTGGGTCCGGGGGAGTTCCGGTGGAAAAATTTTAAACATGTTCCATTTCTAAAGTCTGTCAGATTTTTGCAAATCAAAAGTCCGCCGCAGCCCACACACGATCGAATGGGCCGCCGGAATCGTTCCGTCTGACCATTTGACATCAAAAAGCCCGGTCGTGTGTACGTGGCATTAGGGTAAAGCAAGTCTTAATGCCTAAGCACAATTTTGCAACTTTGACATGTATTAGTAAAACCGTACATCACCACTACTGCATCCAGGTGCATTATACAACATTTCTTTTCAGGATAAATTGGGCTTTTATTTGGTGGTAAATGGTAATGGATAGCTCTGGAATTTTGTTTCTTACCAAAGGAAAACTGACCCAAAATAGTAAAAAAAAAAAATATGTATATATATATATATATATATATATATATATATATATATATAGCTGTGTATTTCTTGCTACTACTATAACCACCAAAATAAATTCTCTTGTTTCTGACGATCACAGTGAGACCACATATGTGTATGTTTGTTGTTGTTTGTATCCCGTTGTACAGCCCAAAAACAATAGTGCGCATTTTTCTTTTTTTTCATCCTACCTAAATCACACCGACACTGATACTAATTAGAAAAACAAAATACTGACTATGACCTTAAACCCTGACCTTGACCCAAACACTGACCCTGGCCTAAAACCAACCTAGATCTAACCTTAATCTAGGGATTGCTTGTATTTTTATTATTATTATTTATTATTTTTTTACACATTTTGTTTTTACTTTCTGCAAGGAGAGAGATATGATGTATCTCGTTCCTCCATTCCCAGAGAGAGAGAGAGGAAACATGGGGACGGCCTTCACAGCGACTGATCACTGTGGTCAGTGAGGCGATCGGGTGACCCAGAATAGTAAGTTCTGGGTCCCAATCCTTAGTATGGGGCCCAGGGCTCTTGGTGAGACCCCGGCCTCTGTGCTGGGAGTGGGCTGCAGAGAGCTACAAAGGGAGAAACGCAACTATGCAGCCCCACTGAAAAAAAACTCAGTCTAGTCGATAATATATACATACAAACAGACAGACAAACGTCAGATCTATGTTATTCCTTTTATTTATTTTTTGTTCAGAAAAATCACCAAAATGTTAGAAAATGACATTGGTACTAGAGTAATTTAAATTTAGCTATAATATGGCTTATACACATTATTTACTAGGAAAATGTACATAATAATAATAATAATAATAATAATTTTATGTAGATTCATAATTCTTTTCACCCCATCAAGGGGTCTGTTGAGATATAAAATTAGATTATTAGAATCAATATATTGTACGGTATTGAGTATATAACTTTACTTAAAATATATCTAAAGCTATATTTTTTAACTATTTCAGGTAGAGTATGGAATGATTAGAACCCCTGTCATGTTTATGCTGCGCATCTTAGATGGGAATTTATTTTCCATTTAAAAATAAGAAAACTCAAGTAAAAACCTCTACAGAGATACAATTCAAAATATTTTGCTGGTTTCAAATATACTCCGAGCTAGTTATTTAAAAAAAAAATATATTCTTTGGCTTCACATAAATAATTGTGTACCGGTAATTATTATTTTATCTATGGTTAGCTCATCTGAAATATATAATAACAGCATGATAATAAAAAATAAATAAAAAAAAACGGTGTTTGGTCTCAGTATATTTTTTATATCTTACTCAAAGCGATTGTAAAGTCTTGTTTTAAAAATAAATAAATAACAAACATGATATATATTTGAAAAGAGAAGGAGAAAAAAAATGCTCTGAAATTAAACCAATAATATCTATAAATATGGGATACCCTTTAAACGGAGAAACATCTTTAAGAAACAAACATGCTTTAAGAAGGGCCTGGATTATTTCCTAACTGTACATAATATAACTGGGTACTGACATTTATAGGTAAAGTGGATCCGGGGAAAATCCGATTGCCTCTCGGGGGGGATCAGGAAGGAATTTTTTTCCCTGCTTTAGCAAATTGGATCATGCTCTGCTGGGGTTTTTTGCCTTCCTCTGGATCAACTGTGGGTATAGAATTGGGTATATGGGCTGGTATGATAGTTATTATATATATATATATATATATATATATATATATATATATATATATATATTTTGTTTTTTTTTGTGGTTGAGCTGGATGGACTTGTTTCTTTTTTCAACCTGACTAACTATGTAACTATCTCTCAAAAAAAGGTCTATAACTTACAGTACGGCCCAAAAATTATGCCCAACCTATGTCCATGGGGATACAGAGGACAGGAATATAGAATTACCCCGGGGCTGATATGAGGAATCGCATCTAAACCAGGGACAGCAGCTGGGTAAAGACCAGGTGACCATGTCACGACCATATGAGTCTGATGTATGCTTAACAGTCCACGCTGCTCTGCAAAAAATAAGACCATGTGAAATTAAAATACATAAGAATAATTTTTTTATGATGTGATTTGTAATGAATAAACAATTTAATCAAAAATATGGACAAGGTATCCATTCAGTGACATGCCTCATTCAAAGTCCCATCTCCTTCTCTTTTCGAATATTGAACACATATTAGGGATGGAGGCTTGCCGCTGCTACACCAGGTGGTGTCAGGTCGCACTACTATATCAACAAACATGTTATACTTACCTCCTCTGTGCAGTTGGTTTTGCAGAGAGCAGCTCAGATCCTCCACTAGGGATGAGCCGAACACCCCCCGGTTCGGTTCATACCAGAACCTTCGAACTGACCTAAAATTTGTATGAACTTTAGAACCCTATTAAAGTCTATGGGACTTGAACGTTCGAAATCAAAAGCGCTAATTTTAAAGGCTAATATGTAAGTTATGCAACAGACAACACCAGCAATAAGGAGTATCTTCAGGTGTATACTGTGCTGGAGGCACACAACACCCACTTTAACTCCTGCAGATGCCTGCATTAGAGAACACCAGCAATAAAGGGTAGATACAGGTGTATACTGTGCTGTGCTGGAGGCACACAACACCCACTAACTCCTGCAGATGCCTGTTTTAGAGAACACCAGCAATAAAGGGTAGATACAGGTGTATACTGTGCTGGAGGCACACAACACCCACTAACTCCTGCCAATGGCTGTATTAGAGAGCAACAGCAATAAAGGGTAGATACAGGTGTATAATGCGCTGGAGGCACACAACACCCACTAACTCCTGCAGAGAAAAGAACACACTGTCCCTGCCTATCTAGCTCTTTGCCTGCACGCCAACACACTACACAAGGCTGCCGTGCTGGCGGCCTTATATAGTGTGGGGCGTGTACTAAACCCCCTGAGCTATAATTGGCCAATTATGGCTCTCCTCACTGCCGGTGCTGTGATCGGCCAAGCATGCGGGGTCACAGTGCATGCTTGGCCAATCATGAGCCAGAAATGCACTGCCATGGCGTAGTGCATTGTGGACCGTTCGTGCTACACGAATTTGGTTGCGAACGGTCCACAAAGTTCTGAATTCGCCAAACAGACAAACGTCTGATGTTCAAGTCGAACATGCGTTCGAACCGAACACCGAGCTCATCCCTATCCTCCACTTCTCGGGTCCCTCTTCTGTGCTCCTGGGCCCTCCCTCCTGTCGAGTGCCCCCCACAGTAAGCAGCTTTCTATGGGGGGCACCCAAGCCGAGTCACAGCTCCCTGTATCCATTCAGACACAGAGCCCTGACCTGGCCCGCCTCCAACCCCCTCTCTTCTGATTGGTTAACTGACTTTGATTGACAGCCTCAGGAGCCAATGTGTCTCAGCCAATCAGGAGAGAGAGTCCCGGACTGCTAAGACACCTGTGAACATCGCTGGAGAGAGATGGGGCTCAGGTAAGTAATTAGGGGGTCCTGGGACGGCTGCTACACACAGAAGGTTTTTTATCTTAATGCATAGAATGAACCTTCTGCCTTTACAGCTACTTTAAATGTTACTTCTTTTCTTTCTGACACTTAACTTAATAAAAGTTACCTCAGTGTGATTCTTAAGATTTTTTAAGTTTTATTTTTAAAAAGGAGATGGTGTCATACTCAATGAAGAATGAGCTAACCATGGATAAATAATTGAATGATTATTTGTTTTCAATCTTCCTTTATTAATTTTAAAACAATTACACAAAAACATATAAATATCTTTCATCATCAAATTGAACATTATAGTATTATATAGCATCCTCTCCTTAAAATATCATCTTTACATCCTAATTTCTAATGACCTATACCAAACGATACCATCTGACAATCTGACATATATTCCTTTGCCCACCGGCCACGCGCATCGGGCCCCCTGTATGTAAGGGACCCGCCATACATTTACGGGAGGGAGCCACATTGCCGCCGTATATGTACAGGAGCTGGTCGTCAAGTGGTTAAGCTCTTTTTTTATTAAATTTTTATGTAAAAAAAGAACTTTCGACCGTCAAGAACACGGTGACGTACAACACTATGACGAGCCAACAAAATTAAGTTCAATGCTTCCGAACATGTCTCGAATTGTTTACAAGCATGCGTAGGAATTTTTTTGTGTCGGAATTGCTACAGATGATCGGAATTTCCGATCGGAACTTTCTCTGACCAAAAAATAGAGAACCTACTCTCAATCCTTTGCTGGTGGGAATTCCGCCATCAAAAGTCCGATTGAGCACACACACGGTCGCATTTTTCGACTAAAAGCTCTTATCTGTTTTTTGCTGGGCGAATTTCTGATCGTGTGTACGGGGCATAAGATTCTAAAGTCCTCTCACCCCTCTCTTTATCCTCTAACAACCACCACCCCCCCTTCCCCTCCCCCAAAAAAAGGGGGGGAGACACAACAACTCAAGCCCCCTCCATCTTACCAACCGTGAATTACCAAATTTACCTAAAATTTTAAAGTGAATTGTTTATTGATTTATTTTAAGGGATGAAGTCAGGATTGAGGTAGCTAAATATAGCCACCATCCTGACTCCATTCTTATTACAGTGACAAAAAAGAAAAAAAAAAATCTTCATTTATTAAGGGTAAATATAAAGATGACAGCATATAGTTGCCTTCTTAGTTACCATGTGATTCCCCTAACTTAATTTAGGGGAATAGGTGAAATTATTTACACTACTATCTACCACTCTTATACCTTATTATCAAATCAAAACCCCTTCCCTCTTCTCTAAATTTGGAATTAATAAACCCACTACAAACCACACAAAAAAAAAGAAAAAAAAAAGAAGCGGGGGAGGGGGGAGAACAGGCTAGCAAAGGAGGGGGGTAAATGGAATGGGTAAAAGGAAATAACTACAATAGAAGACTGGTTTAGGGAAGTAGATAGAATTAGGTTAATGGAGGAATTAATACATCTACACGATGATACTGGACCAGGATTTTTTTTTTAAACTTCTATCTTTACAACCACTTTAACAGTAACATAAGATTGTCATAGTTGATACAATGTTTGTAGTTTTCAAGATGTAAATCAGTGGATCTGGTCTCAAAAGGTGAACATCTAGCAATAATTGTGCCTAATGCCGTGTACACATGAGCGGTTTTACCGTTGGAATAAACTCTGAAGGTTTCTCCGACGGAAATCCGCTCTAGCGGTCTTGCCTACACAAGGTCACACCGTCAAGATCGCGGTGAGGTACAACACGCACGACGGGACTAGAAAAAGGAAGCGCAATAGCCAATAGCCAATAGCTTCCATCTCGTACTTGCTTCAGAGCATGCGCAGTTTTTGGTACATCGGAACAGCATACAGACGGGTGGTTTTCCCGATAAGAATTGGTTCTGTTGGAAAAATTTCTAAAATTTCTTTCTAGGAATTTTCGACGTAAAAAGTCCGATGGGGCATACACACGATCGGAATATACAATGAAAACCTCCCGTCTGGCTTTTTCTGTCGGAAAATTCCGCTCGTGTGTACACGGCATAAGAAGCACCCTTGGAAATCAAAATGTTGTCTTGAATTTCTCCTGAAATATGGCATTTGCCTTGCCTGGGAACTCCCACATCGTAACCTCATCGCTGGATTCAGCATTGCAGTTGGACATTTTCATCCAGGCTCCTTCCAGCATTGTTGTGGAAAGAGAAAGAAGAATTGATTGAAGAGGACTGAAGATCTGACTGAAGAGGAGACAGAAAATCTGCAGTGCAAGAATTTCCCTGCTGCTGCTTCATCCATTCTGCCCTTACTCCGTGTCTTCTGATGCTTCCTGAATATTCCACCACCAGTCATCAGACGGACAGACATCCAAGAGGAGCTCTGACATGAAAAATTAAAGCCCTGGTTCCCTATCAAGGTGGTCTTCTTCACACAAAGACACAATGCAGAGCAAGCAAGGTAAGTCTTATTTGGAAAATGATCAGCTGTAAGGAGCTTGAAATTTTTTGAGCATAGCTTGCACAGTTAAATATCTTTTTAACTGATAGATATGTCTTAGATATTTATAGACAGTTTAGTGAAATAATAATTGAGGAATAATTGAATATATTGGAAACACAACGAGAAGATGCATCAAAAACACAAAATCTACTCTTCTCTGTTTTCAACGTCATCACTGGATCCAGCATTGCAGTTAAACATTTTCGAGCATTGCAGTTAAACATTTTCATCCACGCTCTCTTCAGCACGTTTTTTTATGCTTCCTGAATATTCTACCACCAGTCATCAGACGGACAGACATCCAGGAGGGGCTCTGACATGAAGAATTAAAGCCCTGATCCCCTACCAAGGTGGTCAACGTCATACAAAGACACAATGCAGAACAAGGCTTGATAAGTCATAATGGGAAAATGATCAGCTGTAGGGAACTTGTCATTTTTAGGCAAAGCTTGCACAGCAAAAATGAAAGATACATATGTCTTTACTATTTATAGATATTCTAGTGGGCAAATAATTAATCAAATTTAAATTAGTATAAAATAAATTAGTGGAAACACAAAAAATATCTACTCTTCTCTAGTTTCGTTCTCATCACTGGATCCAACATTGCAGTTTAACAATTTCATCCAGGCTCTCTTCAACATTGTTGTGGAAAGAGAAAGAAGAATTGATTGAAGAGGGCTGGATGAGCATATAATGATCAGAAAACCCCAAAACCAACGACTAAATGGATTGAAGACATTGAAATAAAAAAGACACAGAGACACATAGATCAGAGCATAGAAAGCCAACAGACATATCATGATTTTTATGGCCCCTTCGTATTTTCTCACATTGCCGTTGGTGGATGATATTTGGTTCTTCACCATTTTTAGTTTGTGGAGGTGAAGTGACCAGGCGGTGGAAGCCGTAGTGAAGACGCTGATAAAAAAAGGTATAAAACTGCTAGAAAAGGAGATGTAAAGTTTTGTATCAGATTTTAAATATGAGGTAGATACCTGTGTTGAATTGCTGAACGTTGAAGTGACGGATTGTGTATATTCTTTCATAATCATCTGTAAAATATTGAGCAAGGAACAAAGAAAAGAAAGTAGAACTGACGCGCCGATCATCCATGAGGCAAGGGAATTAATCTTTAGCTTCAGCCGGGAGAGAAGGCTGGAGCTGAAATGATTTATCTTGATGTAATAGTAAAAGCAGAGAGATGCCGTCAGCCAAGCCGAAGTGATGACGATAAAAAAGGTGAAAACAAAGAAAGAATCATAGACTTGAGTGATCAACATAAGATGGGGCCAGACGGAAAAAACTAAAACACTGGAAAAAACCGAATAAGTATAACTGAGATTGGAGATGCTCAAAGCCGCAATAATCTTCTCACATCCACTTACATGTTGATGTTTCCAATAGGTGAAAAAAATTCTAAAGATGATGAAAATATTAGTGAAAGTTCCGATAACGGACTCCAGAGATATTATGGAAAAAAATGCCCATTCAATGCCGAATGCCATGATCGCCCAAAGCTGAAAAAAACTTAAATGTGAGCAATTCTTCACCAAAGAGGCAATTATATCTCCCTGGAGTTATCAGATTTTTAATGGTGCAGCTGTATGTCCACCAACATTTCTGAATCAGCCTTAACAATTATGAAGAAAATCCTAAACAGACATGTGCAAATAAAGTTTCTGAAGCAATGTTGGGGATGGCTTAAGGCTTTAAATAGAATGTGAATCAAAGCTGATTGGTCAGGCTGTAGAACACTGGAGCTGCTGATTGACAGTCTTAAAAAAGAGCTCTACACTAGAATGCAGAGATGTGAAAACTGCTTCACATGCACAAGATTTGCACAAGCTTTTCTCAATACATCAGAATGATTTGTAGAATGTTGGTATTAATTGTTAATACAGTTTAAATTAAAATCTAGTCTCTTTCTTTCCTCCTTTCTCCTGCCTTCTCTCTCTATTTGTTTCCCTCTTTTTCTTTGCATTATGATATACAACATTGTTTTCATACCAGTTCAGTATAAACTAGCACCAATGGGTCCCCTGCTAACCCAGATAACGTGTCTCTGGCTGAGATGGTTATTAGTATTGGGGTTTCCTCATAATTGCGTTTTTTACTATTATTATTATTTTTTTTTTTATTATAGTTCAGGGACTTATGTTAATATGTAGACACGAACCCGACTAAGGGCATATGTTTTTTGCTAGCAATGTTTAAAGTTGAAAGCATTTTTCTTTCCCAACTGGGGTGGGGGGGACCTGACTATCAGAGAACAGATTATAGCTGAATGTCGCAAAGGATGGACACACCCCAATCCCCCTCTCCTCAGTCAATTTTAGGCACAGGTTTCATAGTTAAAGACCTCTATAAATGATACATATAGACCTCTATAAATGATACATATGTCTTTGCTATTTAGTGGAAATATAGTTAAATATAGTAGAAACACAACAAGAAGATACACCAAAAATACAAAATCTGCTATTGTCTGTTTTCATTGTCGTCACTGGATCCAGAATTGCAGTTAAGCATCTTCAGCCACGCTCTCTTCAGCATTGTTGTGGAAAGAGATAGAAGAATAGATTGAATGGGAGTATATGAGCATAATATGACCAGAAAACCCCAGAACCATTGTCTGTTTGGATCGAAAACTTTGAAAAAAAAAAGGCACAGGTCCACATAGATCAGAGCATAGAAAGTCAACAGACATATCATTATTTTTACGGCACCTTCGTATTTTCTCAGACTGCCGTTGGTGCATGAGGTTTGGTTCTTCGCCATTTTTAGTTTGTGGAGGTGAAGCGACCAGGCGGTGGAAGCCGTAGTGAAGACACTAATAAAAAAAGGTATAAAACTGCTGGAAAAGGAGATGTAAAGTTTTATATCAGATTTTAAATATGAGGTAGATGCCTGTGTTGTATTGCTGAACGTTGAAAGGACAGATTGTGTATATTCTTTCATAATCATCTGTAAAATATTGAGCAAGAAACAAAGAAAAGAAAGTAGAACTGACGCGCCGATCATCCATGAGGCAAGAGAATTAATCTTTAGCTTCAGCCGGGAGAGAAGGTTGGAGCTGAAATTTTTTATCTTGATGTAATAGTAAAAGCAGAGAGATGCCGTCAGCCAAGCCGAAGTGATGATGACAAAAAAGGAGAAAACTAAGAAAGAATCATAGACTTGAGGGATCAACAAAAGATGGGGCCAGATGAAAAAAACTAAAACACTGGTAAAAACCGCATAGGTATAACTGAGATTGGAGATGCTCAAAGCCGCAATAATCTTCTCACATCCACTTACATGTTGATGTTTCCAATAGGTGAAAAAAATTCTAAAGATGATGAAAATATTTGTGAAAGTTCCGATAACGGACTCCAGAGATATTATGGAAAAAAATGCCCAGTCTATGCCGAATGCCATGATCGCCCAAAGCTGAAAAAAAACTTAAATGTGAGGAATTCTTCCCCAAAGGGGCAACTATATCTCCCTGGAGTTATAAGATTTTTAATGGTGCAGCTGTATGTCCACAAACATTTGTGAATCAGCCTTAACAATTATGAAAAAAAATCCTAAACAGACATGTGGAAATAAAGTTTCTGAAGCAATGTTGGGTATAGCTTACGGTTTTAAATAGAATGTGAATCAAAGCTGATTGGTCAGGCTGTAGAACACTGGAGCTGCTGATTGATAGTCTTAAAAAAGAGCTCTACACTAGAATGCAGAGATGTGAAAACTGCTTCACATGCACAAGATTTGCACTAGCTTTTCTCAATACATCAGAATGATTTGTAGAATGTTGGTATCAATTGTTAATAAAGCTTAAATTAAAATCTAGTCTCTTTCTTTCCTCCTTTCTCCTGGCTTCTCTCTCTATTTATTTCCCTCTTTTTCTTTGCATTATGATATGCAGCATTGTTTTCATACCAGTTCAGTATAAACTAGCACCAATGGGTTCCCTGCTAACCCAGATAATGTGTCTCTGGATAAGATGGTTATTAGTATTGGGGTTTCCTCATAATTGCGTTTTTTATTATTATTATTATTTTTTTTTTTTTTTATTATAGTTCAGGGACTTACTGTATGTTAATATGTACACACGAACCCGACTAAGGGCATATGTTTCTTGCAACCAAAGTTTAAAGTTTAAAGCATTTTTCTTTCCCAGCAGGGGTGGGGAGGACCTGACTATCAGAGAACAGATTATAGCTGAATGTTGCAAAGGATGGAAACACTCCAATCCCCCTCTCCTACTAGATCCATCTGGATTTTGAATCAGTAGCATTCAATCATTTAAAGATTGATATTTGTATTATTTAATAAAAAAAAGTCCATTACTTTCTGCAAACAAAGCACAACAATAGCATTTATTATAGTTAATAGTCATATACGTACAATGTATAGTATGAATGTACATGGAATTTATAGGCACGCAGACTCTAAGCCCTTGTACACACGGTCGGACATTCTGACAACCAAATCCGTTGGATTTTGTCCGTCGGCTTTTGTCCGAAACTGTTGCATACACACGGTCGGACAAAGTTGTCGGAAAATCCAATTGTACATAACGTGATGACGTTATTTTCTTACGACGGGACTACGTTCAGGCTAGTAGCCAATAGCTTTGGTCTAGGAATTTGAGCTGAGCATGCGTGGCACTTTGTCCGTCGGAGTAGGCTACACATGATCGGAGTATGTCCGATCGGAGCATTTTGTCGTAAAATTTTACGGACAAGTTGGAAAACTTGGTCCGGCGGATACTGCGACGGAAACAGTCCGATGGAGACCACACACAGTCGGATTATCCGACAAAACGGTCCGATAGGACACATTCCGTCGGAATCTCTGACCGTGTGTACAAGGGCTATGTCAATGAATAGGATAAAACAATAGTCTTTATTTATTAAAAATATCATTAAATCAATACAATTACCAAAATTCATATACAATTTGTGCACATGAGGAATGTGGTGTGTTCCCCCAGAGTTAGATATAATAATAAGGAGCTATAAGGGTGCTTAGAGCACCCTTATAGAGCAAAAACCAATGTAAATATTGAGGACTCCTCAAACTGCGGGGGGATTTCAAGTTGGCCACACTGTGTATGCTCTAAATGTTTTGTGACAGGACTCGCTTCTCAAGGAGCTTATAGTGCATCTACATGAAAGAAGAAATATACAGTACATAAACCACCAAAATATTACATAATGCAAAAATAATAAATTGGATAGAAAATATGCTAAGCGGTTATTACATATGATAAAGGGTATGTCTAGATATATGTATACATATATACTGTATATATATATATATATATATATATATATATATATATATATATATATATATACACACACACATATATATATATATATATATACAGTATATATGTATACATATTTTTTTGTATTATTCCACTTCACTTTACAAGAGCTAAATCACTAAGCTTCTACATAAATGAACTCCACAACAGTAACCATTTTAAACTTAAACAGTTATACATTGTTATGTGTGTGTAATTTATATAAGTTGTAAAACCGAAAAGTATGCAATTAAGTGGATCTGGACTTAAAAGGTGAGCATCCAGCAATAATTGTGCCTAATATGTTCCCTGAGAAATCTACATTTTTGTCTTGAATTTCTGGCGTATTTTCTATTGCCTAGGCACTCCTATTCTGTGAACTCATCGCTGGAATCAGCATTGCCGTTGGACATTTTCATCCCGGCTTTTTTCAGCATTGTTGTGGAAGGAGACAGAAGAATCTGCAGTGTGAGACATTGCTGCCCCCTGACTGATAGTCTCATCATTTAGAGTGAGGTTTGGTGATATCCATACTGTGCTGCTCACTGTTCTGGAGACAAGAAAAAATCTGCAGTGCAAGAATTTCTCTGCTTCTGCTTCATTTATTCTGCCCTTACTCCAGGTCTTCTGATGCTTCCTGGATATTCTACCACCAGTCATCAGACTGACACACATCCAGGAGCCCTGACATGAAAAATGAAAGCCCCGATCTTCTACCAAGGTGGTCAACATCCCACGATGATACAACACAAGACCAAGGCATGGTAAGTCATAATGGGAAAGTGATCAGCTGTAGGGAACTTGTCAATTTTAGGCACAGCTTTCATAGTTAAAGACCTCTATAAATGATACATATAGAACTCTATAAATTATACATATGTCTTTGCTATTTAGTGGAAATATAGTTAAATATAGTAGAAAAGCAACAAGGAGATACACCAAAAATACAAAATCTGCTATTGTCTGTTTTCATCGTCATCACTGTATCCAGAATTGCAGTTAAACATCTTCAGCCACGCTCTCTTCAGCATTGTTGTGGAAAGAGATAGAAGAATAGATTGAATGGGACTATATGAACATAATATGACCAGAAAACCCCAGAACCATTGGCTGTTTGGATCGAAAACTTTGAAAAAAAAAAGGCACAGGTCCACATAGATCAGAGCATAGAAAGCCAACAGACATATCATTATTTTTACGGCACCTTCGTATTTTCTCAGATTGCTGTTGGTGGATGAGGTTTGGTTCTTCGCCATTTTTAGTTTGTGGAGGTGAAGCGACCAGGCGGTGGAAGCCGTAGTGAAGACACTGATAAAGAAAGGTATAAAAGTGCTAACAAAGAATATGTAAAGGTTTGTATCCCTTATAACAACTAAGGAAGAGTCCCACGAAGTATTGCTGACTGTTGAATTTGAAGAATCTTTATTTTGCACAGCCATCGGCAACATATTGAGGGAAGAAAAAAGAAAAGAAAGTAGGACTGACGCGAAGATCATCCATGAAGCAAGGGAATTAATCTTTAGCTTCAGCCGGGAGAGAAGGCTGGAGCTGAAATTTTTTATCTTGACGTAATAGTAAAAGCAGAGAGATGCCGTCAGCCAAGCCGAAGTGATGATGATAAAAAAGGTGAAAACAAAGAGAGCGGAAGAGATCTTAATTATCTCAACTCGGTATGGCAAGACGCTAAATGCTAGGATGTTGGCAAAATTCGTAGCAGTATAACATAGATTGGAGATGCACAAAGCCACAATTATTTTCTCACATCCACTTACATCCCGCTGATTCCAATAGGTGAACAAAATTCTAAAGATGATGAAGAAATTCGTGAAAATTCCGATAAGGAACTCCAGAGACGTTATGAAAAAAAATGCCCATTCTATGCCGAGTGCCATGAATCTGCCACACAGAAAAAAAAACAGAAGTGAAAAAAATTGAATACAAGAAATTCTGTCTGGAGGAGCCTCTTCGGGATTATTACCGGCTTTGGATACCTTTAATGGTCCAGCTGTAGGTCCATCAACATCTATGAATCAGCTTCAAGATTATGCAGAGAAACCTTAAATAGGTAATGTGTGCGCCTACAGCTGTTGTATCTTATTCAATGTTGGGTACGGGTTGGTTATGGCTTTAAATAGAATGCGATGGAAGCTGATTGGTCAGACCGTAGGACACCAGAGCTGCGGATTGGCAGGAAAGTCAACAGGTAGCTAAGAATCCTAACAAGAGATTCATATTATGTAAAAACTGCTGCAAGCGCTGGAAATTAGCTTTTGCTTCTCTCCCGACATCATATTAATCTGCAGAATGTTGTTATTAACTATTAAATTATTATTTATCATTTTCGATCTTTACAACCAAATCAGTGGGAAATAAGACACCAACAGATCACTTCCCTGCTCCTTCTCCAGTTAAATTTGTGTTTAAAGGTTACATAAGAGTTATCTTTTAATTGTGCCATATTTTTTTTAATCACTCTCTGTGTCCATAGAGCAAGATCGGAGGTAAGATCTCTCAAAAGGGATATTCTCATCTTTGGAGAGACGTATTCTTATTTCCTATTGGGTTTCCAGCACAGGAAAAGAAGAAAATCTCCCCATAGGGACAGAGGCCCGCATATCTGACAGTGGTTGTAACCCTTCGTGACTCTATATAATGCAAGGCAGAACATTTTTGCATAAAAAAAAAGAATAATACAATTTATAAAAAATAAATAAAAAAAATAAATATGCAATTATAAATATAATAAATAAAATAAAAAAAATATTTTTTTGCATTACAAATAATAATAATAATAATAATAATAATAATAATAATAATAATAATAACAAATAATAAATAAACAGATAAATAAATATAAATAAAATAAATGTAAACATTAAAACTATTAATAATAAAAAATAAAAATAAAAATAAAAATAGGAGTCAATGATTGTATACAGAGCATAGAAATTTTACAATACAATATTAATGTTCAGTTCATTTAGTTCAGAGAGCCCTGGGTTCCGTACTAATGAACAAGACCCGGAACTTTTGATCTTTTGATTCCAGGTCACCTGATCGCTGAGACAGCCCCCATGTTGGCTATCACAGTGATAAGTCACTGTGAAGCCCACCCCTGTGTTTCTTTCTCTGTGAATAGAGAGGAGAAATTCATTGTATATATATATATATATATTTTACACACAGTTGTTTATTCTTCTCTCTCTCTCTCTCTCTCTCTGAGCAGTTGCACAGAGCAGACCCAATCTTCCCCTTTTTGGGTCCCATCGCCAGCGCTCTTGGCCCCCGCCCTCCTTATCGAGTGCCCCCAGAGCAAGCAGCTTACTCTGGGGGCACCCGAGCCAAGCTACTGCTCTGTGTGTCCATTCAGAAACGGTGCTGCAGTTCAAATCCGCCCCCTCTCTCCTCATTGGCTCACTGACTTTGATTGACAGCGGCGGGAGCCAATGGTGCCGCACTGCCATCTCAGCCAATCAGGAGGGAGAGTCTCGGGCAGCCGAGACACTCCTACAACATCGCTGGATCGAGATGGGGCTCAGGTTTAGTATTGGGGGGGGGGGGCTGTTTCACACAGAAGGCTTGTTATCTTAATGCATAGAATGTACCTTCTGACTTTTACAACCACTTTAACTATTTCCCGACCGCTGCATACCGATATACATCGGCAGAATGGCACGGGTGCGCAAAAGGGCGTGCCCGTACGTTCCCTTTGTAATCATAGGTCCCGCAGACTCTATGTCCCTCGGTGGCTTGCGATAGTCTTAAGATCGTTTTGAGCTTTTTTTAATTACATTATAAAGTATAGAAACTATTGAATATGGTGTGTTTACAAGGTGTTTGCTTAGATACACATTTGCAAAAGAACTAAATGCAGCTTATTTGCTTTACAGATACACAATGAAAGAATTTGCCTTGCGGGTATTGTATCGGAGCACGAGAAGCTTTCATTTCCATTAATTTGTATGGCCAATGTTAACTGAAACGCTTGAACTTTTGCATATTCTGACATAAATCATTAAGACATTAACCTGTAGGGCTGTGAGGTGTTGTTATGTGTATACGGTGTATACAGCATACAGTACTGTGAACAAGTCCAACACATTTCAGAAAATGTTGCATAAAAAGAAATGTTTTTATTAATCCTTTTAGTGACCAGAGGTAATTAGATGCTTGGGTGATTAAACTCCCAGGCAAAATGTAGCATTATTAGCATGTGTCAGTTAACTAAATAATAACTCTATGAATAATAGACATGTGCGATTCGTTTCGTACGAATCTCAAATTTGTACGAATTTCCCTAAATTCGTACATTCAGGAGGATCTGAAATACGAATTGCCATGCGTCCGAATTCTGTACAAAATACGAACTTTTGTTTACGAATCCGAAAGAGGAAGTCAGCACAGCACAGGGATGGTGGGAGCCCCTCATCTACCGAAAATTCGTATTTCGGATAGGAAATTCTTCAACGGAATTTCGTATTTCGGATAAAAACCATCCATCAGCATCGACTCTTATATTGAGGTATATTTTTGGCGTTAAATTCATCGTAACGAACGTTCGTACAAGTTAACGAACCTAACGACATTTATTTGTATTCGTATTTCGTACGAATTGAAACGGAATTTCGGACACAAAATACGAAGTATGAATTAATTTTAATACGAACCATAACGGAACAGAACAAACCAAATTTATTGACGGCGCCCATGTCTAATGAATAATGTGCAAAATTACAAGCCCTGTCTTTTTATTTTTTTAACCACTTCAGCCCCGGACCATTTGGCTGGCCAAAGACCAGAGCACCTTTTTGCAATTCGGCACTGCGTTGCTTTAAAACTGACAATTGCGCGGTCGAGCGACGTTGCACCCAAACAAAATTTTACCTCTTTTTTTTTTACGTTTCTTTTGGTGGTATTTGATCACCTCTGCGATTTTTCTTTATTGCGCTATAAACAAAAAAAGAGCGACAATTTTGAAAAAAAGTGCAATATTTTTTTACTTTTTGCTATAATAAATATCCACCAAAAATATATAAAAAAAAAACATTGTTTTTCCTCAATTTAGGCAGATATGTATTCTTCTACATATTTTTGGTAAAAAAATAAAAAATAAATTCGCAAAAAGCGTATATTGATTGGTTTCGCAAAAGATATAGCGTCTAAAAAAATAGGGGATTGTTGCATGGCTTTTTTTATTATTCATTTTATTTTACTAGTAATGGCTGCAATCTGTGATTTTTATACTGACTGCGACATTATGGCGTACACGTCAGACAATTTTGACACATTTTTGGGACCATTGGCATTTTTTACAGCGATCAATGCTATAAAATTGCATTGATTACTGTGAAAATGTCACTGTCAGTGAGTGGATTAACCACTAGGGGGCAGTAAAGGAGTTAAGTGTTTCCTAGTACGTGTTCTAACTGAATGGGGGATGGGACTGTCCAGGGATATGACAGATCGTCTGTTCATACTCTGTATGATTAGACGATCTGTATGTTCTCCCCTCAGAGAACCAGAAACTGTGTGTTTACACACACAGATCCTGGTTCTCGGTGTGCCCTGGGCGATCACGGGAGCCCGACGGTGATTGCGACCGCTGGGCACTCACTTCCTAGTGCCTGTCTATGGTACCGCAGAGCCATGTTGCAGCAGTATAACTGTGGCGGTTGGTCAGCAAGCGGTTATATCTATACTGTATATAATGTATTATTAATTTTTATTATTGTAATTGTATCCGATAATTAGAGTATTAAACAAATGCATACAGTCACCCACATCCTGCAGTGGCATTTGCAGATGAAAGGGTTTTTTTTTGTCAAAAAAGCCTACAGTCTCCATGTGGCTACTATATACACTTGCCGACATATGCAATACGCATATACTCGTTGTGATTTGTAAGTGATTTACCGGGGTTATGGCTGAAACTATCACTATAATCCCTGAATCTTTTTTTTTCAGCCAACGGCTGGCTTTCTAATGAAAGCGATCTGAGTGCTTCATTAGCTGCTGGATCGATTTCTGAAGCGGTGGGAATGGATGTCCCCCCCCCCCCGCCTTTTGCTGGTGTTTCTCAGGCTTACCACTTTTACCAGCGTTCCCTAAAAATGATTAGACGATGCGGCCGGTTGGTCGCAGAGGCATTGAGAAACTAGACCATCTCTGATTGCCTCTATGGCCTTGGAGGACCAGAGTCACTTCCGGTCTAGGGCCGAAGTAAATTTTATTTTTTTTAAAAGCAAAGGATCACATTTTTTTTTAAATCTTTTTCTTTTAAAGGTAAAGAAGAGATTTGGGGTCTTTTTGACCCCAGATCTCTCCGTCAAAAAACTTGGCATCCCTATTTCTATTACAAGGGATGTTTACATTCCTCGTAATAGGAATAAAAGTGATAAAAAAAATTAAAGGGACAGAAGAAAATAAAAAATAAAATGAACGAGAGAAGAAAAATGAAAGCATCCACATCCCTCCATGCTCACGCACAAAAAGGAGAGCATACGTCACCATTCCACGAGTGTGCATATTTTGAAAGCGTGACATGCTAGATATATATATATATATATACTCGGCGTAACATCATCTTTCATAGTATACAAAAAAATTGTGGGGTATATTGTGTTTTGTTTTTTTAATTCATTAAAGTGGACTTTTTCTTTAAAAAGAATTACATAAAAAAATCAAAACGCTGTCCACATAACGTGCGACATAGAAAAAAATTGCAACGGTCACCATTTTATTCCCTAGGTAAAAAAAAATGTATATATATCATGTTTGGGGGGTTATATGTGATTTTCTGGGAAGAAATACTGAACTTGTAAATAAAAAGTGCCAAAAGGGGCTTGGACTTCAAGTGGATGTGGTAGCTGATATAGTGATTCCATGACCAGAAACCCCTCTGACTGGTTCTGCAGACCCCTGGTATTTGTAAAGGCTAAGTTTGCCTTTTTTGTTTTAATTCCAGCTTCTCTATATACCAATGTACCTTTAAAAACTGGAAGCTGATTGGTTTCTATGCAGAGCTGCCCCCTGAATTTTGCAATCTCCATTTTCAGTAACTCAGTCCCTGTATCAACTCGAGTTGGTTTGTGTATGGACACTCGTATGAAGTCTATGCATGGACGCTTATGTATGGACTTTGTTTTGCATGATATTTGCACTTTATTTATATTCATTTATATTGTGCACTTTATTTAGACGTGATTATTTGCACAGGTATTTTCCCTATTAGCCCTTGTACACACGGTCGGAGATTCCGACGGAATGTGTCCAATCGGACCGTTTTGTCGGATATTCCGACTGTGTGTGGTCTACATCGGACTGTTTCCGTCGGAGTATCCGACGGACCAAGTTTTCCAACTTGGCTATAAAATTTTCCGACAACATGATCCGATCGGACATACTCTGATCATGTGTAGAGAATTCCGATCGGACAAAGTGCCATGCATGCTCAGATCAAATTCCTAGACCAAAGCTATTGGCTACTAGCCTGAACGTAGTCCCGTCATAACGAAATAACGTCATCACGTCGGATGTTCCGACAACTTTGTCCGACCGTGTGTATGCAACAGTTTCGGACAAAATCCGTCGGACATAATCCGACGGATTTGGTTGTCGGAATCTCCGACCGTGTGTACAAGGCCTTAGTGTTCACGGTTATTTTTTGTTATTTTTTAACTTTTTTTGGCATTAGGTAATAATATTCGCAAATTAGTTCAAAGCGCCACACTTTAGAATGTAATTGAATAATGGATATATATTTGTCTCAGGATATAGTGTAGGCGGCTTCCCAGAATTTTGGGGATTTTTATGAACCTGAGCATGAATTTTTTTTTACATTATTATTCTAATGCCCTATCATTCAACCCTTTTTGGTCTCAGATGAAGTCTGTTTTAGCCCTTGTACACGCGGTCGGAGAATTCGTCGGAATGTGTCCTATCGGACCGTGTTGTCGGATAATCCGACTGTGTGTGGTATGCATCGGACTGATTCCGTCGGAATATCCGCCGGACCCAATTTTCCAACATGTTGGAAAAATTTTCCGACCAATTGGTTCAATCGGACATACTCCGATCATGTGTAGAGAATTTTGATTGGACTAAGTGCCACGCATGCTCAGATCAAATTCCTACATCAAAGCTATTGGCTACTAGTCCCATCGTAACAAAATTACGTCATCACGTTCTGAATGATCGGATTTTTCGACAACTTAGTCTGACCGTGTGTATGCAACAGTTTTGGACAAGATCCGACAGGCAAAATCCGACGGACAAAATCCGACGGATTTGGTTGGCAGAATGTCCGACCATGTGTACAGGGGCTTAGACCTTATTCTAGATGTTTCCTTACCTTTAGACCCCATCCATTCTCTTCTGGGCTTACCATTCCATGATATCTCCAAATAGTCCAAAACAATTGGTGAACCATATTCTAACAGCAGCTAGGAGGACTATTTCTCTACACTAGATGTCCATCAAAACCCCAACCCACGCCCAGCAATGGAACATCTCACAGCAAAACTTACTAGCACACATCAATTGGGTGGATATTCAACAGACCAGGAGGCAATGGCACATAGATGTGTGTGTGTCATAGTAGTTTTTTATCAAATCCAGTGCTCCTAGTTTACTATTAAATCTCACAGATAGAAAAGGGAAATGTGTCATGGGATGGGATATTGTCCCAGTTGAACAAAATGTAGGATGCATAGGATCACCAATCTATAATTTCCCATCTCCTCCCATGATATCTTAAATGCTACCATGTTGAATAGACATGTGCAATTAGTGTTGTTTTCCGAATTAATTTTTCGACGAAATTTGAGAAATTTGTTAAGTCAGAAAACCTGTTTTAGGAATTTTTCCGAAAATTTGTAAATTCGCAAACTCGAAAATTTTTAAATCGGAACATGAAATTGAAAATCTGAAATAATAACTAACTAGCTAATAATAAAAACTATCACAAACTATTGAATTATACTGTAGGTATTGGAATTTCTTTTCAAATTTGGCTGTTGGTGAATGTAACAAATAAGAATTTATCCATAGTTACGAATGATCCGAAATGACAAATGCTGCATTCAAATGAATGGAACGTAATGAATTAATAATAATAAATAATAACAATAATAAAAACATTTTATTATTATTATTTATCAATCCATGGGCCACACACTATTTTTTTTTTTACTCTTTTCCTTAAATGTCATGTAATAGGCATTTTTTTTTTGCCGGACATCCCGTCCGCATGTTGTTACACGGCGTCCGGATGTTTTCTTTTATGTTCTAAGTCATGTTTCATGTCTGTGTTTTTTTTTTTATGTTTCAACTTCATGTGTAATACAACACAGTTGTGATAGCCTGTGTCACTGTGAAGCTGTGTAACTATTTTGGCCTACTATATTACAACGCCATATCTTGCCTTATTAATACATATATACTTTTTAGATACACTCTAGTATCATCCATTTGTTACCATTGTGACCCCTTTTTCCTGGTGACCTATACCGGGATACGTTGTGTTTAATATGTTTTTTGGTTATGGTAACAACAGCCTACGTGGTAAGTGGTCTATGAGTGATAATTCCACAAGAGTGGATACATTTGTTTTTCTTGTTTGGTTTTTATACATAATTGTGGGGGGCTGGTCTAGCAAATCCGGAAGGAAATATGAGCATAGTACTTTGCCCTTATTAAAAATGGTGGCAAGGTAGAAACCAGAATTTCAAAACAAAACAGTAAGCACTAAAACATGGTTTGGGTTTTTTTTTTTTTTTTACATTATTATTACACTCATTATTATCACAAATTGTTTATTATTATCACGAATATATCTTTTTTACATTTTTTTTTTTTTTTTTCAAATAATATATTTATTTATATTCAAAGAGTGCATTACACGTCATGCATTACTACAACATAGTAGAACAGTCAGAACAGAGAAGAGAGGGCTGCAGGGACCACCCAACCAGTGGCCCGTTCCAGTAGGCCCCCCAGGGCCGGCAACCGCCAGCCCCGGGGGGGCCCCCCGCGAACAATCGGGCCGACCCTGTTAATCAACAAGTGGTGTTGCCCACCTTAGGGTCCAGTAGGGTTTTTATTTTTATTTTTATTGCTACTATTAATCTAATATTTTTTTATTTTTCTAGGAATTCTTATGACATTTAGGTATTTATTAAAGCGGGATTCCGCTGACCCATTGTTTTTTTTTTTTTTTGGTGTCATTGATATCTGATTATACTATTAGTCTAGCACTCACTTGTTGCTGTTTTTTTTCCCTGGCTTGCCGATTTTGTCCGTGAGTTTAACTTTTAAAAATTCCTCCCGCCCGTTTCCATTTTTCTTGTGGGCATTTGAAGCCCACAAGCACTTAGTTCCGGGATGAGGTGAATGCTGTGTTCCCAGCATTCACCGCTCGATCCCGTGCATGCTCAGTTATATCAGCGGCATCATTCAGTCCTAAAATCTCAAGAGATTTCGGCATGACTGCGTTCCCCACTGATTCATGGGAAGAATGTGCGAAAGCTCCCAGGGGACTTTGCGGAGCCGGGGAAAGGCGATAACCACGCCTACTCCCACGGGAGGAGAGCCCGGAAGTTACTTTTAGAATCGCAATTAAAAGGTAATTACGGCGATCTGATTTTTTTTAAGGGTCAATTGCACATCTATGGCAGAAAGAGATTGGCTTAGGATGTTGTTGAAAATGTGAGTACAAGACCGCTTTAAGTTTCCACGGGACTATTTTTCATTTATTGGACTTTTTTTATCACTAACTTTTTCTTTTTTATAAATTATGGTATGTTTGATTTATTAGAGGGGTAGATCAACTTTTTTTCACTACTATTGCAATCAATCAATTAATCGCTCATAGGTGTTTATATTTAATTTTATTTACAGTATTTATGTATGTATGCGCGGCTTTTTCCTTTTGTCATCTTATTTTGTTTACGTGTATCTTGTAAAACTGAGCTGCAGCGATTTTTTGTTGTACTAGTGTATATTTAGGTTTAGCGCGGTATTTATTTTTATTTTTGATCTAATATATGGTTTGGGTTTTCTATTTAATTCATCGGATCCTTATAAAGGACATGATGAAAATGTGAACTTCAAACACAGATATATAAATGTACAATTACATAGGCAGACCATATTATCACAAAGTCAGATCTGTTAGTACATTTTATTTTTTATTTGATCAGAACAGTTACTGTACATCAAAAGATTACATTGGTAATAGAGACAGTAACTTCAAGGATCCATTGTTGTATCTTCTATACATATCATGTGATTACCTATGGATGATTGGCTCATACCCATCATTTACTAGCAAAATTTACACACGCACACATAATAGAATTTTACACAGATTCAAAATTCTTTTCACCCCTTCAGGGGGTTGGCTGAGATATAAAATTAGATATTACAGCCAATATATTTTAACCGCTTCAACCCTGGAAGATTTGGCTGCTGAATGACCAGGCCCCTTTTTTGTGATTCGGCACTGCGTCGCTTTAACTGACAATTACGCGCCCGTGCGAAGTTGCACCCAAACAAAATTGGCGTCCTTTTTTTCCTATAAATAGAGCTTTCTTTTGGAGGTATTTGATCATCTCTGCAGTTTTTATTTTTTTGCGCTATAAACAAAAAAAGAGCGACAATTTTGAAACAAACACAATATTGTGTACTTTTTTGCTATAATAAATATATATAAATATATATATATATATATATATATAAAAATAAATAAATATAAATATATATATATATATATATATATATATATATATATATATATATATATATATATAAATTAGGGGCTGTTACTGATTAAAATTTTCGTGTTCCATTAATCTTTTTTTTAAAATTGATTAATCGACTCATTTCGATTAATTAGAACGCAATACAGATCCAACTACTTTTAGCTGATTTCCTTGCGTTGCATATCTGCATTAGTCAGTGGTAAATGCGGTATACACTATATACAATCACCCCACACTAGTTCGTTTCCACAATCCATGACTTAACTTCACAGTTCACACAAATAAGTTTTACATTAAAAACTGTAGCACTGATGTAATTTTTTTTTCCCATGGTAGCGTGACAATCCCTCCACCTCCGGTCTAACTAATCACTCTCACCTTATGGCATGGTCCCCTGTGCAAACAGGTGGTCATGCAAGCGGGTATCAAAAGGGTTAACACGGACCATAAACTTCTCTCACGTCTCCTTAGATCTCAGCAAGGACCCCAGGTCATGGGTGGAAAGAAAAGATCCAAGTGCTTTTTCTTGATCGATCAAAAGAATTTTGATCGATCACAAAATTAACGATTAATCAAGGAATTCATCTTTAATTACCACAGCCCTAATAAATATCCCAATTTTATTTTATTTTTTTTAAAAAAAGCTAATTTTATTCTCAGTTTAGGCTGATACGTATTCTTCTACATATTTTTGGTTATAAAAATCACAATAAGCGTATATTGATTGGTTTGCACAAAATTTATAGCGTCTACAAAATAGGAGATAGATTTATAGTATTTTTATTATTATTGTCTTTTTTTTACTAGTAATGGCGGCAATCTGCGATTTTTATCAGGACTGCGACATTATGGAGGACACATCGGACAATTTTGACACATTTTTCAGACCATTGGCATTTATACAGTGATCAATGCTATAAAAATGTACTCATTACTGTAAAAATGTCCCTGGCAGGGAAGGGGTTAACACTAGGGGGGGGGGATTAAGGGGTTAACTGTGTTCCCTAGATGTGTTCTAGATGAAGTGGGATGGGACTGTCTAGGGGAGATGACAGTTCGCTGTTCATACTTTGTATGCGCACACGATCAGTCTCTTCTCCCCTCAGAGAACCGGGATCTGTGTGTGTAACGAGCGATCGCTGGAGCCCGGCGGTCATCGCGGCCGCCGGGCACTCGCATCGGCTCTGGGGGGGGGGGCGAGCAGTGGGCGCACCTCTAGTGGCCACAAGGCAAAGTGACGTAACATAATGTAGTTTCGCCCAGCCGTGCCATTCTGCCACATTAGAACTGCGGTGGCTGGTCGGCAAGTGGTTAAAACATTGAGTATATAATTTTACTATAAGTGCATCTAATGCTATATATTTCTTATTTATTGATTTTAGGTAGTGAATGGAAGGATTAGAACCCCTGTTGTTCTTATGAAGTGTCTTTGAGATGGGATTTTGTTTAATTTGTAATGCTGGCCATACACCATACAAAAAATAGTTCAAAACGAACTTTCGGCCTTGAGAGCAAACATTAGCGCCATCATGTAATGACCGATAAAACGGTCAGTGGGCATAAATGAATCCATGTTCGTTTTTTTTTTATCACATATTTTATATCACTAGTGCAAACAGTTTGGACGGGAAACACATTAACCTTTTCTATTTATCGTCTGCAGAACATTTCCAAACTTGAAGTGCAAAGTGCATTTGCCTTTCGTAAATAACCCCCTATGAGTGGTTGGTGGTGACTGGTTACACTGACTGGTGCAACTGTGAATAGGGACACTGACCCACAGCACTGGTCTGGTGACATTGTACTGCTGTGACAGTGATCAAATAAGGGCTGGTGGCACTGACATATAGTGATATCAGAGCAGCCAGATACAAAACATGATCACCACCACAGTGGCATAGTGACACTGAACTACTCTAGGGAAGTTATTGGGATTTTACATTTTTTTTTTTTTTTGCACTGATTGCTTATACAGCCTTGATGCATTATTGCAGCCATTGAGAGCAACAGTGATAGCTGTGATTGGCCACAGCTATCACATGGTGCAGGGAGGCTGTGCTTGGTCCTGTACCATGTGATCACTGTGACCAGTCACAGAAATCACAGTCGTTCTCAAAGGCTTTATGAATGACAGCCATTGTTTACTTCTGGACATGTGATCGCTATGATTGCTCACAGCAAACACATAGTGCCAGGGCAGAGCACAGCTTCCAGGTACTTGGAACAGTGAGGCACGAGGCGCACATTTGGGAGGATGGTACGGGCACGTCATCCCAGAATGACGCTTCTCCCGCCCGGCCACTGTACATATACAGCCGGGTCGGGGTAAGCGTTATTCTGGGAGAAAACTAACTACTAAACTTCACTTCACAAAAGCTGAATCACTCTTCTACATAAATGAACCCCACAGTGATAAGCCTTTTATACTTAAACACTCAAAAGTTGTTGTGTACTTGTAATGAATGTAAGTTGTAAAATTTTAATGTATATAACTATGTTGATCTGGTCTCAAAATGTAAACATCTGGATGTACACAGATCAGCTCTAACAGTATGACCACCCACCTAATATTAAGTATGGCCCCCTTTTGCTAAAACAGCCTTTACCCATTGAGGCATGGACACCAAAGTAACCAAAGTAAGGTCCACATGAATGTCAGGACCCAATGTTTCCCAGCAGAACATTGTCCAAAGCATGACACTGCCTCTGCCAACTTGCCTTCTTATACCACATCCTGGTGCCATCTCTTCCCCATGTAAGTGACGCACACACACCCGCCATCCACATGAAACGTGATTCATCAGACCAGGCCACCTTCTTCCATTGCTCCATAGTCCAGTTCTGATGTTCATATGACCATTATAGAAGCTTTTAGCTGTGGACACGGGTCACCATGGGCTTCACAGCCCCATACACAACAAACCCCGATGACCATTATTTTTTTTATGCTTTCACCACATCAACTTTATGGACAACATGTTTACTTGCTGCTTAATCTATCCCACCAGTTTTCAGATGCCATTGTAACAAGATATTCCCTGTCAGTGCTCATAATGTTATGGCTGATTGGTGTAATCGGTGTAATTGTGCCTAATGGCGCGTACACACGATCGGAATTTCAGCCGGCAAAAGACCGATAAGAGCTTTTCATCGTAAAATGCGACCGCGTGTAGGCTCCATCGGAATTTAGCTGTCCGAATTTCCGCCAGCAAAAATTTGAGAGCACGTTCTCAATTTTCCTGATGGAAAAACGTTCTATCGGAAATTCCGATCGTGTGTATGCAATTCCGACACACGCAAAAACTTACGCATGCTCAGATTCAACTACAAGATGGAAGTTATTGGCTACTAGGTATTGAACTTCCTTTCTCTAGTCCCGTGTTGTACGTCACCGCGTTCTTGGCGGTCGGAATTTGGTGTGACCGTGTGTAGGCAAGACCGTTTGAGCAGAATTCTGTCGGGAAAACCATCAGAGCTTTTTCCCCGACCAGAATTCCGATAGTGTGTACGCTGCATGAGAATCTACATTTTGTCTTAAATTTATCTTGTAAAAATGGCAGTGAATTTACTATGCATGGGCACTCCTATTTTGTAACCTCATCGCTGGATTCATTATTGCAGTTTGACATTTTCATCCAGGCTCTTTTCAGCATTGTTGAGGAAGAAGAATCAGCAGTGTTAGGCGCCTCCTGAATATTCTACAAGCAGTCATCAGACGGACAGACATCCAGGAGAAGCTGTGACATGAAAAATGAAGGCCCCGATTCCCTATCAAGGTGGTCTTCTTCACACAAAGACACAATGCAGAGCAAGCATGGTAAGTCATAATTGGAAAATGATCAGCTGTAGGGAACTTGAATTTTTTATTTCTTTTTGAGCACAGCTTGCACAGTTAAATATCTTTTTAAATGATAGATATGTCTTAGATATTTATAGACAGTTTAGTGAAATAATAATTAAGGAATAATTGAATATATCGGAAACACAACGAGAAGATGCATCAAAAACACAAAATCTACTCTTCTCTGTTTTCATCGTCATCACTGGATCCAGCATTGCAGTTAAACATTTTCATCCACGCTCTCTTCAGCATGTCTTCTGATGCTTCCTGAATATTCTACCACCAGTCATGAGATGGACAGACATCCAGGAGGAGCTCTGACATGAAAAATGAAAGCCCTGATCCCCTACCAAGGTGGTCTTCTTCACACAAAGACACAATGCAGAGCAAGCAAGGTAAGTCTTAATTGGAAAATGATCAGCTGTAAGGAGCTTGAATTATTTTTTTTGGAGCACAGCTTGCACAGTTAAATATCTTTTTAAATGATAGATACGACACACGGTCGGAGAATCCGTCGGAATGTGTCCTATCGGACCGTGTTGTCGAATATTCCGACTGTGTGTGGCATGCGTCGGACTGTTTCCGTCGGACCAAATTTTCCAACTTGCTGGAAATATTTTCCGATAAACTGGTCCGATAGGTCATACTCCGATCATGTGTAGAGAATTCCGATCGGACAAAGTGCCACGCATGCTCAGATCAAATTCCTACATAAAAGCTATTGGCTACTAGCCTGGACATAGTCCCATCGTAACTAAATTACGTCATCACGTTCTGAAAGATCGGATTTTTCGACAACTTTGTCCGACCGTGTGTATGCAACAGTTTCAGACAAGATCTGACTAGCAAATTCTGACGGATTTGGTTTTCGGGATCTCCGACCGCGTGTACAAGGGCTTAGATATTTCTAGACAGTTTTGTGAAATAATAATTGAGGAATAATTGAATATATCGGAAACACAACACGAAGATATGTCAAAAACACAAAATCTACTCTTCTCTGTTTTCATCGTTATCACTGGATCCAGCATTTCTGTTAAACATTTTCATCCAGGCTCTCTTCAGCATGTCTTCTGATGCTTCCTGAATATTTTACCACCAGTCATCAGACGGACAGAAATCCAGGAGTAGACATGTGCATTTAGTTTCATTCCGAATCGAAATTCGGATGAATTTTCATTATTCGGACATTCGAATGACCGAATTACAATGCTAATGAATTCAACCGAATTCGGACAAAATTCGAATCAAATTAGAAAAAATGACATTCTGCGACCCAAATCTGGGGACACGTATCTCGGGGCCACTTGTAGCTAGAAACCCCAAATTTGGTATGCAAACACAGTAGAACTAGCACTACAACATCTCCCGAGATACGTGGCCCCAAAGTCAGATCACAAAATGTCAAGCACTTTTCTGCAGCAGAGAATTACATTTTGCGACCCGACTTTGGGGTCACATATCTCGGGGTTACTTATAGCTAGAAACACCAAATTTGGTATGCAAAAACAATACAACTAGCACTACAATGTCTCCAAATTTGGGGTTTCTAACACCAAGTGACCCTGAGATACCTGCCCCTAAATCAGGTCTCAAAATATTTTCGAATCCAGTTGAAATAGTTTCGAATGCGGTTGAAATAATTTCGAATCATGTTGAAATCATTTCGAATCCGGTAGAAATATTTTCGAATTTGGTTGAAATATTTTCAAATGCGACTGATTTTTTCGAATTCGGTAGAAAACGAAATGAAATCCGAAAACAAATTTAACGAATTTAACGAATATAACTAAACGTAATTAATTAATTAACGAATTAAAACGAAACAAAACTAATTTTTTTTTCCTTTTGCACATGTCTATCCAGGAGGAGCTCTGACACATGAAGAATTAAAGCCCTGATTCCCTATCAAGGTGGTCTCCTTCACAAAAAAAGACACAATGCACGGCAAGCAAGGTAAGTCATTAATTGGAAAATGATCAGCTGTAAGGAACTTGAAATTTTCTGAGCACAGCTTGCGCAGTTAAATATCTTTTTAAATGATAGATATGTCTTAGATATTTATAGACAATTTCGTGAAATAATAATTAAGGAATAATTGAATATATCGGAAACACAACGAGAAGATGCATCAAAAACACCAAATCTACTCTTCTCTGTTTTCATCGTCATCACTGGATCCAGCATTGCATTTAAACATTTTCATCCACGCTCTCTTCAGCATTGTTGTGGAAAGAGAAAGAAGAATTGATTGAAGAGGACTATATGAGCATAATACGATCAAAAAAAACAAAAAGCCACGACTACCAGGTTCGACAACATTAAAATAAAAAAGACAAAGAGCCACATAGAAGAGGGCATAGAAAGCCAACAGACACATCATGATTTTGATGGCACCTTCATATTTTCTCAGATTGCCGTTGGTGGATGATGTTTGGTTCTTCACCATTTTTCGTTTGTGGAGGTGCAGTGACCAGGCGATGGAAGCCGTAGTGCTGACGCTAACAAAGAAAGGTATAAAACTGCTAACAAAGGCGATGTAAAGGTCAATACCATAATCAAAATATGGGGAGGACACCCGCGATGTGTTGTTGACCATTGAAACGACAGATTGTGTATTTTGCACAATCAACTGTAAAATATTGAGCACGGAACAAAGAAAAGAAAGTAGAACTGACACGAAGATCATCCATGAAGCAAGGGAATTAATCTTTAGCTTCAGCCGTGAGAGAAGGTTGGAGCTGAAGTTTTTCATCTTGATGTAATAATAAAAGCAGAGAGATGCCGTCAGCCAAGCCGAAGTGATGATGACAAAAAAGGTGAAAAAATAGAGAACAGAATAGATCTGAAATATCCCAACAAAGGTGGGCCAGATGCTAAATACTAAAATATTGACAAAAGTCGAACAAGTGTAACATAGATTGGAGATGCTCAAAGCCATAATAATTTTCTCACATCCACTTACATCCTTATGCTTCCAATAGGTCAACAATATTCTAAAGATGATGAAGAAATTGGTGAAAGTTCCCGTAAGGGACTCCAGAGAGACTATGAAAACAATTGTCCAATCTGGGGTGAATTCCATAAATCGGCCACACAGAAGAAAACAGAACTGAAAAAGGTTAGATGCAAGAACTTCGGTCTGAAGGAGCTCCTACGT